>NW_027491550.1:0-600000 GCF_021521415.1 Bidens hawaiensis | reverse complement strand
AGTTCAGTGGTTTTGCGCAGGAATGAACAAAATCAATACCGCTTTGGTACTGTTGGTACCGAATCGGTACCAAAGTTTTAAGTTTTGGGATCGGTACGGTACCGATACCGGTTTTTCCTGATTTTTTACCCTTGGTACCCCGGTACCGGTACCGTACTGGTACCGAACCGGATATTTCGGTACCGGTACCGGTATCAAGAATTTCCGATATTCCGGATCGGTAATTTTGGTATCGGTATCGGTACCGGTACCGTGCTCATCCTAGTTTGACGCACTGAATAACAAAGAAGTTCAACGTCAAACCTATGGACGTCTTTTTTTTTCTTTTTTTTTCCTTTAATTAATTAACTTTGCAATCAGATGGATTAAATCATCCCACTTAGTTATTTTCCAGAAAACTTACTTCCACTCTTTATAAGGAGACGTAACCATTACAAAGTTTAGTATTATATGTTTTTTCTTTTTTTATTTTCAACCCCCTCCTGTCCCACGTCTTCCACGGAATTCCTAGGTGTCCTAATCGCACCTTAAGACTGAACCCGACCCGAGGTGACCCGATACCTAAACTAACTAAATCCAAAAAGAACCAAGATGTAACAATAAACTCAAATCTTATTGAAGGTTTGCAGGTTGGTTATTGGGTGAAAATCTCAATGTTTGGGTAAACGCAAAAAACCGGAAACCGACCGAATTTCGCTTTAACATAGTTAGTTGTCACGTAATGAAGAATATGATTTTAACATCGGGTTATGACTGAAAGACACATAGGTATACTCTTGGGAAGACGTTGTGTATTCAGGGTCGGCCCTTGGGTCAGTGAAATAAAGATAGGACTTTAGGCCCACACTTAGTTAATGCCTTCAAATTTAGAAAAAAAACATTATATATATATATAATTGGAGGGTTAGTAACAAATATGTCTATTGGTCCAGTGGTACACATTTTCACGGCTAACTTGAATGTCATGAGATCAATACTCATTATTAGCACTAATTTTTATTTTTTTAAACAATTGTCATTAAAAAACTACAGAATCTCATTTGATTTATGCCTCTTAACAATTGCACATACACACAAATCTCTTAGTAAGAATAAAAGGAACAGCCGAACAGAGCCCGAGTAATGAATTTTTTATTAAACAACTTTTCTTGATTTATAGAAAAATGAAATGAATGTTTTTTGAAACAACATTTCTTGATTTATAGAAAAATGTAATAAATTTTTAATGAAATAACATTTATTTATTTTTAGAAAAATCTAAACACACGACGTGACGTTAAAAACCTATATGTATATGACAAAAATGTTAAATGATACTATAAATATTGCCAGAAAAATTATGGTATACTTAACGTGCCATTAAATAACAAAAATTTAGTGACACAAATATTAAATTCTATTAGGAATTTATGGCATACATAAAGTGCCATTAAAACCTAACTTTTAATGGCACAAATGCTAAATGACACCAAAAGTGTGTGCCAAGCAAATGTGGCATACGCAAGTGCCATTAAAACTTAAAATAATGGCATAAAAGTTAAGTGTCATTAAAAGCGTGTGCCACTAAATGGCCTTTTTTTGTAGTGACTCTTTAATTTCTTTAATAGCATAGCCATTGATATACTAATAATTATATATATTTCTCTTGTATATTTAATGTTTTGTTTTATTTGTTTTTGTTCATTTTTATTTAAGATTTGTATACTACTAACATATTTGTGTTTTGTAGGTTCTGGAAGTTGAAGGTGTTTGAAAAGGGCGAAAAACGAGTCAAAATAAGCTTAAACAAGATGTCGGAATGAATCAGGATTGAACCGTAAGAACCAGCCGGTCGGACCGGCTAATGGGCAGCCTTGAGTAAGCCACACTGCACGGGCAGAAACCCATTACTTGGCAGTGTAGCGCCTTAAGCATTAGTTCCAGAAAGTTCCGTATTTTGTCAGGTTTAAGGCACAGTTACACTATATAAACACCCTTAACCTTAACCTGAAAATACGCTACAAACTAGAGCCGAATTTGGAGTTTCTTGGAGCTTAGGATTGCGTTATTTGGCGCATCTGAAGGCAAGGAATCATACGGTGAAGTGCTACTTGATCGAGATGAAGATACAGGTTTTATCGCCTTTAATCTTTCGTTTCAACTATTTTTCACCATGTTTCCTTTTATTATTATTTTGTTTGATTTTCCGATGCTAGTCTAAATGTTATAGACTGCCTAGGCTATCGATCTGTTAATGTTTGAATTTGATTTGGATTATTCTTTTTGTTGTGGTTTTATGAATCAGTAAACGATTTTATTCTATTTAATTGATGCATATGTGTGCTTGGTCTTGATTGATTTGTTTTTTAGTTTCACATTATCCTTAATGATTGTTTCATATAATAGGATTTTGTTAGGTCAACTAATGTGTATGTTTTTGACTAGTTTATGAATGAATTAGAATAAGATCATATGAATAATAATATTAACTAAACAACTAAAAGTGTGATGCTAACCTAAAGAGTTGTTATAAGGTGATAGGATATTTGTTAGATATATGTTGAATAAGATTGCTAGATTTAGTTCTTCGTAAAGAGTCCGTCTAGGTTTGATTGGTTAACCTTTCATTTTTGCGTTATAAGGTAGGATCAGTATGAAGGTATTCGTTCATAATTGATTAGATAACCGTAAGGGAGTCTAATATATAAAATTGGCGTGTCTTAAAACTTATTAGAAATCCATAGGTGTCTTCTTGAGAAAGGTAAGGATCCCGTTTGGGTTTTCATTTTAAGTGTCTGTTTTATGATCCCAGTTCCATAACAAGTATTTTCCAATTAATTGATAACTGAAACTTAGGGGATTCAAGCCTAGGTGGTTTTTCATCGTCATCTGAGTCCGTTGGAATTGAATTGTCTCTCGTTTTATTTACTTTTTTCTAAATTAGATTAATTTATTTGTTTAATATTAGTAATTCAAAACCCATCTTTAAATAAATATAAAAAAAATAGTCGTGTCATCTTGTCGAGCCTAATTAGTTAATTTACGTAATTTAAAGAGTCTCGTGGGTTCGATATCCAAGCTTACTTAGCTTTACTCAGTTGATGGAAACCTTATGAGGATTCATACGAGCGAATGAGCCAAGGATTGAGCAGGGCAACGAACAAATGGTGGTGACGATGATGATGAGAGCGAGGAGGATGATGATGATGAACCCGATGATGATAATGGTGACAACGAGGAAGATGATGAAAATGAGAATGATGAGAACGAGGATGACGATGACGATGACGATGACGATGACCACGAGTATGATAGTTTCGATGAACCTGGTGGTGGTGACGGAGCTGATGATGATGGCAGTGGCGATGGTAAAGCCACTAGTGGTAATAAGGCGGGGGAACAAGAGCCACCAAGTGAGGCCCAGAAACCCCGTGAGACTGACGCTGCAATCGAGGCTGGAATAGCCTTTGCTTTTAATGTTTATTCTTTTGCAGATACCAGCTCGCCAATTCAAGAAGCCGTGGAAGGTTATAAAAGTAATAGCGATAATAGAATCAACTACTCCCCTAATCCGGACGCTCCGGAAAGGGTGAGCAAAGAGCCTGCAGTTCAAGAGCCAATTGTCGCTCCCTCTACCAAGCATGCTCGAAGGAAGACAAGAAAATGCATTAAATACTACAATGAGAGCAGAATGGCAAGCATGAGATGGAGATCAAATCCGTACCATGATGACGCCCCAATCCTCTAGGCAAACTGGCATAAAGACAGAAAAAGTTGGGTTGTTCAATGAGCCAATGGCGACGTGACATATCTCACTTATGGAGATATGCACGCCTTGTCTATTTTCAACATGAACTATTTTTGTATGACGGTGGGTCCTGGCGAGGAGGAAAGCACGGTGGAGGGATGGTTCATGCGGTTTCTGAGTCATGAGTGGAAAGATGACTATTCAAATTTTACTTTTAATCCGGGTAGGTCATACAAGTCTAAGGAAGTCAATCCCGTTACTGGAAATATAACTAAGGGATGGAGATAGAGGATGCCAGACGATCATGGAGAGCCTATATTTCATGGCATGCCCTTTGATGATTACTTTATTTATGACTTTATCTCATGGGAATTTGACAACGCGCACAGAGAGGTTATTATTCATTGTGAAAGATCGCATGATCTTCGTTTCTTTGATGAACACAAACGGGATTCGGCAAGGCTGGCTTACTAAAGCTCCATGAGTCGCACTTGTGCACGGTTGAAGATGTTCATCAATACTTGTAAGGCCCGTTACCGGTGCCCTACATTGGACGTTGGATTTACTCATAAACGTAGTTCCTAATATCAGAGTTAATTAAAACTTTCACGGAGTAATATAAAGCATCGACCATTCGTTAAAAATATCCATAATTTGTCTATCAAAACATAACATAATCTATAACACTCATAACATCATGACAATCTTTGGATGCTAGCCTCTTCAATCCTGCCATGTGTCCATATCAAACCAGCTGTCTCAATCTGTTAACCTGCGTGCATACTAAAAGTCAGCTACGCCGAGTGAGTTCTAGTTAATCATATAACTTACTTTACATACACATATATGTGCCCGAAGGTAAGCATTACATACATAACCTGTACTTCATTCGTCCATACACATTTATAACTAACTAATATACATCTATTTATACATCTTGAATCCCTTGTAAAGTTTTGTTTATTTAATGTTTTGAGTTCGGTTTAGTTCTTGTTTCGTTTATCTTATATTAAATTAGGTTTTCAGTCAGGTAGTTTTTATATATGTCGTGTTTTTAATCTTTTGGTATCTTGCATGTTAAACTTAATTCTTTCTATCTTTTCATGCGAAGTTTATGCTCCTTTTGTTCATCATTGGTTACATGATTACTCCACTTAGTGTTTTGATTTGTTTTCATGTAGATGATGATTTGTAAGTCAAGGAGAAGAAGTTCCAGAAGGTTCTTATTGTTGCTTGGAAGCTAAGGAAGAGATCTAGCAAGTTTAAGTAATAAATAACATGAAAATTCATGGGCTACATCAGATGGGCGCCGCGCCGCGCTAAGGCAAGGGCCAAGGCTCCCTAGTCAGCACGTTTTGCAAGTTACAATGCCCAGTTCGTTTAATATAAAAGGGTTATAACCTAGCCGATAGGGAGACTTTTGGCAACCGATTTTGAGAGGTTTTCCAAGGTTTTGAAGGTGATTTGAAGCTAGGAACCAAGGAGGATCAAGAGTTCTTTCATCCGGGTGATCAAGGATCAATTGCAAAGGGTTTTATCGCTCTAACTTTCGTTCCTTGTTCATTATTTGTCATGTTTTTCCTCTTTGTTTTTAAGACTTGTTTAGAATTGTTTTTAATAATGATTCTAGGCTAGACTTCAGGTCTACCTAGGTTTGATGAACATGTTTGATGCATGATTCTTGCTTTGAACTAATGTTTTGATTATGGTTTCGTTATTTTAATAGTAAAAGACTTGATTTTTCTTTCATGATGCATATGAATGTTTATTATCTTGATTGATTGTTAATTATAGCTTCACATAGATCTTATATCTCTTGATTATATTCTTTAGATTTAGGGTTTATGTTTAATCATTACTTGGTGTGTTGATTATTTTGATTGAATGGGCCCATTAGATCATAGAAGCTTGTTGATAGTTGGTTAGGTTTTTGAACGTTCTGCTAAATTCCAATAGCTGTAAGGTGAGGAGTTGTTCATGTGTCTTGGTCAATCACATGCTAGGATAGATAGTGACAATATTCTTGCTTATTGTGTTGATCCATGTTCATGATGTCATGGTAGTTTATCAAGTTATCTAGGGTTTAGTGTTTCGTGTGATTGCTTGCCTAAGATACTATTAATTAACCCTATTTGATAACCGTGAGAAAATCAATACAACTGATTGCTTAATAATCTAATATTCATTCTTTAGGATTTTACTTGATGCGATCAAGGGTTCTTTAGGGTTTGTTAGATGAATATATTTAGAAATCAGTTTCCATACCATGTTATTTGTCCATTGCTTGATGATTGTTGATGCATGGGATTCTTACCTAGATATATTCCTTCTCTGATTGGTTTCGATCTTGTGATTAATTGCTTGCTTCTTGTTTAATTGTTATTTACTTTCTTAGTTTAATATTAGTTTAAAAACTCCCTTAAAACATTTATAATAAATAGTCGTGTCGTAAGTCGAGTCTAATTAGTTAATTAACGTAATTTATAGAGTCCTGTGGGTTCGACATTCCGGACTTACTTAGCTTTAGTAAAATTGATCGGTTCAATTTCCGGTATTTTGTTTAGTTGATTCTTTAGTCTAGTTTTTATTACTTGTTTTTAATGCCCTGCTTGGGTGCGCGCATATAATGTGTATATGTGTGAACCCTCAGGTGGGCTAAAGTGAAATTGCACTAATTTTGACGTTATTTTACTAATCTCGTGAAAATAACGTTAAAAGTGGCGGAAGGTTAATCAGGCATCATGTGGTAGCGTTGATAGCCGAAAGACAAGGGTACATGCACCAATCGGCCGGTGTCCCAATGGTTGAGTGTTATGTGCCTTATGTCCAAGGCTTGATGCAAAACTACCATCGAGCTGGGGGTCTCACCGGAAGCAACCTCTCTATTCCTACGGGGTAGAGGTAAGGCTGTCTACATCTTACCCTCCTCAGACCCTACCATAGCTTTGTTATTGGTGGGATATACTGAGTACGATGATGATGATGATGATGATTATTACCTGTTTAGTTTAGTGAATATTTAATTGACTGTTTCTAGCACATCAAGTTTTTGGCACCGTTGTCGGGGACTCTTGGCAATTGCGTTATTTGCGTTAATTGGACTTATTTGATACATACGTGCTATTTGTTTATTTTTGTTTGAGTCGTAGGAGTCTAATTTAAGTTTTAGTTTATTTTTATTTATTTTTAAGTTTTCGAGTCTACTCACTTGGTCTTTTGCGTTTTCAGGTTTATGCCACATCTTCGTTCGCAAGGACCACCACTGCTTGATCTTGAATTTTCTCCATTGAAGTCCTAGGCTAGTTCGTCATAAAAATCATCTCCACCCAGTTCACCACCAGAAAGACCGATAAATCAAGATCAAATGGCCGACGACAGAACAATTATTGCTCAAGCCTTCGATGGCTTAACCGGAAGCCAGTCATGCATCGTCGTTCCCGAAATCAACAATCCCAACTCATGGCAGATTCCGTCATACGTCATGAACAACATTGTTCAAACTAATCAGTTCACGGGGCGTGATGACGAGGATGCACCGGCTTATATTAACCGACTTTATCGCGTTCTTAAAACTTTTAATTTGCAAGGTGCTACTGAATATGCTATTTTCTTACATTTGTTTCCGTTTTCACTTGCAGGTAAAGCGGCTATATGGCTCGACACTCAACCACCTGGCACGTTCACCACTTGGGAAGCACTACGTTCTGCGTTTATCAAGAGATATTTCCCACCGGCTAAAGCGGCTATTCTTTGTGATCAGATTCACTCGTTTCACATGGAGCCAGATGAACAATATTGTCATGATTGGGAGCGTTTTCAGAGCTTGCTGTCTCGATGCTCACAGAATGGTCTCACACCATGGGCTCTCATGGAGAAATTCTACAATGGGTTGAACTACGAAACCTAGGTTCGGTTCGACGCGGCCGCGGGAGGAAGTCTACTGGCTAGGAAGAATGTCGCCGAATGTAATGAGGTGTTTGAGAGTTTTGCTCAATCGGAACTTGCCAAAGGGCCACAACGCGGGAATTCCACTCCCGTTAGCAGTACATCCTCATCCGCTCGAGGTGTACACCAGGTTAATCTGGATACTAGTGTGGCTTCTGCTTTGGAATCACTGACTAGAGAGGTTAAGGAGCTAAAGGCTAAGGTGGACAGGTGTGAGTTTTGTAGAGGTGGACATGGTATGTTGGAGTGCCCTGTGATGAATCAACAGGTCGATTTTGTTGCTGGTCAGAACAGGTTTCCAACACCTATGATAACAACAGTCAGAATTGGAACACTTACAAGAACCCGAATCAAAATAATTCTAACTGGCGTTCGTCGGGTGCACCACCCGGATTTCAAAACTCTTATAATCAAGGACAAGGTCAGTATTTTAATAATAATAACATCGATGGTACTAATGTTCAAAATAATGTGCAGGATTCGAACGGTGGACTTGGGCGTTTGGAAGAGATTATAAAGCTAATCTTGGAGAGAGATCAAGTTACACAGAAAAAGTTAGCCGAGCACGATTTTCTCTTCAAGAATCAACAATCTTCCATTCTCAATATTCAAAGGACTGTTGGTGATATTGCTCGTCGTTTAGAAGAAAGGCCCCAGGTCAGTTTTCAGGTATCCCTCAAACTAATCCGGCTGTTGAATTGAAAGCCATCTCCACTCGTAGTGGTAGGGTTTTTGGTCCGGAGGTAGTTAGTAGAGAAATTAGGGAAGATAGGGACGATGAGTTGATAGATGAGGAGATAGAGGTAGAGGCTCTAGGTAAGTCACATAGTACAACACCAATCATAGAGCCGCAAGTTAAGAAAAACACCGATAAGAAGCCAGTTGGAGCCCGGCAACCACCACACACCATTGACCTAGCCTATGTCCCGTATCCCGCTCGTCTAAAGAATCAAAACTATACAAAAGATTACGTGCATTTTCTTAATATATTTAGCCAATTGAACATCAACCTTCCATTCATAGAAGTCCTTCAGCATATGCCTAAGTACGCCAAATTTTTGAAAGACCTTCTTAAAAGAAAGGATAAGTTGGAGGAGCTGTCGACTGTGCTCCTAAATGGAGAGTGTTCTGCAGTAGTTCTCAATAAAGTTCCAGAGAAATTACCCGACCCCGGTGTTTTTACCATTCCATGCCTTTTCAGAAGTGATACGACATGTCAAGCATTAGCCGATCTAGGAGCTAGCATAAACCTCATGCCATATTCTTTATATGAAAAGTTAGACCTAGGAGAGCTCATCCCCACTCATATGACGTTGTCTTTAGCCGATCGTTCCGTTAAGTATCTGTAAGGCCCCGAACCCGGTGACCCTACTTTAGCGTCGGATTTACTCATAAACACAGTTCTTCAAATCAGAGTTTATTAAAACTTTTCGTGGAATATAAAACATCAATCATTTGTTACAAAACATTAAATCTTTTCTTTGATACCATAACACAAAACTTTATATTTAAAACATCATTACTTCTTTCTTCAGATGCCAGCCGTTCAATCCATGCCATGCGTCATCCTCATGCTAGCTCTGTAATTAGCTCACCTGCGTGCATACTAAAAGTCAGCTACGCTGAGTGAGTTCTAGTTAATCGAACGCCATACAATACATACACATACATACATATCTGTAGATACATATCCATACTTCACTAGTTACCCTTCTGTTCTACATACATACTTGCTACCATACGTACATACATATCTACAATCACTAACCTCAGTCTACGTAGAGTACGTTCATAGTTCACCGTCTATACCTGTACTCAAGGTCGTGAACACGTACAAGGTTCGCAGTCCTTACCTATGTTCACCATTTATGGTACGTACAAGGATCGCGGTCCTTCCCTATACCATAGTACATCCACAACACGTACAAGGTTCGCAGTCCTTCCCTATGTTGCAACCTAATTCATAGCACGTACGAGGTTCGCAGTCCTCCCCTATGCTACAAAATCAGCACGTATAAGGTTCACAGTCCTTTCCTATGCTGAAATACATCCACAACACGTACAAGGTTCGCAGTCCTTCCCTATGTTGCAACCTAATTCATAGCACGTACGAGGTTCGCAGTCCTCCCCTATGCTACAAAATCAGCACGTATAAGGTTCACAGTCATTTCCTATGCTGAAATACATCCACAACACGTACAAGGTTCGCAGTCCTTCCCTATGTTGCAACCTAATTCATAGCACGTACGAGGTTCGCAGTCCACCCCTATGCTACAAATACAGCACGTATAAGGTTCACAGTCCTTTCCTATGCTGACGCCTATCTACATTACGTATAAGGTTCGCAGTCCTTATCTACTTTACATATATCATCTACTTCACGTATAAGGCTCGCAGTCCTTAACTACGCCATCACCAGCCGAGTCTATGTCCGACAGAAGCTAGAGGGATTTGCCATCCTAACTTACTATGTCGAACGTAGAACTCACATGCCATTCGTGTACCTATATACACATACTTACATTATAACATAAGAACACTCTAGGCATTTTTTACCTCATTCATTTAACAACCATACCCCTTGTCGTTACGTGCAATATCCGAAGATCGTTCACGCCCCGACAAGTATTCATTTGAAATATTCATACATCTTCGATATATAATATTCGTACCTTTATTTTTAACCTGACAGTACGCGCAATATCCGAAGATCGTTCGCGTACCAACAAACAATCATTCATATCTATCACACATATCACATATGACATACACTTATCACTTAGGATAAATGTATTAACAACACATCGAGTATGCACACAGCCCCGAAAACATAACAAGGAATGGGGCTAGAAACTCACCTGAACACGGTTACGTTCACCGTTAATCGTAATCCCTTTCTTCAGCTGTGCACGGCTGACTGTATAACAAGTACACGTATCAAACAACTATCACTACTCATATCATCTTTCCAGTCTTAACTACTACCCACAACGAACGGGGGTCCGGGGGCAGCGCCCCTGGCAGCGGGGACTAGGGGCGGCAGCCCCTAGCAGGGTCCAAGGGGCAGAGCCCCTGGCTGGGGTCGAGCTGCCAGGTCAGCTTGGAAAATTTTATTTCCATTAACTGTCTTAACACATTTTTCATTAGATTTTTAATTTATTTTCTAAACGAACTTGACTTTAGGTGAAGTTAACCCTCGGGCGAACTTAGATCTAGGCGAAGTTAACCTTAGGCGAAGTTACCAGCTAGGCGAACTTAGCTTTACAGCGAAGTTGCCATCAGGCGAACTTGGCTTCAGGCGAAATTGTCATCAGGCGAACTTGGCCTCAGGCGAAGTTACCAGTTAGGCGAACTTAACTTTACAACGAAGTAGCCATCAGGCGAACTTAGCTTGCAGGCGAAGTTCATCGCTTTGAAGGCGAAGTTGCCCAGTTGCAGGCGAAGTTGTCCAGATCAGCCGCTGTTCGGTTTCTGTCCAGCATTTTGAGCGATTTTAACACCCTTGCTATGGTTCAATATCACCCACTACGCTTCCCGACCATTTTCGGTCGCTTATACACTAAAAAGCTTGGATCTTTAAACTTCAAAGATCAAGAATCATACCTTTTTGAGCTTGTTTGGATCTCGTTTAACTTGTTAACACACTAATCGCTCTCTCTCTCTCTCTCTCTCTCGGATCTGCCCGTTCCTCTCCTCGGCCCGGCGGCGGTGTAGATGGTGTGTGTGTTTTTGGAGTGTGTGTGTAGAATGTAAGGAAATGAAGATATTTTTGGGTTTAGGGGATATTTATATCCCTGAAATCCCATGGACCTAAGGCCCATTCTCATTTAACCCGTCTCCATTAATCCAACACTAGCCCGACTCATACCAACTCCTACTCTATTATTTATTTCCTGACAACCCGAGTAAACTTTCCCTCTATTAGTAAGTAATATAATTAATATTACTTTGAAATTTCGGGATGTTACAGTATCCGAGGGGTGTCATAGAGAATTTGCTCGTTAAGGTAGATAATTTGGTTTTCCCCGCAGATTTCGTTGTTTTAGATATGGAGGCCGACGAGAGAGTTCCTATTATTTTAGGTCATCCGTTTTTACGTACTGCTAGGGCAATTATTGATGTGTTTGAAGGTAAGATCACTCTTAGAGCCGGTGATGATAGTGCCACCTATTTAGCTATGTTCATGAGACATCCGAGTGGTTAAGACGGTCTCATTGATCCATGTCACCTAGTTTACTCGATAGAATCATTTAGCTCGATCATGGGCCCTAATCTTGACGATTCCCGTTCTGTAAGTTTAAGTGTGGGGAAGGAGCGAGCGGTTTCTAGTTCTCGGGAAATGGTGAAGCATGTGGGAGAAAAAGGTGGTGGTAAGCGAAAGATTGAGAAAGTTCGTGGAGTTAGAAAAAAAGAAGACCAAGATTGATGAATGGTCGGACCGTGATTCGGTATCCTTGAGGGCATTGGAGTTCTACCGAGGTGGATGATGCTCCACTCGGTCCGCCACGTGATTCGCATAGCATGGGTTCTTGAGTCAAAACTCAAGTGTAGAGTTTGTAGATTTTCTTTTATCTTAATGTTTATTTGCTTAGTTTCGTTAAGTCGTCGAGTCACTAACGTAGTTTTTGTAGTTCGTCTTTGTTTTTTTTTTTGAGTTTTGCTAGGTAAAAAAGAGACTGTATGAGCTAGAGATGGTCCCCAATGAAGACATTAATGAAAAAGACAAATGTGGGGATGGAGTAGCAGTGGAGCCGTATACTTCATGCTTATTTATTTGCTCCTGATTATTATATTTTATATATTTATTGGTGAAATACTTTAATTGCATAATATCTATCAATTTGATAAGATACATTTTTAGACATGTTTGTTTTGGTTTGCCGCTTACGTTAGTGAGAGAAGGAGTTATTATTTGCTGAGCACGTTTGTAGTTGGAGGGCGTTCATGGAAGAAGACTTTAGCATCATGTTTCATTCGCATATTACCAGCTAAGTCTTTTCCATTATCTAGCTTATTAACTTTTTATTTTGTTTTTATAATTTTTAGAGTTTTAGTTTTTGTAGTCCGACTTTATTTTAATTTTCTTTTTTTGTTTTAAGTCGTCCTTATCTCTGCATTGAGGACAATGAAAAATTTAAGTGTAGGGATAGGATATTTGAGTCGTAGTTTAATTCGAGTTTATGTTTAAAAAAAATAAAAAAAATTTGAAAAAAGAATAAAAAATTTAAAAAAAATTGAAAAATGTCCCTCGAATATAGTTTTTGCGTTAAAGTGGGAAATGATGATATTTATCGGAAATTGGTTTTTCAAACTATTAATAATATGAGATAAATAAAAGAAAGCGCACTTAACTTGGGATGTGTCGGTAGGCTCAGCCTTGAAAATGAAAGGGCAAATTTGATAAAATAGTTAAAACGGAAATCTTTTGTAGGTAAAGCGTTTTGTCTGTGGAAAATAAGTAATGAAAGGTCGGGCCAAACTAGAGACTCAAATTTTTTTATGAAAATTGGAAATATCATGAGTTTTAAAATCTGAATACGTTATCATATGATGCTTGGGTAGGTTTAACGTTAGAGTATGCCGTGTAGCCTGTGATATAAATCTTAAACTGCTAGTTTAGTGTTTTACACCTCATTAGCGTATGGTTTTATAACCTTAAATCTTGTATTGATGTGATGCTTCAGGTCCGAAGACCATGGGTCTGTATGCAATCTATTCATCTGGGTATTCACAATTCCTAAGTGGGGTTGTGGATATTTAAAATAAAGCCAAAAAGAGCAAACCCTTATAAGTCTATAAACATGATCACAAGAGTACAAAAGTACAAATTCACTACAGACTTGATCATCCACGCTGTTAGCCGTGTGGGGTCCCCTTGCTCGCGTCTCATTACCATTAAGAAACGGACCACAAGGGACACGCTACATGTAAGCCCTACATGTAGACTTTGAACCTATGGTGATGGGTTCGGGGTATGCTTGATAACGGGGGTATGTCATGTTGTGGGGAACACTAGCTATTAATTAATTGAACCTTAATCGTATCTAATGGCTGCTTGGTAGACTTTGATGCTTAAGCTTAGGTGGATAAACAATACCCTTGATCGTCTTAACTATTCATGAAAAAATAGAGCAACAAAAGTTTTAATTCTGCTAATTTTGAGGTTTAAGTCAAGTTGGGGTGGTCAGGTCCGGTAAAAGCTGAAAATAAGCGGGTCTTAATTGTGTAAACCACTGAGTACTAATTGTCGGATCTTATTTGTCCCGGTAAAGATTAAGGCATGGGTTTAAGTAGACAACAATATCGGTGATCGCGGTTTTTGCGTTTTTCTAAGCTTAAAAAATTAACCTATATGTTTTTAAGACTGTATTTTCCAATTCTGATCCAACTGCATAAGACTTTTTCAGGGACGAAAAAAGAGTAAGTGTGGGGATATATGATATACATCTCTTTATACATCTTGAATCCCTTGTAAAGTTTTGTTTATTTAATGTTTTGAGTTCGGTTTAGTTCTTGTTTCGTTTATCTTATATTAAATTAGGTTTTGAGTCAAGTAGTTTTTATATTTGTCGTGTTTTTAATCTTTTGGTATCTTGCATGTTAAACTTAATTCTTTCTATCTTTTCATGCGAAGTTTATGCTCCTTTTATTCATCATTGGTTACATGATTACTCCACTTAGTGTTTTGATTTGTTTTCGTGTAGATGACGATTTGTAAGTCAAGGAGAAGAAGTTCCAGAAGGTTCTTATTGTTGCTTGGAAGCTAAGGAAGAGATCTAGCAAGTTTAAGTAATAAATAATATGAAAAATTCGTGGGCTACATCAGAAGGGCGCCGCGCCGCACTAAGGCAAGGGCCAACGCCGTCGCGGGGCGCCTAGGGCTCCCTGGTCAGCACGTTTTGCAAGTTACAAGGCCCAGTTCGTTTAATATATATAGGGTTATAACCTAAACGATAGGGAGACTTTTGGCAGTCGATTTCGAGAGGTTTTCCAAGGTTTTGAAGGTGATTTGATGCTAAGAACCAAGGAGGATCGAGAGTTCTTTCATCCGGGCGAACAAGGATCAATTGCAAAGGGTTTTATCGCTCTAACTTTCGTTCCTTGTTCATTATGTGTCATGTTTTTCCTCTTTGTTTTTAAGACTTGTTTAGGATTGTTTTTAATAATGATTCTAGGCTAGACTTCAGGTCTACCTAGGTTTGATGAACATGTTTGATGCATGATTCTTGCTTTGGACTAATGTTTTGATTATGGTTTCGTTATTTTAATAGTAAAAGACTTGATTTTTCTTTCATGATGCATATGAATGTTTATTATCTTGATTGATTGTTAATTATAGCTTCACATAGATCTTATATCTCTTGATTGTTTTCTTTAGATTTAGGGTTTATGTTTAATCATTACTTGGTGTTTTGATTATTGTGGTTGAATGGGCCCATTAGATCATAGAAGCTTGTTGATAGTTGGTTAGGGTTTTGAATGTTCTGCTAAATTCCAATAGCTGTAAGGTGAGGAGTTGTTCATGTGTCTTGGTCAATCACATGCTAGGATAGATAGTGACAATATTCTTGCTTATTGTGTTGATCCATGTTCATAATGTCATGTTAGTTTATCAAGTTATCTAGGGTTTAGTGTTTCGTGAGATTGCTTGCCTAAGATACTATTAATTAACCCTATTTGATAACCATGAGGAAATCAATACAACTGATTGCTTAATAATCTAATATTCATTCTTTAGGATTTTACTTGATGCGATCAAGGGTTCTTTAAGGTTTGTTAGATGAATATATTTAGAAATCAGTTTCCATACCATGTTATTTGTCCATTGCTTGATGATTTTTGATGCATGGGATTCTTACCTAGGTAGATTCCTTCTCTGATTGGTTTCGATCTTGTGATTAATTGCTTGCTTTTTGTTTAATTGTTTATTACTTTCTTTGTTTAATATTAGTTTAAAAACCCCCTTAAAACATTTATAATAAATAGTCGTGTTGTAAGTCGAGTCTAATTAGTTAATTAACATAATTTATAGAGTCCTATGGGTTCGATATTTCGGACTTACTTAGCTTTAGTACAATTGATCGGTTCACTTGCCGGTGTTTTGTTTTGTTGAGTCTTAAGTCTAGTTTTTATTACTTGTTTAGTTTAGTTAATATTTAATTGACTGTTTCTAGCACATCACTTACCTTACATTATAAAGGGCATTTCCTCCTACATACCTCGGATATTATTAGGGTCCGGTACCCTCCACACTCGGATATTATTAGGTTCTGGTCTCCCTTCATCCTCGGATATTATTAGGTTCTGGTCTCCCTTCATCCTCGGATATTATTAGGGTCCGGTACCCTCCATCCTCGGATATTATTAGGGTTCGGTCACCCTTTCTTCCATACCTTCATACCATATCTTTCTACATACATAATTGTAAGTTTCATACAGACATACATACATACATCATTCATTCTTCATATACGATAGTTTTATCATCAAATCTTTACCTGGCAGTACATGCAATATCCGAAGATCGTTCACATACCGACAAGCAGTCAACCATACCTTTCACATAAACATATATGGCATACATTTATCACTTAGGATAAGTGTATTAACTAATCACATCGAGTATGCTCACAGCCTCGAAAACATAACAAGGAATGGGCTAGAAACTCACCTGAACTCGATTACATTCACCGTTAATTGTTATTCCCTTCTTGAGCTGTGCACGACTAACTGTATAACAATTACACATATCAATCTAACTATAACTACCCATATCGTGATTCTAGTTTAATTATTACCCACAACGGACGGGTTCAGGGGCAGCACCCCTGGCAGCGGGGTCTAGGGGCGGCAGCCCCTAGCAGGGTTCAAGGGGCAGCCCCTAACTATCTTAACACATTTTCCATTAGAATTTTAACTCATTATTTAATTTGCTAACTTAAAAGTTCAAGGGCATCTTTGTAATTAAATCATTCTTTTTCTAAGTCCAGGGACTGTTCTGTCATTTTATTAAACTTTCAATTCGTCACTCAATTCCTTAACGAATTGACCTATCATAACGAACTGGTCCTTGTAACGAACTGGACCCTCTAACGAATTGATCCTTATTGCGAACCAGTCCATGTAGCTAATTGGATTCTCTAATTCGTTATCTCTTTTGACGAATGACTATAACGAATCAAGGGTAATTAGTTATCTTCGTCCCTTAACGAATTGGATACGAACTAAAGCTAGTTCGTTATGCTTTCTTTAACGAATCAACTAGCGAATTACCTCTAGTTCGTTGACTCCGCGTTAACGAACTAGGGTTAGGTCAGAGAATGTCAGAACATTCATTGACATTCCCTTTTTCTTTCCTCCTACCATTTCCGACGCCGACGCCAGAAAAACGAGTTTTGACTCGTTTTTCACCGTTTTTCACCCCGTTCGATCCAGATCTGAGCTAGGGTGATCCCTAAGCTCATCTTAGGTTTGGTTTATACCCGATTCCATTAGGATATCGTGACTTAAACGGTTTAACGGTGTCGGCTCGTCGTTTCGTGACCATATCTAACGGGTTTAAGTTCATATAACATCATACTATTATTACCTTGGATCGGCGTCGGCTTTCTATCATGGTTTGGCTAGAGCAAGGAGAGAAATTAGAGAGAGAACTTAAGTGTGTGTTTTGGTGGTGTATGGAATATGTGTGAAATGAATGATTAAATGGGTAATTAAGACTTATATAATTATGGATCATGGGCTTAAGGCCATTGTCCTTCCTTATTTCCTTCATAACCCAAGTCCATAATCCATACCCATTAAGCCCAAAACTAGCCCGACCCATAATAACTCATAATTTCATTTTATTAATCGAACTAGAAACGGGATGTTACAAGACTGGACCAATTTTATCGTCGCAATGCTCAACAAGTCTGTACGACTTCTTGTTGAGAAGCAACCATTTCGTGAAAACGACGATGTGTTCCAGTACGAGTCCGAGTCCAACTGAAGACGCTAACGGAATAAATACTAAAGACTAGAGGGAGATTGTTTGGCCCATTTTGTGTTTAGTCTTTTGTATTTAATTATGCATTAACGTTTATGTATGTTAGGTAGTCGGATTATCTTTGTTGGTATGTTTGGGGGAGGCCATGTATCTTGTAGCCCCTTGGGCTGTAAATAATGCCATGATGGTGCATGAGCACACACACTATAAATAGTGTGTGTATCTCATGCACAAACAACCTTTTGTCAATTTGTGTAACCTTATCCATAGTTTAAACTCTCTCTTATCCTTTCTCTATTCCACCCTCACGGTAATTGTAAAGCCCATTTTGTTTGTAGTCTTTCATATTTGTATCATTTTTGTATTTGTTAGCTTAGTAGCCTTGTCTTTTGTATGTTTGGGCCTAAGGCCATTTGTAATAGAGCCTATTTGGTCGATCATAATGAAAGAATGGTGTATGAGCTTACACACTATACATAAAGTGTGTAACTCATAAACACGTCACCTTTGTAGAAACCTTATCTTAAACAACTCACAAAATCTCTCTTCTCTCCCTCATTCTCGGCAATAAACAAACACCAAACATGATCCTAGATCTTGGTCCTCACTAGTGATTTTCGCTAGCTAGCTAGTGTAGAGGTTGATCCAAGATAATTAGGAATAGTGTTGTTAGATCCATCCAAGGGACCTACAATTGGAATCAGAGCTTTCGGGCTCTACTAGTTGTAGATCTTGGGTCACAACCTTGGATTTTGGTCTTGTTTGTGTTAAAGACGGATTTTCAAGAAAGTTCATGTGGGTTACGGGCTGTTCAAGCCACAAAAGTGTTCAAAAGTTCATAAAATGTGTATTCAAGTGCTTCTCGTGTTTGTGTGTTAATTTGTGAAGATTCAAGGTATAAACCTTCAAAGATTCAAAAATTTGGTGTTGGAAAGTTGTTAAAAATGGGTGCTTTTTAGATCTTGGAAGGGTCAAAGGTGATTGAAGTGACATATATAGGAAAGGCAATCTTGAAAAGGTGGAAGGAAAGTACACACTGTACCTTTCACAAGTACAGTTGTAATCGAATCGAACGTGCATTCGAATCGAATCCTCCATTCGATTCGAATCCGAGCTGCAATCTAATCAAATTCAAGACTAATCGAATCGAACAAATCCAACCTAATCGAATCGAATCCAAAAACTATTCTAATCGAATCTCAGTTTTAATCGAATCGAATTCAGATATACTCTCTAATCAAATCTAATTTCCATTCGAGTAGATTAGACCATTCGATTAGATTTTAATCTAATTCGATTAAACTCATCCATGCGATTAGATTGTTTAGTCCTTCGTTCACTTTATACTTGGTAATTTTCTCAAAAGCTGCATATCTATTCGATTACCCTTCATTCGATTACATTTCATTCGATTATTTTGTATTCTCGATCACTTCCCATTCGAATACTCCGTACTTGTGTTTTTCAGCAGAATCATATTGTGTTTCTATTGATCATGAATTTGTTGAAGAAATGGCCAATCCAATGGAAGAAGTTAAAAATGATGTTGTAAGAGGCTACATGATCTTTGAGAACGAGGCTGGAACTACCAACAAGCCTCCAAAGTTGACGAATTGGGATAATGACTTTGAAGAATTTAAGTGGCGGTTTAAGAACTACATCAGGATTCTTGATTAAAATCTTCTTAGACCCATTGAGGAAGGACCATATGCTCCCATGACTACCACTGTCGATGGTCAAGTTCCTAAGCCTGCTACTACCGACGATGACAATGATAGGAAGCTTTTTAGTGATGATAAAAGGCCTTTGGTGTTCTTAGTGTCTGCCTCTCATGAGAAATTGCACTAACCTTGAAGGATCACATCACGGCTAAAGATCTCTGGGATGCCTTGATAAACAAGTTTGAAGGAAACATTGAGATGCGAAAAAACAAGAGGGGAATGTTCAATGGAGAATTCAACATGTTCATTAATGTCAAGGAGAATCAATTGCAAATCTTATTCCCAGATTTGAAACCTTGATTACTAATATCAAAAGTGTTGGTATTGAAAATGATCAAATTGAAATCAATGACAAGTTGCTGAACTCTCTTCCTTATGCCGGGAACAGTAGTGTAATCACAATCAAGAGAACAACTAACCTTCAAATCACCACCTAACCTCCATCATCAAGTCATTTGAGATGGATAAAAATTGAGGATGGGTAATCATATCCGCTGGATCAAGTATAAGCACTGCATTTCTAAGTCAAGCACACCCCGCTGTTCAAACTGCTAACTCTGCCTTCAACACTAGTGTCGCACCTCAAGCACCTTCAAGCTCAAGTTCCTTTCAAGATGCAGTTGACAAGGCCGTTGCACAAACCCTATAGCTAAGAGCTCATGGGATCAAGAAACCTGCAAGCAATCAAGCTCACTATGCTAACCAAACGTCAAAGACACACAATTACATAAAAAGAAGTGGGTTTTGAATCCACTCGGCCCAAGAGGTTTTAAATATGATTCCTTCCATCATGTGTTTCTTGTTCCTGTTTAACTGACATCGATCTAGCGAAGTATGTAGTTTGTTAGGAACCACTAAGCTCGGACCTAGTATATGTAACCATGCACGAACCGAAATCCAAGCCGAAGAAGAGACTTCACATAAAGAATATAGATGATGGACAATTTCTAAATCTCTAGACCAAAATGGAAACATTGAATGGGACATCCAACTCTGTATTTTATAGATTCACCCTAGTGGGCAGCTTATATTAGAAGTAGTTGTAAAGTCAATTATTTGTGACTTGAGATATCAATATAGCGAAACTCGTAATATATTTATGGTAAAGCTAATAATTATAGTGAGCGGGAAATCCGGATACGAGCCTAGAATTTCGGTTCACGCTTTTAGCTTCAACGTGGAAAAGGCTTATAGATTATCTCTGTTTAGCTATAAATAGGGCATGTATTGTATTTGTATGTGTGTAGGTGTAAACAACAACCCAAGGGGAGCTCACCTTGATAACTGGATCGGTACGTTTAAATGTTATGAATCTCTTTTGTACCGATTATGAGATCATTGACTCTTTATCTTATCTTTATCTATACGTTATATGTTTGATCGTTTGTTTATACCGCACCCGTCTCAGACACTTATCAAGAATAATATCTGTTTGTTTGTCAGATCCGGTTTATGGACCTACAGTAGTCACCATATAAAAATGTTAACTCTTTTGGAAAGCTTTTACTCCATCTCGTTTGGCATTTTTTGCCTATGTATGATACTGAAAGTTTGGGCTAGACGATGGCACGGCCTACCCCACCCCGCCCTTGCATCAACCTCTTGGTTTCGATCGCAATTAAAAACTAAATTTTACGTATGAACGGTATGCTTGAGCTTGCAAGTTCGAGACTGATTTTATATATGTACATGATTGTATTTGTAAATAATTTTGTTGAATTACCGAGCTAACCAGAAAAATTTTAATCGCAATAGTGTGACAAAAAGATCTTTATAATCAATGTGTTAGGTGTAGCGGCATTGATTGTTTGATAAATAATAAAAAAAAATAAAATATAATTAGCGGCATTGGAAGTTAAGGTGTAAATCACAAACAACAAATAACAAATACGTATTTTATTTCGTTCACTTTTAGGTATATCACAGGACAAAATTCAACATAAGTTATAAGATATAGAAGTCAAGATCTATTTTAATCACGTAACATATCAGAACTTGGATTGAATCTGTTGAACGACCTTGATGTCAACTTGGAAGGCCTTCGCAAGAACATCGCAAGCAATATCAGGGTTAGATCCAAAGAGGGCATTTGCAATGGTAATGGTGCCTGGATTTTGAATGCTCAAAGCAGCGATCGCAAGAGCATAGCCGTTTCCTGCGTTTTGCTGGAAGTGAATCAGACCTTCTGGGAACACGAAGACATCTCCCTTCTGAAGCCGTTTTGTGATGAGACGGTTTTCAGGGTTGGATGTGACAAAACCGACTAGAAGACTGCCTTCGATGACGGTCAATATTTCAGTTGCTCGAGGATGCGTGTGTGGAGCGTTAAGGCCCCATGGAGCAAAGTCAATACGGGCCATGGAGATACCAAGAGTGTTGAGTCCTGGCAACTGTGCTACATTCACGGCGGTCACATTAGATCCAACGTCGTTCGTTGTGTTTCCCATCAGGTGGAGCCCTCTGAACAGAAAATCATCTGCCTGCAAACCACGCCATTCACGAGTACTGTGAAAACGAAAACAGGAACGCAATGTTATAATCAGGTCCATCATGAGTGCCCGAGCGTTTATGGGATACTAGCATTGACAACCGTACGTACCTTTGCTATCTCGATCAGCCACGCAGAAGTCCTGGAGAGGACTAGGGTCGGAAGCTAAAGCAAGCGAACAAGCAACCAACAAGAGAGCGGATACCAGCAAACGTGACGTCATTTCTGAGAAGTGAAATTACCTGTTCTTATATTAAATTTGGTAGCTCAAGAAATCTTTGATATAAAGTTCCTAACCTGTTCGTGCTTATATAGTTAAACTTTGGAGCCTAAAGAGAGGATGTGTGCTTATACAGTTGACTTTTATTTGTAGAGTAGAACTCGTATGTTTAACATTCTATTACACCATAAAAAATTTCATCATGATTAGCTGTCACATGTTAACACTTGTGTAGAGGTCACATATGTTGTATAAGCCTAATCAATTTTTAAACGTTTTTATCCGTAGGTTACTAAAACGTAGAAACACATACATACATACACACTCACGTATACATAATACAAGTATTATTTATCGGTTAGTAGCAACAATATTTTAATATTACCTTTGCGTTAATTTTTCCTAACATTCTAAAATATCATTTTAAGACCCGGTGTTGTTTTCACGATCGGAGAGGGTGAGACACGATAACGTGTTTGATTTTCTTGATATGATGTTTGGCAACCGGGTTAACATGGGAGTTTCAAAAGAATATATGGGTTTGAGTCGATAATGTCCTTTCGGTGGTCTTTAGAAAATGAGATTTGGTTGGTTTCTATTAAAATATATCCTTATTTCCAACTCTTTGTATTTATGCCGTTCTACCCACTCGATGGTTTCTTTAATAACATAACCGTACATGGTGGATATGGAAACTTTTTGTAGAGCGGTGGCTATTTGGGTTGGCGTAAAATTTGGGCCGACTCACAATGGATCAGATATGAACAGTTAAACTGAAGATAGTACAAATCAATCCCCAAAATTAGCCATTGAGGCCCTATAATCAACTAATCATGCATATAACTTTGGCTTAAATTGTAAAAGAAAAGAGCATATTCATGTAAATTAGCAACTAAATATGTATTCAAATCGAGCCGAATTACGCTTAATTTAGGTAATTTTCTCAAAATACGTATAAATATTTAGAACATGTATAAGTTAATTAGAAAATAATAAACAAGCCGAACCCGAACTTGAAAACACTTCTCACGAGTCGTACACGAGCCATGGAAGAAAAGCTCGAAACGAGGCGAGATGTAGGCTAGTCTAGCTTGGACCCGGCTAGTCTCCTTTTACACCCCTACTTTCTCACAAACTTCTGGGGCATTTGGAGTTAAATTTAGATTTTCGTCTCTGTATACCACTAAATTTTACATTTGAGAGTTTGCTTAATTGAGCTTGGAAGTTTGAGACTGATTTTATATGTGTAATTGTATTTGTAATTTATCCAATGAATTACCGAACTAACCAAAAACACATAACATAAAAAACAGTAACTTTCAAGCTGAAACCCGCCATAGTGCGACAAAAGGGTCTTTATAAACAATATGTTGTGTGTAGCGACTAGCGATATTGATTGTTTGATAATTAATAAAAAAAAAATAAAATAATCAGGGTCCGTGTATGGAACATACACTGCTTTTTAACAAGACAAAATCACAATCAACACACATATATTTCATTCACTTTTAGGTATATAACAAGACAAAATCCAACATAACTTATAAGATATAGAAGTCAACATCTATTTTAATCACGTAATATATCAGAACTTGGATTGAATCTGTTGAACGACCTTGATGTCAACTTGGAAGGCCTTCGCAAGAATATCGCCAGGTATATCAGGGTTAGATCCAAAGACGGCATTTGCAATGGTAATGGTGCCTGGATTTTGACTGCTCAAACCAGCAATCGCAAGAGCATAGCCGTTTCCTATGTTTTGCTGGAAGTGAGTCAGACCTTCCGGGAACACGAAGACATCACCCTTCTGAAGCCGTTTTGTGATGAGACGGTTTTCTGGGTTGGATGTGACGAAACCGACTAGAAGACTGCCTTCGATGACGGTCAATATTTCTGTGGCTCGAGGATGCGTGTGTGGAGCGTTAAGGCCCCATGGAGCAAAGTCAATACGGGCCATGGAGATACCAAGAGTGTTGAGTCCTGGCAACTGTGCTACATTCACGGCGGTTACGTTAGATCCAACGTCGTTCGTTGTGTTTCCCATCAGCTGGAGCCCTCTGAACAGAAAATCATCTGCCTGCACACGCTTTGGATCTTTGCAAACCACGCCATTCACGAGTACTGTGAAAACAGAAATAGGAAACTTAATACATACAGACACCAATAAATGCTGCGTGTAGGCAGTTCAATCATTAATGCTCTAGCGTTTAGGGGAAAGCATTACGGGACGGGACGTACCTTTGCTATCTGGATCAGCCACACAGAAGTCTTGGAGAGGACTGGGGTCGGAAGCTAAGGCAAGCGAACAGGCAACCAATAAGAGACCGGATACAAGCAGCAAACGTGACGTCATTTTTGAGAAGTGAAAACCTGTTGTTCAGTGGAGTTTGGTAGCTCAAGTAATCTATATATGCAAAAGTACGTAACTTGTTCCTGTATTTATAGTTAACTTAGTTCGGAACATAAAGCTAGGACATGTTGATCTGCCACTAATAAAAAAATAGGTAAAAACATGTTGAAAGAGTATAACCATGTTGAAGGTTATATGATCTATTATTTACCACGTCAATATTGCTTAATGACAGAATTACAGAAATCATCCTTTATCTTTACCCAAAATTTCACTTGTTGTCCTTTATCTTTAAAATTGATGTTTTTTGTCCTTTACGTTTCAGAATCTTACAACGTTTGTCCTTTGGTTCTAACCCAGTTAGTTTTTTTCATTAAATCATGTCATGTGTTTTGCACATGAGGGCAAATTGGTAATTTTAGTTGCTTAAAATTAAAAAAAAAATGCATATCCACATTCCACACTTCATCTTCACAATCAAACACACTCATTCTCTCTCTCTCTCCAACAAAACCAACACCACCACCATGGCTACGACCAATGCTTGTGACCACACCACCGGATAACCACCACCAAATTCGACACCATCTTCAAATCTCTAAAAAAGCACCATCATCGTCGCCTGTGACCACCATGGTCGCCGGTTTAGATACCAAATCCAACCCCATCTTCATCTTCTGTCTCTCTGGCCAACAAATTCGTCAATAAAGAAGGTGGTGGCGCTGTGGCGTTGCCATATTCCGAGTGAAACCCCAGTTCTGGTGTTTCAATCAAGAAGCCCTAGATCCGGGCCACCATCTCCGTCGTCCGAAAAATATCCAACCATAGATCCACTTGCCGACGGAGAGAAATGAGGTGAGGAGTTACAAATCCACTTGTCTATGGTGTGTTGTATGCACAAATATCAATTGAAAATGCCAAAGTTGAACAGCTGTTGCCGGAAAACCGGCGCACGGCAGAGCCTTAACCGCCGCCACCGCAAGGTTTTGCCTTAAAATCTTCTGTTCAAGCTTCCTTGCCATCCGTTCCAGCCTCGTTGGCATCAGTTCAAGCTTCCTTGCTGTGGTCGTGGATGATGGTGGTGGCTACGGTTGTGGTGGCCGGTGGCGGTGTTATTGGATGTAGTAGAGGTGGGAGACGGGTGGTGTGGGTTTTGTGTTTGGGATTAAAACATGTGTAATATGTATTTGTTTTAAAGTAAAAGAAAATAAAAAAGGGTGATATTACTGTTATGCCCTCACATGAGCTGCACATGACTCAATTTAATGACGAAATTTAACAGAGTTAGGGCTAAAGGACAAACGTTGTAAGATTCTAAAACGTAAAGGACAAAAAACATCAATTTTAAAGATAAAGGACCACGAGTGAAATTTGGAGTAGAGATAAAGGACAATTTCTGTAATTCTGTCTTGCTTAATTGGTCCAATCATATACATTAGTTTATTCTTATTTATCTGGATTACCTTGTCTCTAACAATACAAATATACAATGGTTGTTGTAATACGTCATTGAAAGTTTCCCTAAGTTGAAGAAGTTCTAAGTTTAATATTGTCTCATAGAGACATTGGCGGAGCTCGGATTTTTTTTCCTATGAGTTCAGGAATTTTCGGTGTTCCAATTTTATCTAACGTGTTCCAATTTTATCTAACGTCAAATTTTTCGGGCCTGGATGGGTATGGCCGGTCATTAGGCCAAATAACTAAAACGCAATATCACCATCATAACAAAAGTACATCGTCAACATCAAATAAAATAAAATGCCATATTAAATAAAAAAAGTTATTACATATTATAATTGTTATTTGCACGTTTTCATGTTTAGAAACGATTTGTAACATCTTCGATTGCGGTTTTTAAAAAGAACTCATTTTTAGTATAACAAATGCAAACGTCATTCATATAACCACTACCAATCCGGTAAGCTAGCTAAACTATTTCTCTTATGGGTAAAAAATAAGGGGCGCCAAGAGGAACTCGATTGGTCGAGTTAGTGCAATTATACCAATCCTGTTAGCTTAAAAAATTTAAAGTTTGGTGTTGTATGTTCCTCCGTTTCAAGCTTCTTGCTAGGTATAGAAGTTTTTAACAAAATATGGATGAATGATGACGACCAATTAACTAAATACGGTGCCAGATAATACGATGCCACATATATTATTATTAAAAACAATACTTTTTGGACATATATTTTATGAGTATAAAGAAAGTGACAGGAATCCTTCTCCTCATACCATCTTCTTCTCTATGGGTGCTCTAAAATTTAATTGCGAATTCTTAAAATATCACAAAAACGGCTACAGACTAGCCGAAGAAAACGACATCGTTGTCTCTCTTTAAAATTTAAGTTTTTTCGGTTTCTTTTCACTGGAAAATAGTGAAATGTTTCTAGAGATTTTGTGATACTACATTCGTTCGCCAAAAAATAATAGGTTCGCTCGTTAAATCGTACCTATAATTAATATATAAAACCGAAAATTGACCGGGTTCGGCCGAACCCGATCACTTACATGTGGCTCCGCCACTGCACAGAGAAAACATTATTCATAACAGTTCAAACCATGTTCTCGGTAAAATGTAAAAAGGTTCAAAGCAAACTTAATCGGAACACTCAATTATATGACGTGGTTGCAACATCTTTTCATGTATTACAAATTTTTGTTTCTTATATGCCAGTTGAAACTAACAAACTCATACAGTTTTAACATTTTAACCGTAAACTTTTATTAGTAGAGTAGAACTCGAATGTTTAACATTCTACGACACCTTAAAGAATTCATCATGATTAGCTGTCACATGTCAACACTTGTGTAAGGGTCACATATGTTGTATAAGCCCATCCGTTTTTTAAACGTTTGATATCCGTAGGTTACTAAAATGAACAAACACATAGATAAATGCACACTCACATATACATGTATTATTTATCGGTAAGTAGTAATAATATTTTAATTTTACATTTTTGTTAATTTTTCCTAACATTCTCTAATATCATTTTTCGGAGTTGTTTCCACGATTGGATAGGGTCAGACACGTTAATGTGTTTGGTTTTCTTGATATGATGTATATGTACTCCATTTCTGGCGACAAAGATGAAGGGTGATGTTACCGGGTTAGCAAGGAAGTTTTATAAAAATATATGGGTTTGAATCAACAATGTGCGTTCGATGGGTCGTTAGAATATTGAGATTTGGTTGGTTTCTACTAAAATTTATCTTATTTACAACTCCTCTTTGTATTTATGTCCCTCTACCCACTCTTTAGTTACTTTAATAGCATAACCATTGATATACTGATAATTATATATATTTCTCTTGCATATTTGTATATTTGATGTTTTCTTTTATTAGTTTTTGTTCGTTTTAAATTAAGATTTATATACTACTAACATATTTGTGTTTTGTAGGTTCCGGAAGTTGAACGTGGTTGAAAAGGGCGAAACATGAGTCAAAATAAGCTTAAACAAGAAGTCGGAACGAAATAGGATTGAACCGGAAGAATTAGTCGGTTAGACCGGCTAATGGGCATCCTTAAGCAAGCCACGCTGCACGGCCAGAAACCCATTACCTGGCCGCGTAGCGCCTTAAGCATTAGATTCTAGAAAGTTCCGTATTTTGTTTGTCAGGTTTAAGGCCTAGTTACACACTTAACTTTAACCTGAAAATACCCTACAAACCAGAGTCGAATTTGGAGTTTCTTGGAGCTTAGGATTGCATTATTTGGCGGTTTGGAAGGCAAGGAATCATCCGGTGAAGTGCTACTTGATCGAGATCAAAGACTACGGGTTTTATCGCCTTTAATCTTTCGTTTCTACTATTTTTCATCATGTTTTCTTCTATTATTATTTTGTTTGATTTTCCGATGCTAGGCTAAATGTTATATACTGCCTAGGCTATCGATGAATTTCAGTTAATGTTTGATTTTGATTTGGATTATGCTTTTCGTTATGGTTTTATGAATCAGTAAACGGTTTTATTTTATTTAATTGATGCATATGTGTGCTTGGTTTTGATTGATTTGTTTTATAGTTTCACATTATCCTTAATGATTGTTTCATATAATAGGATTTTGTTAGGTCATCTACTGTGTGTTTTTTACTAGTTTATGATTGAATTCGAATAAAGATCATAGGAATAATAATATTAATTAACTAAACCAATAAAAGTGTGATGTTAACCTAAAGAGTTGTAAGGTGATAGGTTATTTGTTAGATATTTGTTAATTAAGATTGCTAGATTTAGTTCTTCGTAAGGGGTCCGTCTATGTTTGATTGGTTAACCTTTTATTTTCACGATGTAAGGTAGGATCAGTATAAAGTTATTCGTTCATAATTGATTTGATAACCGTAAGTGAGTCTAATATATAAAACCGGTGTGTCTTAAAACTTATTAGAAATCCATATGTGTCTTCTTGAAAAGGGTCAATGGTCATGTTCGGGTTTTCTTTTTTAATGTCTATTTTATGATCTCAGTTCCATAACAAGTATTTTCCAGTTAAATGATAACTGCAACTTAGGGTATTCAAGCCTAGGTGGTTTTTCATCATCATCTGAGTCTGTTGGAATTAAATTGTCTCTCATTTTATTTACTTGTCTTTTCTAAATTAGATTAATTTATTAGTATAAGGCCCATTTCTAGCAATAGTCTTTCGTATTTGTGTTTTATGTTTCGTTTATGTAATGTTAGTTTGTTAGACATTTGTTTATGTATGCTTGGGCCAAGACCACTTTTATTTGGAGCCCATTGGGTCGTGTTCAATGAAATATGTGCATGAGAATACACACCCTATATATTGTGTGTGTATCTCATACACAACAACAACCTTTTGCAAATCTTATCCTTTACTTACAAACTCTTTCTTCTCTCTAGTTATTGTGTTGTTAGATACGGTCAAGATAACTAGTAAGTTTAACTCACCAAAAAGATTTTAATTTCTTTAATAAAAACAAAAAAACAAGTTATTTGACTTGCCAAAACTATTTTATATTGTATAATTTTATCTTATTAAGAAAACCTGAAAAAGATTCAAAAAGATATTCTCTTATTTAGAGGGAGTCGGATAATTGAAATTAAGAAAATTTTAAGAAATTGATCTGACCTTTGGAATATGATAAAAAAATTATATATACTGATCCTAGCATATGAAAAGAGTAGATCAAAAGACAACAAGATCATTGCTCGATGTGAAGATAGGCTTGACAAATCAGTAAGTATCACAGTGATATAAACTTAAATACTCGCCTATGCTAGTGGTTACACTCTTATGAAGCGGTTGTCGACTACAAAATAAGTCATATCAATGAAGGAAAAAATGCTATTAGTCAGTCATACACGAGTCCGTTAGTGATTTGTCACAATAAAAATTATTTCTGGCCTTAGATTCAAATATCAAAAAATCAAAAATAATTAAAGCAGAAAAACTGCAAAATGTTCAAAAATATTCAAAATCAACAACAAAAATGTTGATAATTTATTAAACAAAAAGGGTATATTAGAACTACGTGACGTGGGGCAAACAAGTAAGACCTAAACACTTTATATACAGGCTTGTAAGTCCAGATGACATGTATGTCCATGGTTTTACCTTTAAAATGTTTGAAAGAAAATTTTCAAAATGATCAAATAAGCTCAAAAATGTTTTGATCAATCATTAGGGGGGTCGGAGACAATTCGGGGTGATCCTGATGAACACAAACTATGGCCGAGGTATGATGGAGTTTGTAACATGTCGGATTAACAGGGGACCACATAAGTATTGTGCATAATTCATACCTTAACGTATCACAATGAAATCAAAATACTTGTTAAGTTAAAAGTGGACCAATATATCTACAATCGACTTTGGGTTCTTGGAATTATAATAGCCAAATAGAAGTGTGATCTAGGACGTTATAGATAATGTGATTCCATGTCGAGATCTTTCTCACAAAAAATATGTGATGCATGAATTATGTAAATTAATTAATTTTTATAATTAATATAATATTAATTTCATCTTTATTTCAAATTTTAATTTTATTTTATCTTCAAGTTTTTCTTTTGTTTTTTATTTACATATTAAAATTACTTTAACTTGTATTAGTTTAATTCTATTTTTATCTTTTCTTTTATTTTTTTATTTTGTATTTCTAATTTTTATATTTTATTTTCAATTTTATTTGTAAACTTTATTTTATTTTGTGTCTAGTGAAATGGGCTAATGTTTTATAACAAGGTCCTCTATGCAACGTTTGTTGAGTGATGACCCGAAAAAATTATATCTTCTATATATATTTAAATTGTTTGGATTCGGTGGGTAAATGTTTTGCGGGTTAAAATTTTTAAATATTTTCAAAGTACATGGGTTGAGAGTGTAAAATTGTCTATAACTCGAGATGTTTTGACCATATCACGAGATAGGTTGACCCTATAAATAGGTCAAACCAAAATATCTTTTATTTTCATTCACAAATCTTATCCACTTTTCTCTCTCTTACTTTTTATCTTAAATCTCTCAACACTCCACCGCCTTCAAAGGTTAACCTAAACCTTCAAAGATCTTCAAAACAAACCACAAATCTGTTTCAATATCACACGATAATCATAAAAAAACATGGATTTATTCCCTGTGGTAAATATTTTATGCTTTTTGATTCATGTTCTTATCTTTCTAGATTCATGAACAGTTCTCGTCGGAACTGTTCATGTCCGATTGGACGTTTTTGTGTTGTTTTCTGTCAGATTTGTTGTTATATTCTTATTATCGATATCATTAGGAGTCTATGTGTTAATTTAATTGAGTTATTGTTAAGATTTGTATAATTTTTGTAATTTTAGGGTTCCTCGGTCTTATTTGGGGTTAATAAACCCAGAAAAGGGATTTGAATATGGATGTATGTTGCCCAGATATTCATAAGAGATAAACATGAACCCAGAAAAGTGTTTATAAGGGTTGATTTTGTGATCATCTGAAGTTTGGATAATTGTATTCGAATGGATGTTATATTCGAATGGTATTGTGTTTGAATGGATGTTGTATTCAAATGAATGTTGTATTTGAATAGTTTGATATGATTGAATGAGGGATTCGAACAGCGATTGGCATAATATGTGGCTAAGGACTTTGTATTCGAGTGGTCATTCGATTCGAGTGACCATTCGATTCGATTGACTATTTAACTTGAAGCATTATCAAGTCTGAAAATTAACAAGTGTCATGTATTCGAATGAACAATTGATTCGAATGAACCAATCCCAGAAACTCCTAAGTATCAGACATTTGAATGACCATTCGAATAGAATGAAAATCTCATAAATTCCCAAGGACCATCTATTCGAATGGCCATTCGTGTTAATGCACGGTTTTGCGTCTCGAGTCTTTGTATTTATCTTTAACGTATTTGACGTTTTGTTTAATGTAATAAAATATTAATGTTTTAAGATATTTCGTTAATGTATTAGTTTAGTTCGCTAAGGATGTTTAGCGAACTAGAATTAAGTTAAGATCTCCCTGATTCGTTAAGGATGTTTAACGAATCAGGAGATGGTTCGTTATGTTATTTATGTTTATGTATGTAACGAAGTAGTGTCTAGTTTGCTAGGGGATGTTAGCGAACTAGACCTATCTTCTATTTATATGTGAACCCTGTTCACAATTAATCTAAGTTTTGAGAGTTAATTAACGAAAGGCTGTCCAATCTCTCTCTCGATCTTCATCTTAATATTATACATACACAAATATATATAACTAATACTAATAATAATAACATATAACATATAATCAAGAGTAATCATGAACTAGATCCGTGTTAGATTAATTACATCTCAGATCTGTGATCTGTGTGAGATTAACGAGTACAAACAAGTGGTATCAGAGCTTTCGGTGTTCTTTTACTCTTGAATTTGATAGTTAATTTGTTATTGTTGACGTTTAATTGTTATTGTGGTATAAGTTGTGTTTCCGATTTGATTTAGAACAATTACGTGTTAATTGGACTGGTTATGGATTGAATTGGATTCGATTTGGTTTTGGTAAGGTTATTGTGAGCTGTGATTGATTGGAATTGTATGTTGGATTGAGTTTGGAGTGTTTGAGTTTGGATCTAAGTTTGGCCAAGAAACAGGGTATGGTTTTTGGTCAAATTGATTGTAGTTGTTTGTGAATGGAGTTACGAGTACTGTTGATTTGGATTTGCGGTTGATTTGCGAGGTAGTTTATTTGGGCAATTTGGTTACAAATTGAGGTTATATTACAACTTTGAGTTTATGGAGTTTCTGGGTTTGTGTTCTTCATTTCCAGATTTCTGGAAATCTTCGTTGAAGATTTGAAGATTTGAATACGAGATTGATTCGTTACCATATTTTCATTGATTCGTTACCATATTTCACACAGTTCGCTATGAGTTCTAGTTGATTCGTTATCCATTCGCTGTGAACTATAGTTGATTCGTGTATTCAGTTCGTTAATCTATCTGATTCGTGTCCAACAGTTCGTGTGACACGTGTTTGCTTTGGGATTTGTGTTATAACAACCTGTGCCACGTGGCATTGGGTGTCAGAGTTTGTTACAAATGGTTGTAACTACCTGATTCGCTATAGTTTGATTCGGCTATCAACTGTAGCTGGTTCGTCATCTTATTCGCTACGTTTGTCTTAGTGATTCGTTACAGAATACTTGTTAATTCGCTAAGATTGCACTTCGTGATTTTATTAGTCAATTCGTTAGTTTGACTAATTTGTTGACTGATTCGTTGACTCATTCGTTGACCCTTTGATTCGTTAGCCATTATATTCGTTACATTAATTCGTTAAATCTCAATTCTGATTCGTTACCTGATAAACCTCAACTTCGTTAAGGTTTAATTCGTTACAACTGTTCACAGTTCGTTATACTGTTTACAGTTCGTTAAACTCTCTTAATTTTAATCCTTAAAGTTTCAAATTTACAAAAATGGCTGGTATGTATGCACTAGCTTCACAAAACATGTTGATGCAACAAATGTTGCAACTTGATACCGAGATAGGTTCACATTTGAAATGTCCAAGGTTGATGAAATTTAGCGACTTTGCTAAATGGGAAACCCGTTTTCGTGCTCATTTGGGTTCCGTTCTCCCTGATTGCTCGTATTGCCTAGATGAGGTATATATTGCACCAATGATTGGTGACGACACTATTGGTTACACTCCTAAAGCTATTTCTCAATACTCACAAGAAGAGAAGAAAGCATTAGAGATCGAGATAAAGGCTTATTCTACTCTTACTATGGCATTACCCGAAAATATCTTTCATCAAGTGGGTAGCATAAAGAGATGTGCTTCCTTATTCCAACATCTTCGTATGAGAAGTATGGGGAACACAATTGAGAGTAAGAAAGTGATGCTCAAGTTTCAGTTTCGAAACTTTAATCTATTGAAGGGAGAAACAGTTGAAGAGATGATTACACGGTTTAATCACTTAATTGCTGAAATGGACAAGATGAAATTGGAAGTTTCTGAGATGGATAAGATTGATACTATTAAGAGTGTACTACCAAGTTCTTACTCCACATTTTTAATGGTTCTGAAAGAAAATAACTATTTCTTGAATGAAGACTTCACTGCCATCGAATTCTTGCAAAAGATTGAAGCAATAGAATATGATCTTAAGTGTCATAAATCTTCCAAAGATAGCCAAGATCCTGCTTTCTATGGTGAAAGTATGCCTCTAAGTTCAACTATCTCTCCAATAACTACTTTTCTTACCCAAGCTTCTAGTGAAAATGAATCAATTATCTTTAATGATCCAAGAGCATGTTTTTACACTGCTGGTAATTCTGGATCATCTGGTGGTTCTGGAAGTTCAACTACTACTAATCCATTTGCTTCTTCACCTAGTGTCAACATGAAAGAAGCTGAACATAATTTTGCTTTTCTAACAGCCTTCATGTCTTCATATGAAAACTTGGTAAGTAGTAAGATAGCCACACGTGATCTAACTGATGAGGATTATGATCAGATTGATCCAGATGATTTGTAAAGTTAAAAGATTCATGCAGAGAACTGGAAAAGATCTTCCGGCCTTAAACAAGAAATTGGGTTTTGACAAGTTGAAAGTAAAATGCTATAATTGTCAAAAATTTGGGCATTTTGCAAAGGAATGTGACAAACCAAAGAAAGAGTATACTGGTCCTCGTGGTCAAAATCAAAATTCTTTCACACCACGAGGTAGTGATGATGAAAAGAAACTATCTCCTTCTACATCACAAGCAATGCTGGCAGATGGAAATGATTGGCCACAATGGTTACTGTGTAATGACACTCAAGCAAATTTGTCTATGTTTGGGTTACATAAAGACTGTCAAGATGCAAGTGAAAGTGAGCTGTCTTCTGATAATGATTCTGAATCTGATTCTGACAATTCATGTGACAAGTCTCCAACTGTATTTGCTTGCATGGCCAAGATCAATGAGGTTAGTCATTCTATCTCTGCAACTTCACCTATTAAAGTATCATGTGTTGATTGTGAATCTAACAAACCTAAGTTAGAAGCTTTGAAAAATCATAATGATAATCTTGTAAGAGAAATTGCTTCTCTGAAGGATACTTATCGACAATCTCTTGAATCTCAAATGCGATCTCGAGAAAAGATTGAAGCATTGTCGACAAGTAACCACGATCTCAAGGCTGAGTTATCTGTGAAAATGACAATTACTGACCAAAAGTTTAAAGAAATTTTGAAACATAGATCAAAGATAACCGAGCTTGTGAATGAAGTTCTTGAGTTGAAGAACAAATTGGGTAAATTTATAAATTCTTCTTTTCTGTTGAATGAAATATTGAAGTATCTGGAAAACAAAAAGATTCAAAGAGAGGTATCGGTTTTGTTGAAATTCCGCCACCTTTTCACAATGATTATAAAATTAATCCTTTTGCTCGAAAAGAAGAGGATTTGATTGAAAAAGAATCTGTGATTTTTGAAAAATCTAAACCGGTTAAAACAGAAACTGTCAAAACCCAAGTGCTCCTTAAAAAGCTCATATTGAAAGCAACAAAGTCTTTGTTGAGAATGTTGACAAAGTGATTATCGAGGACGTGTCTGAACCCTAGGTAATACACAAGAATAAGAACATCCCAAGTTCTAATCATATTCTTTGCGAGCCTCAAGAATTTGAGGAAGCTGTGTATGGTTTATTCAAGTCTCAAGTGAAAAAAGAAGAAACTGTGAAACCCAAACCAATGAAGGCAAAGAAGTCAGATAAACCTAAGATTTCTGATGAGGAATTAATGCGTTTTATTAATCCTCCTAGTTCTAAGCCATCATCTGTTAGAGTTTTCAAGTTGAAAGGAATTGATACAATGTTTTCTGAGAAAGACATTCCAATTAGTATCATTAAACCAGAACTGATTGAGAGTGTATTTCAAAATGAAACATCACAGATTCAAGAACTTGAACGTCTTTATGCTCAAGCAAAAACATCAGCTTCTTCTGATCCATTGACTAAATCCAAGCAAGTTTTAACACATGCTAAAAAGATTAAATTTGTAAAGTCAATAGGAACAGATACTCTGAAAAGTTATTCAAATAGCTCTAACTTAGATTTTTACTTGAAAAAGAAATCTTAGTTATCTTATGAGTTTGCTAAGAGCATGACAAAAAATGTGAGCCATCATCAATCTTTTGCATCAGTTGCTCCAACTAATTCTCAACATCATCGTGTGGACATGCGAAGTTGTTTTCTTTACGGTCAACATGGTCATGTAGTGAGAAATTGTTGTCAGAAGAGCTATCAGAATCTTCATCCTTTTATCAAAGACCATTCCAAACCGGTTCCTTTGGTAAAGGAGATTCTGAAACGACCTGTGTCGTATGCTGATGATACTTATATTATGTTCTGTAATGTGAATCCTCGGAAGGTTATTCATGTTAATGAGACACATGGTCAGGTAAAACCAAAGTTTGTTCCAATTGAGCCCATTTGTAGGAACACGAATTCAAATATTGTTCAAGCTGCTTATCTGAGACGAAAGTCTAGAAAGCCGGTAACTTATTCACAAGTGGCTGAACAACAGTTGAAGTCTGTTAAAATTAATGATCAAAGAGAAAACCAAAAGGTGCCCAAGATTGAGGCCTGGGCTGCCTTTTTGAACTAGTCATCTTTACTTTGTGTGCAGGGTACATCCAAGACTGTGTCTGGTGAAAACTGGATAATGGATAGTGGATGTTCTCGTCATATCACTGGGAATCTCGACCTATTAACCAACGTGAGAAATATTCAAGGGGGTTATGTAGCATTTGCTGGGAATTCTGGGGGCATGACCACACAAGAAGGTGAAGCTTCAATGGTCACATTATATTGAAAAAGTAAATTATTGTGACAAAGTTGATCATAACTTATTGAGTGTATCACAAATTTGCGATAAAAAGTACACTACGATATTTACTGGCAAAGAATGTCTTATTTTGAAATCGGGTTATGTGATTCCCGAGGACATGGTTGTCATGCGATCACCATGATCGAATGATATTTATGTCTTAAACATGAGCTCTAAAGTATCCACATCGATCGAAACATGTTTTGTCTCGAAAGCAACCGAGAAAGATTCGATTCTATGGCATCGTAGAATGGGTCACATACATGTTTGAAGGATGAACTATTTAATGGCTAATGACTTAGTGGAGGGTGTCTCGTTGAAGAATTTTAAATTATCTGATCACTGCATTGCATGCAAAAAGGGCAAGCAGGAGAAGAAGACACATCCCTCTAAGTTATTAAACTCCATTAATACTCCTCTTGAACGACCTCATATGGATTTGTTTGGTCTTATGAATCGTGCGAGTATTTCTGGGGATTGGTATTGTCTTGTGGTGACTGATGATTATTCAAGATACTCATGGGTGTTATTTATGAGTTCGAAAGATCAAACACCGGTTTTGGTACAAAACCTCATCACTAAGATCGAATCACTATACAAACAAAAGGTGAGGAGAATCCGAAGTGATAATGGTACTGAATTCAAAAACATTGTATTAGATTTCTTTTGTGTTCAAAAAGAAATTCATCGAGAATACAGTGCACCTTATGTACCTCAACAAAATGGTGTTGCTAAACGAAAGAATAGAACCTTGATTGAAGCTGCACGAACTATGCTCGCTGATTCTAAGTTTCCCGTCCAATTCTGGAATGAGGCGGTGAATACAGCTTGCTATACCGCTTAATCAAGTTCTAACTGTTAAACGACTTTTTTTTTATTTTTTTTAACGAATCACGTATCTAATTCGTTATAAATATTCATCTCATTCGTCAATCATTCACTGATTCGTTACATACTTAACAAATCTGCTCAATTCGTTACCATTCTAATTCGTTATAATATTTACACGAATGGCCTCCCATTCGTTATGATTTCCACTTCGTCATACCCATAACGAATTACCATAATTCGTTACTAATACCTTAACGAATTAACTTAACGAATCACTCTAATTCGTTATCTTTAACTTAACGAATTACACTCACGAAGTACCGTAATTCGTTACTTTAACTTAACGAATCACTCTAATTCGTTATCATAACCTTAACGAATTACCTTAACAAATTAACTTAATTCGTTAAAATTTCCATAACAAATTGCTGCAGTAGATTCGTTAAACCTCCTTAACGAATCAGCTACAGTAACTTAACGAATCAGGTTGGATCTGAACTGTTCGCCGGAAAAACGATTTCGCCGGAAAAATCCGTTACAGTGGCCAGAAAAACCAGATCTGGCCGGAATCTGCAAATTTGAAGCTGCATCCATGGTGAAATCATCAAAACACCATCATAAATCATGAAATTCTACCCGAACACCCGGATTTTCATCACGAACATGAATCAATCCTCCATTTCACTAAATAACCATTGATTCAACACCAATTGAATCAACCCGTACCCATGCTCTTTGATGGCAAAACCTTCAATATACCATAATTAATCATCAAAATCCACATAAACATATGGATTTCGATCATAAACACAAATCCATCATCCAATTAACTTAACAATCACTAAATCATCATAAATCGAATCAAAAGTTAACATGCTCTTCCATGGTGAATCACTCAGTACACCATAACTTAACACCAAATTACACAGGAAGTTACATCTTCCATCAATAAACACGAATTCACCCTCAAATCCACCAATAACACATTAATTTGCTCCAGATCTGACCAAAACCCGAATAACACGAAGAACACGAAAAACTCAGATTCATAATCGAAGCATCGAGAGCAGCCGTCTGCTCTGATACCACTTGTTTGAACTCGTTAATCTCACATAGATCTGAGATGTAATTAATCTAACACGGATCTAGTTCATGATTACTCTTGATTATATGTTATATGTTATTATTATTAGTATTAGTTATATATATTTGTGTATGTATAATATTAAGATGAAGATCGAGAGAGAGATTGGACAGCCTTTCGTTAATTAACTCTCAAAACTTAGATTAATTGTGAACAGGGTTCACATATAAATAGAAGATAAGTCTAGTTCGCTAACATCCCCTAGCAAACTAGACACTACTTCGTTACACACATAAACATAAATAACATAACGAACCATCTCCTGATTCGTTAAACATCCTTAACGAATCAGGGAGATCTTAACTTAATTCTAGTTCGCTAAACATCCTTAGCGAACTAGACTAATACTTTAACGAACTATCTTAAACCCTTAATATTTTATTACATTAAACAAAACGTCAAATACGCTAAAGATAAATACAAAGACTCGAGACGCAAAACCGTGCACTAACAGACACCCCCTCGTCTTGAGCTCTTTGTCTTTAAATTACTTGAAGCGCTTGGACTGCCTGTCTCTGCAACTATGAATTCCGTTTTCATAACAAACACGCACAACGCGTTGGAATTGCATAGCCAGGTCATAATCTTCATTGCGCTCAAACAAAATCATGTTCTTGTTTAGTACATCATTGTCGGTCTCGGTTAAATTCACCAACCACATTGGGTCAATGATCTTTATCAGCTCAGTCTTCAACCCTGTACCAAGAACAATTATGGCCTCGTCAGTACGATTATCCTAGTACCAGCGGTTGAAGGATAGATGCATGTGTTGGTTCATTGTCTTCACTGGCACCCGCTTCATCGTCTCTGGCGACTTTACTTTAAGAACCAACTTCTTTCAACCAGTCCTTGGGTCAATCTCATTGAGACGCTTACGGATGGGAATCTGTGGTTTTAAAAATTTGAACCCGTGGTTTACTTCAAACAGCAGATATTGGTGAAACCAACTTGCATGTTTATTCCCACCTCTATTAATGAATGGACGGTACGCCAGAGTACGTACGTCCCATCTCGGTAATGAAAGAACATCAGACATCCTTTCGTAGTAATGGACGCCTTTCTCCCATTTGACAATGCATACTTTAAGATCAGACTCAAACATCCAAGAAATAATATTACCTTGCACCTTTGACACAGCCTTAAATGAAGTCTTCTGATTGGCCTTGGCTCGTGCAATAGCTTCATCTTTCTGTTCTTGATCAACAAATCTGAATGCTTTGATAATCTTACTTGCTTGCTTGTGTCTGAACCAACTGTTAATCTCCTCAAGATACGGGTCGAGAAGCGAATCCGAATATACATTTTTGCCCATAGAATTCTTTTCAAGATGGTCTTCTGCTTCTTTTACAATCTTCTCATTAAACACTGGAGCACCCTGATCAACATTGGTGTGTTGAAACAGATCAGGGTAATCCTTAGCAGTCACATCCTCCATCTCAACTTCCTCATTCTCATAAATAAAATCCGTCCTCATTTCCACAGTAGGATCATTCAAGATCTCGTCAAAATTTATCTTTATTTTGTTTTATGCTCCTCAAAATTTTGAGTTTTTGAAGCAAAAAGAGAAAATGATAGTACATTGATTATCTTGACTCCAAATCCAGCAAGAAGTAAGCTTAAAAGACCGTGTGCTTAATTGCATTGGTGCATTGGTAGGTCTTAAAACAAACAAGTAGAGTAAAGTATGTGATATAAACATAAAGAAACGCCAAATTGAAAGGGGTGTTAGTCTCTAGAAAAGTCTCGGTGAGGATAGCATAAATGTAATAACCTGTCATACTCAAGCCTTATATTTGTTTGATCAACCAAAAATAAAATAAAGCAAATAACAAGCTTTGAGGTTCTGGACACTGTGAGTCTTTATGCGGCTTAATCATCTGGGTATTCATATGCATGAATATTTCATTCGCCTTTAGAGCAAACCCAAAGTCATTAAACTTGATCACTGCTGTACTTCGTACAAACTTCCAAATTACTGACTTGATCAAAATCCGCTGTTAGTCATACATTGTTCCTCCCTTGCGCGCGTCTTAATACAATTAAGAAACGGACCCTAGGGGATACAATGTATGTAAGCCGACAGATGGACTCGTGTATATTCACTCATAGTAACAGAAAATCAATGCATTGCTCATAAATTTCTATAAAAACTAATTTTGATCAACAATATAATGGTTTAAGTCAAGTTGGGGTGATATGGAAAAAATCAAATTAAGCTTGAACCAAGATTAGAGGCCGATAGTTTCTGATATTCTGTGCTCTAATTGAACCAATTAATCATATCACAAAAAACACTTGAAAGTTTGTTATTAGATTTAAGTGGATAACAATATCAATGACCGACTTAACGCCAATCATAATATCGCTGAAATATAAAACTGTGATTGAAGGGAAATTTGGTCAATATGATTCTCTGCTCAAACTCAACAAATATACAAAAAATATGTTTTGCTTTTGAAATACATATAAAACACAAAAAGATTTTATATTTTTATTTCGGATTCTTTTCATGAAAATACATTCTTTATATATTACAAAAATACCAAAGATATTTTTTCATTTTAGTATTTAAAAGATTTATTTATCGGTTTCAAAAGGTGAAACGGTTTTTAAAGTATAGATTTATCGGGATAAAGTTCCTCGGTAATTCCTTTTAAGTTAATTAATTTGTTTTTAATAAATTCATTATTTAATTTATTTAATTATTTATTTATTATTTTAAATTTAATAATGTTTAATTCGTTATTTATGGATAACGAATTAGGGTATTCTTTAACGAACTACAGTTTAGTTCGTTACTCTAATTCGCTTCCGCACTCTGTAAAGAAATGCATCTAATTCGTTATGCATATTTAACGATTCATGACACGATTTGAATTTTAATTCGTTATACCACGTATTCAAATAAGGTGAACGAATCAGCTGATTCGTTATTTAAATCGATAATGAATCTGTTTGATTCGTACATAGGGTACATTGGGTAGCGTGTAACAGTATAAAAGACAGGTTAAACGAACTGTCCTTCACTATTCACCCTTCTTCCTTATACCTAAAGAAAACCTGTTCAAATTTTCTCTGATTTTTGACCTTTGAAATTCGAACTTTTGAATACACCAGTGTGTTACTAAGGTATAGATGATCACTTCTATGTGATTTTTGTCAAAAATGACACTGTCTTGATAGGCTAATTATGCAATTTTTGTTATGAGGGTTTTATGAGTTTTAAAACTCTGATTTATCTATGCTACACTATGTTGATATGGTATATGTATAGTTCATCGTAATCGGAATGCGATTCCGAGACCCTTGGTAGACTTTAATCAATGTTTGATTCTTGTTTGCCGGGTCGATTGAATGTGTATGTTTTCGGGGGTTTATGATCTGTTAAAACTCCGAGTACACTTAATTTATTTCATGGTGTTGAGCCTCGATTTCAACATCGTGTGCTTCGTATTGTATTTCCGAGATCGCTACGCCTGTTGATTCGGTTATCCAACGATGATTATGGATTAATCAATACTGGTTTCATATTGTTGACTATCAGTGTTCTTAATTTAATTTTGACTTTGACTATGAGAGTCAAAGATCAAGTCATTATTGACCATTCGTTATTTATAAGGAATTGGAACTATTTAGTGTCCAATTCGTTAATAAGCTACACGAACTAGTTTAGCGAATAAGTTAATCCACGAATCAGATTTGAATTCGTTAAATCATAACGAACTAGATTCTAGTTCGCTCTTTTGAATAGTAATTCGCTAAATCTATTCTTTAATATATTTACCTGATAGCGAATCAATTGATTTGTTACATATTTGTAACGAATCAGATTGATAATCAAACGAATGACATTTCAATTTTAATTATTGTTAATTAATCAAATATCCCAAAGGTCTATACGCGTCGATACATTGATTAAACATAAAATTAAATACACCATCTATAATACGATACATCAACACAAATTTGATACATTAAATATAAACTTTACTTATCACTGCTAAATGCATATTACATTTTCTCATTACTTATAATTGTTTATATTTATTTAGTGAAATGATTGATCAAATGGATCAAGATCCACTCGTTTCTCCTTAAGAACAAGAACAACCCCAGGAACAAAAAGAAGTCCAATTGTTGTCCTTTGACAAGAAGCACAACATCTGTGCCTATGTTGATTCAGACGTTGCTGGTGAAGCTCTGTTTGGGGCTATGTTAGCTTTTCTACTTCGTTCGGTGATACATTATGCTATAACTGCCAAACCTAAGGTTTATCTGTTTATTATTAGGCAGTTCTGGAATACTGCTGAGTTTATTGACACCGAGAATCACATTCGAGCAACAATCAATCAAAATCCTATTACTGTGGATGTTGATGTGATTAGGAGGGTGCTTCGGTTTGGGGATAATGATGATAATCCAATTGAGTTTGATAAGAGGTTAATCAAGGGCCTATTTACAAGGGTATTTTATGGTAGAAATATTAACGATTCTATGTTCAACAAGAAAGGACTGTGCCCACCTTACAAGTATCTTTTACACGTACTGATTCATTGCATGGGCGGTCGTAAAGGTGGTTTTGATGAATGCCGTATAAGTTTGCAGTCGGCTTTTGTGGCTCTTATTCTCAACAAGCCATTCAACTACTCAGAAATGGTTTTCGATCATCTGAAAGAACAAGTTCAACAGACGACTCAGAAAAAGAAGTTCTTGATGCATCCCCGATGTCACACCCGGCCCTGAGCGGCGGAAACAGCCGGGCGCGCACGAGTGGGAATTGATACTTAAGCACGGGCCATTGCAAACATTCAAAGTAAGATTTTCATTGCGCATGAAAAGTTTAATACAAATACATTACATTGTTTAAAAATTACATAAAAACATCCAAGTATAAAAAAATTGTTGAAGATTTCCACGCCATATCCCCATGCGCGGCGGGAACAACCACGCGCATCGAAGGGATAGAACTAAAATCTTCCAAAAAGCTAGTTTAGATGTTCAGCGTGAGGTGCTCTAAGTGTGACTCCATGCGCTACCTAGTTATCTCCTGAAAGACACGTAAAAACATTTGAATCAGTATAAACTGAGTGAGTTCACAAGTCTTAGTAACTTGATAAATCGTATTGCATCATAATCTTGATACAAATCATTCTGAAACATAATTCTGATAGCATCATTAAAACACATGCTTGGTAAGACATAGTTATATCAACATATTCTGATAAAATCGTTCCGCGGGTTACGCGCGAACATTTCTGGGAACTGTGCTCGTCTATGCAAAGTGGCGCTGCCACTACGAGCTAAAATAAGTAATACCGTCCCGCGGGTTACGCGCGAACGTTTCAGGAACATGTGCTCGTCCATGCAAAATGGCGCTGCCACTACGAGCTAAAATAATAATACCGTCCCGCGGGTTACGCGCGGACGTTGTGCCGGAAAACAAGGCGCTCGTCCATGCAAAGAGGCGCGACCCCTACGAGCGGGTTCAAACCCATAGTACTGCCCCATGACCATACTAGGCACTCGTCCATGCAAAGAGGTGCGACCCCTACGAGTGGGTGGATCAAACCAGCAGTCCCTACCCTTAGAGTTCCAATGGTAAAGTGATCACTTACTCGAGTTCTAGCGCACATACATCGAAAACCTTAGATAACCGTTTGCATTACTCATCATGAAACATAACTTAAACACATAATCGCTTGCATAGCTTGTAAGTATACCATGATAAAACATTATTTAAGTACGTGTCCCTCGCCCCGAAAACAGTTTAAAAATAGTGAAAACAGTGAAAATAGGGGCTGTGAGACTCACCTGTGGTTCTTGTTAAGGGATTAATCGAGATTCGGGTTTTCTTGGTGTTGGCCTCGGAATCGAAGGTCTAGAATACGATTAAATAACAAGTATATATATTAAGATCAAGAAATAGGAGAATATAAGGGTTGGATAGTAGGTCTCAAGGTTATATTCTCGGCTTACCTAGTAACAGGATCGGAGCTGGAAACAACGGATGCTTGGGAGAGGATTAGTGCAAGTTTGTAGTTCTTTGAAGTGTGTTTTGGGTGATAATTTAGGTTACAAATTTATAGGCAAACTCAAGGGAACACAATCCCTTGCTTTAGGGGATTGAAATCTTTTCATATCTAGGTGTAATGATGATAAAGTATGGAAATTATTATTGTTTATTGTTTACTTAAAAGTGGAGGAGTGGACAAAAGATCTTGATTTGATTTGGACAGGACATGCAGGTCTGGGGTTGGTGAGAATAGGGTGGCTGACAGTTGACTTTTCATGTTACAGTGTGCTTTTTCAGGTACTTTTGTCAGTGTACAGTAAAAAAAGTGGAAAATCTCTGAAACACGCTACTGTTTCCTTTTGGGCGGGAGTAATCTCCTTATGTCTGGAGAATAGACTAAGTGTTCTGTGCGCATCACTTTGTGCGCATAGCTTTCTGCGTGAAGGACATTTCTTTGCTGCGGGTAGGTGCGTAACCTTCTCGCAGTTGGGGATATTGAGTTTCATTTGTAGATTCTCCAGGTGGTCTTGGTATTTCAACATAGTGATCAGTCATGTTGAAGTCAATTCCATCTTGGAGCTTCAGACAAACTAGCTCTCAATGTTCCCGCCATGCGGGGAGGTTAGTTCCCTTCCGCACGCGCATAAACGATGTAGGATGCACCCGCCTTAGCATCATGCGGGATGGTCAACCCATAGACAACATAACATAAAGCCAAAACATTCACGCATGGCGCATATAACATATGCTCACGCTGGTTCTTAACATGGTGCGCTCGCGCAGGGCGCACATAACAAATGCACGCGCTGACTAACATGGCGCGCTCGCGCAGGGCGCACATAACAAATGCACGCGCTGACTAACATGGCGCGCTCGCGCAGGGCGCACATAACAAATGCACGCGCTGACTGACATGGCGCGCTCGCGCAGGGCGCACATAACAAATGCACGCGCTGACTGACATGGCGCGCATCATATTTACAATCACCTAATTATTAGGTTGATTACTTAGTTTAAGGGATTGGGAATTTACCGGGTGTCACATTCTCCCCTCGTTAAACGAATTTCGTCCCGAAATTTAGGAGACGTTGCTGGCAGAAGCCATGTTCTGAAAGAGGTGTGGGTATTTCTTGCGCATTTGGTCTTCTCTTTCCCAAGTGAATTCAGGCCCACGCCTCGAGTTCCATTGGACCCTTACTAACTTGATTTTGCTCCTGCGTAACTTTTGTTCTTTCCAATCGGTTACTGCTATAGGTTCTTCTATGAAGTGCAGCTGTTTGTCGATGTGAATCTCTTCCATCGGCAAAATCAACGTTTCGTCAGATAAGCACTTTTTGAGGTTGGACACATGAAACGTATCATGAACTCCACTGAGTTCGGCGGGTAAACGGAGTTTATAAGCAACCGGACCGATCCTTTCCAGGATCTCGAATGGTCCAATGAAGCGCGGATTCAACTTTCCTCGCTTGCCGAAACGGGGGACTCCTTTCCATGGAGAGACTTTCAAAAGTACTTTATCCCCTACTTGAAATTCCAATGGTTTCCTTCGCACATCTGCGTAGCTCTTCTGTCTGTCGCGCGCTGTCTTAAGGCGATCCCTTATCTGAAAAATCTTGTCTGTTGTTTCTTGGATCAACTCTGGACCAGTCATTTGCTTGTCACCCACTTCAGCCCAGCACAGTGGGGATCTACACTTGCGCCCATACAAAGCTTCGAACGGCGCAGCCTTAATGCTTGTGTGATAGCTGTTGTTGTAAGAAAATTCAACCAATGGGAGATGAGTATCCCAGCTACCTTCGAAATCGATTGCGCACGCGCGTAGCATATCTTCCAATGTCTGGATTGTTCGCTCGCTTTGCCCATCCGTTTGAGGATGATATGCCGTACTCATGTCAAGACGAGTACCTAAAGCCCCTTGTAACGATCTCCAAAACCTTGATGTGAACCGACTATCTCTATCAGAAATGATGGACACTGGGACTCCATGTTTTGAAACTACTTCTCGAATATACAGTCGGGCTAACTTTTCCATCTTATCGGTTTCCTTGATCGGCAGGAAGTGCGCTGACTTAGTTAGCCGATCCACAATAACCCATATTGTGTCATAACCCCCAGGTGTCATTGGCAGTTTGGTGATGAAGTCCATAGAGATTTGTTCCCACTTCCACATGGGAATTTCTGGCTGTTGAAGCAACCCTGATGGTTTCTGGTATTCAGCCTTTACCTTCGAACACGTCAGGCACTTACTGACATACGTCGCGATGGCGCCTTTAAGATTGGGCCACCAATACAGCGTTTTAACATCTTGGTACATCTTGTCTGCGCCAGGATGTACGGAATACCGCGTCTTGTGAGCTTCGTTCAATACCTGCTCGCGCAATCCTCCCTTGAGAGGGGCCCATATGCGGTTAGCGAAATATAGATTGCCGTTCTCTTTAAGTTCCAAATTCTTAACCATACCCCCAAGGCATTCGTTTTTAACAAACTCTGGTTTCAAGGCTTCTTGCTGAGCGTCTCGGATGCGGGTAGAGAGATCTGCGCGAATGGTCAACCTTAGAGCCTTGACTCGTAGCGTTTTTATTCGCTCCTTCCTACTTAGCGCGTCTGCTACCACATTCGCCTTTCCAGGGTGGTACTTAATCTCGCAATCATAATCGTTCAACAACTCCACCCATCTTCGTTGCCTCATGTTTAAATCCTTTTGATCAAATATATGCTGAAGGCTCTTGTGATCCGTAAAGATTATACACTTTGTACCATAGAGGTAATGGCGCCAAATCTTTAGCGCGAAGACAACCGCTCCAAGTTCTAAATCATGCGTTGTGTAGTTCTTTTCATTGGTCTTGAGTTGGCGTGAGGCATACGCTATGACTTTGTCTCGCTGCATAAGGACACATCCAAGTCCCTGATGTGAAGCGTCGCAGTAAACAACAATGTCATCCATCCCCTCGGGCAAAGACAAAATTGGCGCACTACATAACTTCTGTTTCAACATTTGAAATGCTGTTTCCTGATTTTCGCCCCAAACAAACTTCTTGTCTTTCTGAGTTAGCGCGGTCAGAGGTAGAGCTATTTTGGAGAAGTTCTCAATGAAGCGTCGATAGTAGCCAGCTAGTCCTAGGAATTGCCTCACCTCAGTTGGGGTTTTTGGCGCTTCCCAGTTTTCGATGGCCTTGACTTTGGAAGGATCAACGTGAATTCCTTTCTCGTTTACAACGTGACCGAGAAAGTGAACTTCTCTAAGCCAAAACTCGCACTTGGAAAACTTCGCATACAACTTTTCTTTCCTCAACAATTCCAAAATCAATCTCAGGTGTTGCTCATGCTCGGCCTTGGTCCGTGAGTAAATCAGAATATCATCTATAAACACAATCACAAACTTGTCCAAGTATGGTTTGCACACGCGGTTCATCAGATCCATGAACACAGCCGGCGCATTAGTTAGCCCGAAAGGCATCACTAAGAACTCATAATGGCCGTATCTAGTTCGGAAGGCTGTTTTCGGCACATCTTCCTCATGGACCCTAAGTTGGTGGTATCCTGACCGTAGATCTATCTTCGAATAATAACTGGATCCCTGCAACTGGTCAAATAAGTCGTCAATCCTCGGTAAGGGGTACCGATTTTTGACTGTCAGCTTGTTCAGTTCCCTGTAGTCAATACACATTCTGAACGAACCATCCTTCTTCTTAACAAACAGTACTGGAGCTCCCCAAGGTGAAAAGCTTGGGCGTATGAAACCCTTATCCAATAGTTCCTGTAACTGATTGGATAGCTCTTGCATCTCAGATGGAGCTAGTCGATAAGGCGCTCGAGCTACTGGCGCAGCTCCTGGGACTAAATCAATACGAAACTCGACTTGTCGCGGCGGCGGTAATCCGGGCAAATCTTCAGGAAAAACTTCTGGAAATTCGCGCACTACTGGTAAGTCTTCATTTCTTCGCTCATCTCCTTTCTTCTCTACGACATGCGCCAGGAAGGCGTAGCACCCTTTCCTTAGGCACTTTCGCGCCTTTAGGCACGAAATCAGTTTCGTCGCAACTCCCCTTCTTTCCCCTTGAATTACCAAGGTTTCTCCGTTCAACAGTGGGATCCGAACCTGCTTCTCATGGCAAATAACTTCCGCGCGGTTCTCAACTAACCAATCCATACCTACCACAATGTCAAAACTTCCCAAATCTATTGGCAACAAGTTAATATTGAACCCGTGACCTCCCATGACTATAACACATTGTTCAGTTCTTTCGTTCGCGCATAACTGCCCACCATTGGCTAGTTCTATAGTATAAGGCGTGTCTAGCCTACTGGTTGCTAGGCCTAGGGAGTCTTTAAACTCGGCGGATATAAAACTTAGGTCAGCGCCAGTATCAAATAAGACAGATGCAAAATGTCCGTTAAGCAAAAACGTACCGGTTACCACATTCGGCTCTTCTTTAGCTTCGCCTGCGCCGATCACAAAAGCTCTCCCGCGAGCTTGGTTCCCCTTTTGCGGGCAATCCCGACTAAAATGCCCTGGCTTCCCGCATGCGTAGCAGTTGTCGCTTGCTCCAGCTTCTCTGACACGGCAATTCATCGTCTTGTGCCCTGGTCTGCCACATTTGGCACATTCGATTCTTGCGCATTCACCCTCGTGGTGATACTTGCATTTGTTGCACCACGGGCGAGGCCCGCTGTATCCTTTTCGTGGTGGCTCCGCGGCCTGAATCGCGTAAACCCTTGCGCTTTCCTGCTTCTTGAACGGTGGCTGCTTGGTGTCGGACCCTCGGTGGTGAGAGTTCCATTTCCTCTTGGGATCAGAGGTTCGCTGCTCGATTCTGCGCGTAGTCAACATACCCGCACGGATCGTATCCCTTGTAAGGGTAATGGCCCGCGCTACCGCCTCATCAAAGGTTGGAGGCGCTGCGGCGTTGAGCGGAACCCTAACAACAGGAGGTAACCCAAAAATATACCTCTCGATCTTCTTTTCCTCCGTGTTTGCCATGTCTGGCACCAACTGGCAAAGTTCGTTGAACCGGTTGTTGTAGGCGTCGATATCCGTTCCTACCATGGTGTGGTTCCAGAATTCCTGTTGTAGATTCTGGATTTCTGCGCGAGAGCAGAACTTTCTCATCATCATCTCCTTCAGTTCCTCCCAGGTCTTGTGGAGAGCAACTTCTCGCCCCAATGTTTTCGTTTGAAGCTTCCACCAAGACGAAGCTGCCTCTTGGAACATGCAGGTCGCATAAAGGACCTTCTGGTTCTCACTACATCCGCTAATGGAGAGAACTGTCTCCATCTTGTCAATCCAGTTGTAGAGCCCAATGGCCCCTTCGGTTCCCTTGAATGGCCAAGGCTTACAGGCCATGAATGTCTTATAGGAGCATCCTTTGTCCAAGGCTCCTGATTCGGGTTCTGGGGTCTCATTCTGACGACCCTGACTTGATTCGGCCTTGCTGGCCTCATGTGTCGCAATCGCCTGCGCGATTATTTCCGCGAGTTCCTCGGGTGTCATGGTAATTCCTTTGGCTTTAGTTGGAGGCATTCTTGCTTTAAAAGAGTGAAAATATATTAAACTTAGCGCATGTACTCTGAGCACATAATGTTATCATTATTTACTAGACAGTGTGACCCGTGTTCCTAAGTGTGTGTATAGTTTCTTTTGAAAATATTTTCTTTGAAAAATATTTCATGCGATTCCCCAACGGTTATAGTCTAGGTTAAAACTTCTTTTCCTAGTTCGCTATAACCAGTGCTCTGATACCAATCTGTCACACCCGGCCCTGAGCGGCGGAAACAGCCGGGCGCGCACGAGTGGGAATTGATACTTAAGCACGGGCCATTGCAAACATTCAAAGTAAGATTTTCATTGCGCATGAAAAGTTTAATACAAATACATTACATTGTTTAAAAATTACATAAAAACATCCAAGTATAAAAAAATTGTTGAAGATTTCCACGCCATATCCCCATGCGCGGCGGGAACAACCACGCGCATCGAAGGGATAGAACTAAAATCTTCCAAAAAGCTAGTTTAGATGTTCAGCGTGAGGTGCTCTAAGTGTGACTCCATGCGCTACCTAGTTATCTCCTGAAAGACACGTAAAAACATTTGAATCAGTATAAACTGAGTGAGTTCACAAGTCTTAGTAACTTGATAAATCGTATTGCATCATAATCTTGATACAAATCATTCTGAAACATAATTCTGATAGCATCATTAAAACACATGCTTGGTAAGACATAGTTATATCAACATATTCTGATAAAATCGTTCCGCGGGTTACGCGCGAACATTTCTGGGAACTGTGCTCGTCTATGCAAAGTGGCGCTGCCACTACGAGCTAAAATAAGTAATACCGTCCCGCGGGTTACGCGCGAACGTTTCAGGAACATGTGCTCGTCCATGCAAAATGGCGCTGCCACTACGAGCTAAAATAATAATACCGTCCCGCGGGTTACGCGCGGACGTTGTGCCGGAAAACAAGGCGCTCGTCCATGCAAAGAGGCGCGACCCCTACGAGCGGGTTCAAACCCATAGTACTGCCCCATGACCATACTAGGCACTCGTCCATGCAAAGAGGTGCGACCCCTACGAGTGGGTGGATCAAACCAGCAGTCCCTACCCTTAGAGTTCCAATGGTAAAGTGATCACTTACTCGAGTTCTAGCGCACATACATCGAAAACCTTAGATAACCGTTTGCATTACTCATCATGAAACATAACTTAAACACATAATCGCTTGCATAGCTTGTAAGTATACCATGATAAAACATTATTTAAGTACATGTCCCTCGCCCCGAAAACAGTTTAAAAATAGTGAAAACAGTGAAAATAGGGGCTGTGAGACTCACCTGTGGTTCTTGTTAAGGGATTAATCGAGATTCGGGTTTTCTTGGTGTTGGCCTCGGAATCGAAGGTCTAGAATACGATTAAATAACAAGTATATATATTAAGATCAAGAAATAGGAGAATATAAGGGTTGGATAGTAGGTCTCAAGGTTATATTCTCGGCTTACCTAGTAACAGGATCGGAGCTGGAAACAACGGATGCTTGGGAGAGGATTAGTGCAAGTTTGTAGTTCTTTGAAGTGTGTTTTGGGTGATAATTTAGGTTACAAATTTATAGGCAAACTCAAGGGAACACAATCCCTTGCTTTAGGGGATTGAAATCTTTTCATATCTAGGTGTAATGATGATAAAGTATGGAAATTATTATTGTTTATTGTTTACTTAAAAGTGGAGGAGTGGACAAAAGATCTTGATTTGATTTGGACAGGACATGCAGGTCTGGGGTTGGTGAGAATAGGGTGGCTGACAGTTGACTTTTCATGTTACAGTGTGCTTTTTCAGGTACTTTTGTCAGTGTACAGTAAAAAAAAGTGGAAAATCTCTGAAACACGCTACTGTTTCCTTTTGGGCGGGAGTAATCTCCTTATGTCTGGAGAATAGACTAAGTGTTCTGTGCGCATCACTTTGTGCGCATAGCTTTCTGCGTGAAGGACATTTCTTTGCTGCGGGTAGGTGCGTAACCTTCTCGCAGTTGGGGATATTGAGTTTCATTTGTAGATTCTCCAGGTGGTCTTGGTATTTCAACATAGTGATCAGTCATGTTGAAGTCAATTCCATCTTGGAGCTTCAGACAAACTAGCTCTCAATGTTCCTGCCATGCGGGGAGGTTAGTTCCCTTCCGCACGCGCATAAACGATGTAGGATGCACCCGCCTTAGCATCATGCGGGATGGTCAACCCATAGACAACATAACATAAAGCCAAAACATTCACGCATGGCGCATATAACATATGCTCACGCTGGTTCTTAACATGGTGCGCTCGCGCAGGGCGCACATAACAAATGCACGCGCTGACTAACATGGCGCGCTCGCGCAGGGCGCACATAACAAATGCACGCGCTGACTAACATGGCGCGCTCGCGCAGGGCGCACATAACAAATGCACGCGCTGACTGACATGGCGCGCTCGCGCAGGGCGCACATAACAAATGCACGCGCTGACTGACATGGCGCGCATCATATTTACAATCACCTAATTATTAGGTTGATTACTTAGTTTAAGGGATTGGGAATTTACCGGGTGTCACACCCGATTTCTATAGTTGATTATTCAAGACCTTATCCCAAACTTGGTGATTGATCGAACGTTAGTGAACGATGTCCTTGATCTAGAACACATGAAGGCTACACGGTGCGTAGAATGACGCTTTATCGTAAGGAGAGGCCACTGGACAAACGAATGATTGGTTATATCATTAATTCTGATTATGTATGTCCTCCCGAGGATCGCTGGATCCATGATGACTCGGATTCCGAGCGTAAGGGAGGAGAAGGTGGGAACGATGGTGATGATGGAGGTGATGGTGGTAATTGAGGAGATGGAGATGGTGGGAACGATGGTAATGGTGATGCAGCTCTGCGAGAACAACAAGCTGCTGTCGAAGTTGTGTTAGCTGCTACCATTGCAGCTCAATGTGAAAGGAAACGAAAGGGTAAAGCACCAGCTTCTGAAGTTCCAGCAAAGAGACGAGTATCAGCTGGAGTTGGTGTGATTATTGGAGTACCACCGCCTCGTCAACCCATGTCTCAACGCCCGGTAGTGCCGTCTACTACTAGCACTCCGGCTCTCACTTTAACAAGAACAATGGTTCCTCCTCACCAGTTAGGTATGATTCCATAATCGGCCTTAACTGAAATACCATTGCCGTCTGATACAATTTCAAATGTTCCCCCAACACCGTCTATGAGGCCTCCTCCACCTAGTGATCTCTCGTTTATGAGAATTACAAGGCCTCAGGGACCAATCCAACCTGTTCATCCATCTTTGTATGCTATGCCACCAAACCGTCAGACAGACATGCTTTTGAATCTCCTTCATTTGTATGAAAACCAAATGTCTGCTGATCGAATGAATCAAGAACGCTTGATGGAGAACCAGAAGAAGCTCCTCAGTTATGTTTCTTTCTATCAAAAAGAAACAAAGGCCCTACGTGAGATTGTTGAGTCTCAGGGGTGTAACTTAAAGAACAAGAGGATCTGATCTTGAAATTGACTTGCAAAGATGATGCTTTAAAGAAGATCAAGAATGATGAGGAAGATCCTGATGAGTCTGGTGCTGGTGGTGAGCCTAAACAAACTCAAGACCCAGCTTCTGGTGCGGGTACGAGTTCTGTTGATGATTCGGGCAAACAGATCATTGTTTATCATGATCATTCGTCCCATACCAATTGAGATGATTGAGGCTGATACGGTTATATTTATGGATGGTCAGGGATGATTAGGAGCATGGTGAATGCTGATGAGATAGATGTGGGGCAGTTTGTTGATAGGTCGCTGACACGAGAGCAGATTGCGATCTTGCTTGGGCTAAATGAAGATGAGATGACCGTGTTAGAGACTGAGCCTGATGCTAAGGTAATCAAGGATGATGAGATCTTGAATGATCCTACTGTGGAGATGAGGACAGATTTTATTTATGAGAATGAGGAAGTTGAGATGGAGGATGTGACTGCTGAGGATTACCCTGATCTGTTTCAACACACCAATGTTGATCTGGGTGCTCCAGTGTTTAATGAGAAGATTGTAAAAGAAGCAGAAGACCATCTTGAGAAGAATTCTAAGGGAAAAAATGTATATTCTGATTCGCTTCTCGACCCGTCTCTTGAGGAGATTAACAGTTGGTTCAGACACAAGCAAGCAAGTAAGATTATCAAAGCATTCAGATTTGATAATCAAGAACATAAAGATGAAGCTATTGCACGAGCCAAGGCCAATCAGAAGACTTCATTTAAGGCTGTGTCAAAGGTTCAAGGTAATATTATTTCTTGGATGTTTGAGTCTGATCTTAAAGTATGCATTGTCAAATGGGAGAAAGGCGTCCAGTACTACGAAAGGATGTCTGGTGTTCTTTAATTACTGAGATGAAACGTACGTACTCTGGTGTACCGTCCCATTAATAGAGGTGGGAATAAACATGCAAGTTGGTTTCACCAACATCTGCTGTTTACACGGGTTCAAAATTTTTAAACCACAAATTCCCATCCGTAAGCGTCTCAATGAGATTGACCCAAGGACTGGTTGGAAGAAGTTGGTTCTTAAAGTAAAGCCGCCAAAGACGATGAAGCGGGTGCCAATGAAGACAATGAACCAACACATGCATCTATTCAACCGCTGGTACTACGATAATTGTACTGGCGAGGCCGTCATTGTTCTTGGTACATGGTTGAAGACTGAGCTGATAAAGATCATTGACCCGATGTGGTTGGTGAATTTAACCCAGACCGACAATGATGTGCTACATAAGAACATGATTTTGTTTGAGCGCAATGAAGACTATGACCTGGCTATGCAATTCCAACGCGTTGTGCATGTTTGTTATGAAAACGGAATTCATAGTTGTAGAGACTGGCAATCCAAGCGCTTCAAGTAATTTAAAGACAAAGAGATCAAGACGAGGGAGTGTCTGTTAGTGCACGGTTTTGCATCTCGAGTCTTTGTATTTATCTTTAACGTATTTGACGTTTTGTTTAATGTAATAAAATATTAAGGTTTTAAGATAGTTCGTTAAAGTGTTAGTCTAGTTCTCTAAGGATGTTTAGCGAACTAAAATTAAGTTAAGATCTCCCTGATTCGTTAAGGATGTTTAACGCATCAGGAGATGGTTCGTTATGTTATTTATGTTTATGTATGTAACGAAGTAGTGTCTAGTTTGCTAGGGGATGTTAGCGAACTAGACCTATCTTCTATTTATATGTGAACCCTGTTCACAATTAATCTAAGTTTTGAGAGTTAATTAATGAAAGGCTGTCCAATCTCTCTCTCGATCTTCATCTTAATATTATACATACACATATATATATAACTAATACTAATAATAATAACATATAACATATAATCAAGAGTAATCATGAACTAGATCCGTGTTAGATTAATTACATCTCAGATCTGTGATCTATGTGAGATTAACGAGTTCAAACAATTCAAATAGAAGAAGAAACTTCCTGAAAGACTAAGTCATGATTATTCGAACCACTATTCAATTAAAGAATCAGATATACAAAAGTTAAAAGGATTCTTATTATAAAAGGACTATATTCGAATCTAATGAAAATTCTATTCGAATTGAATGGTCATTCGATTTGAATAGAAAGTTCATTTGATTCGAATGTTTAACACTTATGAAATTTCTAAACTGGCTCATATTAGATTATACTTAATTTTAAAGAGTTATTTTTCCCTAATTCGATTCGAAAAATCTTGCCTTAGTGTTTCCTGGTATAACTTTATAACACATTCGATTCGAACAATTTGTACTTAGACAGTTTTATGTCTATAAGTTCATGTTTTGTATATAACTTTGTGAAGTTTTAATTTAAGTTTGATTTACTTTTAGTCCACTGTTTGTATACAATTGTTACCTTTTTACTCATTTATCAACACTAATGTTCCTTTTGTTTCTTATAGGGTCATAATAGCTCTTGTTAGTTTGAAATCCCTAGAAAGAGAAAGTATCAGAATCAATCAATCAATCAATCATACCCAGTGGAGTCCCACCAATTGCAAAGCTATAAGTAGGGTCTGGAAGGGTGGGATGTAGGCACACCATACCTCTATCCAGTGGGATAGAGAGGTCGCTTTCAGTGAGACCCTCAGCTCTAGAATACATATGTATGAGGCAATATAAAAGGAAATCAAAGTTCAACTACAAAATAATTGATAATAGCACGTAGTAAAAATGATAATACTATATATATATGTATGTATGTATGTATATATATATGAAAAGAAAATACCATAATGATGTGTGACAAAAATAAGGTAAATAGAAGCCCCTATGATATTCTTTTCTCCCTAAAAATCCTTAACTTTAATTCTACTTCTCCAATAATTCCTATCCTCAACCATGTCCTCGGAGAGATTTAGGTCTATCAAATCATGCATAATCCTCTCATCACAAGTCAATTTTGGTCATCCTCTACCCCTCCTCCCCTCTATAGTAATTTTTTAGACGGATCTAACCGGATTCGTCGCGTTTCTTCTCTTCACATGTCCAAACCATCTCAATCTCCACTCTCTTATCTTGTCTGATATGTTAGCTACCCCTAATCTCTCTAGAAACACAACGTTTCTTATTCGGTCTAACCTTGTGCACCCACACATCCAGTGTAGCATTCTCATCTCTTCTACCTCCATCTTCCACACTTGTGCCTTCTTGATGGCCCAGCAATCTGTTTCATATAACATTGCAGGTCTAACTGCTACCCTATAAAATTTTCCCTTTAGATTAGTTGGGAAACTCTTGTCGCATAATATACTTGTGGCTGCTTTCCATCTGCACCATCCTACCTGAACTCGATGGGTCACATCACTGTCTAATTCCCCGTCGCTCTGAACAAATGATCCTAGATACTTGAACTTCGTTACCTACGGAACCACTTGCCCTTCAATGTTGATCTGGGCGTCCTCATTGTCATTTACTCCACCAAAATCACAGTGGAGGTACTCCATCTTAGAGCAACTAATCCTTTAACCTTTTGTCTCTAAGATTGTTCTCCACTCCTCTTGCCTCCTATTTAGGTCTTGTTTTCTCTCAGCAACTAACACAATATCGTCTGCGAACATCATGTACCACGGGAGTGTCCCCTGAATCAACTTTGACAACTCATCCTAGAATACTGCAAAGAGAAACAGACTCAACATTGACCCTTGGTGAAGGCCTACCTCTACGGGGAAGAAAGGGATTACAAGAGTGTCCATTGTCATATGATATCTCTGCTGATCCTGAATTTCATTATTCATGGGTAGAACAGTTCTGGAGCAAAGCTAGATCAAAAAAGGGCAGTTCTTAAATCACTTTAGAGATAGATGGGGTGAGGGTGACAGTTAATGAGGAAGTTATTCGACAAGCTTTACAAATCAAAGAAAATGCAAACGAGCCTTTCACCACTTTCACCAAGGAAGAGATTAGTGCGTTCTTGGAGGAGATTGGTTATGATGTGAAGTGGTCAACTTGTGAGAAGAAACATCTTCCGGTTTATTGGAAGGTGGCAAATTTATTATCGTCTCAAAAGGGTGGGGTTGACAAGTTGAATGCAGACTGGGTGGCAATGATGATGTGTTTGACTAGGAAGAGAAAGTATAACTATTCAAAGCTATTCTTTAAGTACATCCAAATGAATGTGCTTGCCAAGAATAGAAGGATGATGTATCCTCGGTTCATCCAGTTGATACTGGATTACTTTCACTACGTGAAAAAAGGGATTTAGCCTCACATGTGCTGAAATCAGTTTGCCACACTTCAGATTAAATGTGTGGCTAAAGGTCACCAATCATAGTTTCAGCCACACAACTTTTATTTTTGTGACAAAAAAACACACCTGCTAGAACTTTTAGCCACACATGTTTGGTTCATGTGACAAAAACACACATGTTCTGAACCTTAGTCACACATGTTCGTAGCTTTAGCCACATATGTTTGGTCGTGTGACTAAAAAACACACCTGTACACAGGTGGTCGAAACCTTTAGCCACACTTTAACAAAAAAAAATGTGACAGTTACTAGCCACACTTAGAAAAGTGTGGCCGAATGTGATTTACGGCCACAATAGGTTTCAATGATGTGGTTGAATGCTAATACATATTGTCACACTTACGGGTCAGTGTGGCCATATAACATTGTTTGTTAGCCACTTATATGCTTTTATATGTGACTTAAAGCTAACGGTGACATTAAAACAAAACGCGTGACTATTAACATTTAATGGTCACATTTTAATTATTTCATATGTGGCTAAAAGCTAATATATATGGTCAGGCTTACGTGTTTATGTGACCATAAAGCATTATTTGATAGTCACTTATAATATTTAATGTGTGGCTAAAAGCAAATAGTGACAACAAAACAACAAATGTGACTATTATTAGTTAATGGCCACACTTTATGCTTCATGTGACCATCACCTTCACCTCCTCCCAGTTACAAACCTAATCCATAAACAATGATTGAAGCTCATTACTCTTCTTCATAACTTTGCTTCTTTCTCAAAACTTCATCAACCATCCTACGATCAGATATAATGGGGGGTTTTTAACATGATTAATTAGAACCCTAGAGATGTCATAAACATGTTAGGGTTTGAGTTTTGTTGAGAACAGTTGGCTGACAGATTCATTCTTGTTTATTGATTGGTCTGTAACTCGATGTTATACAATGATTATTGATCTATTCTTGATTTTAGGATGTAGTATTTCGAGTCTAGTTTCCAGAAAGGTAACTTTTGTAATTTTTGGATGAGTGTTGAATACCTTTTATGATTTTACAAAAACATATGTCAAAACTGATTCGAGGAGTTATATTCTGGTCCATTTTTCGGACACCATAACTCCTTAATGACAAACCCAAACGGGTTGGTTCCAATTCCGGAACTTAGTATTATGAGTTTAAAAAATAACCCAATTGGTCTTACACAATTTGGTTTAATGAGTTAATGGAACCATTAAATTAGTTTTTGTTGAGCAATCTGCTGAACTGTTAGTAACTATCTGTAATGGTTGAATTATTGTGAGATTTCTATGCATGAGAAAAATATAATAAAAATTGTTTGAGAAACTTGATTCATATATCCTACTGTGGTAAATTCTGTAGAATTTATCCTTAATCTTTTCTTTGTGAATAAAATCAGTTTATACATGCCATAATTTGTCTCGTGAACTGAATGATCATAAATTAAGTTGTATGATGAATATTTGGTTGCTTTGCCATGATATGATGTGTGGATACATTTAAGGACTTTGGTACAGTTGACGTTACTTATTATCACCAACGATTTGTCGGGTCAAGTTTGTGTTTGTGTGTGAGTTCATACGTGGGTCTTAGAGTCATATGTTGAACATATTCTCATAACTTAAAACACTTGCACTAGGTAACAGTTAGCGAGTCAAATGCATTCATTTTGTTTTGAGAAAACTCTATTATACGCGACACCGGGTTTTGGATTGAAAACACGGACATGCTTACATAATGGTTTTGAAAACACTAAACGTTTGCATATACTTGTTTTCTGGATTGAAAACACAAAATGTTTTGAAGTATTAGTTATGTAACCTGCTAAAACGGGCAAAAACAAGCTGAACTGCTGATTTTTTATTGCTGAATTGCTGCAAAATTGGTCAAAACGCGTTGAAAGGATCTATTAAGTGCCGAAACGTACTGAAAAATCGCTGAAACGAGCTGTTTAACATGCTGTTTGCTGTAAAAACGAGCTGTTAAGTGCTGAAATGAATTAAAACTCGCTGAAACAAGCTGTTTAACATGTTGTTTGCTATAAAAACGAGCTATTAAGTGCTGATACGAACTGAAAACTCACTGAAACGAGCTGTTTAACATGCTGTTTGTTATAAAAACGAGTTGTTAAGTGCTGAAACGAACTGAAAATTGCTTAAACAAGCCAACACGAGTGTTTGTACTCGACGAGTTGGGTTTCGGTTTAGGTTCATTTCTCAGTTTTTTTATGACCCGTTCCGACCTTAACCCATTTTGACCCGGACCCATTATGACCCTCACCTGTTCCGACACGAACCATAACAACCCTTTTTTTAATTGACCCGTTCTGACCCTGACCCGTTTCGACCCTAACCTGTTCCGACCCATAACCCGTTTCGACCCAACCCAACCCATTTGCCACCCTTATGTTTAATGTAATCAACGGGTTAGGTGAGTTGTGCCTCTTAAGACACAAGTTAAAAAAAATTCAAAAATAATAATAAAAAAATCATAAGTCAAAATATAAATAAAAAACGGAAAACGTAAATAAACTAAAACATTTCCTCCGTTATCATTGTTAAAAAAAACGACCCGAAATCCGTTTTGACCCGTTCTTACCTTGACCCATTTTGACCCGGACCCATAATGACCCGAACCTTTTTGACCCTGACCCGTTCCGACCCGAACCATAACAACCCTTTTTTTAATTGACCCGTTTCGACCCAACCCAACCCATTTGCCACCCCTATGTTTAATGTATATCGATGGGTTAGGCGGGTTGTACCACTTAAGACACAATTTATAATTATATGCATTATGGGCCATTATAGATTTCAGGGTCCAATATGGTCCATTAGGACATGTATGACTTGTTTTTGTCTATTATGGTCTAATATGACTCCCTATAACACGATATAACCCTTAAATATTTAATGTTACATATCACATACCATAATAGGCCACTAAGATATTTCAAGCCCTAATATGGCCCATTAGAGAGACTATGACATGAAAAAGGCTATAATGGGCCACTAACACCAACAAGGCCCAATAAGACCTATTGATGAAAGTATCACATGTTATCGGCCATTAACATCTAACTATGACTAATGACATTCCTATACAACCTTCTTAGAGCAACTATGATGTGATAAAGGCTCTAATGGGCCACAAACACCAGTTAAGGTCCAATAAGGCCCATTGATGAAAGTATGACATATTATTGGGCGTTAACCAAACTATGACTCACTAAACTCATATTCAACCCTTTTAGAGCAACTATGATATGATAGTGACTACAATGGGTCACTAACAGCAATCAAGGCCCAAGACGGCCCATTAATGCAAAGTATGACATGCTACTGGGCGTTAACACCAACTGTGAGTCACTACACTCCTATACAACCTGTTAAATTAACTATGACATGATATAGATATATTGGGCCATTAACAACAATCAAGGCCCAATATGTTCCATTAATAAAAGTATAACATGTTATTGGGCGTTGAAACATGACTATGGCTCACTACACTCATATACAACCTCCTTATAGCGACTATGACATGATTGGTGATATAATGGGCCACTAATACCAATCAAGGTCCAATGAGGCCATTAACAACAATCAAGGTCCAATAAGGACCATTGATGAAAGTATGACATATTATTGGGCGTAACCAAACTATGACTCACTAAACTCATATTCAACCCTTTTAGAGCAACTATGATATGATATGCCTATGGGTCACTACACTCATATAGAACCCTCTTGTAGCAACGGGGACATGATAGATGCTATAATGACCACTAATACCAATCAAGGCCCATTGATGAATGTATAAAATGTTGGGCCATTAACACAAATCAAGGCCAAATAAGGCCTATTGACAAAAGTATGGTGTGTTTCAGGCGTTGACACCTCACCATGACTAATGACACTCTTATACAACTCTTTTAGAGCAACTGTGACATGATAGATGCTATAATGAGACACTAACGCCGATCAAGAACTAGTATGACCCACTAATGAAAGTATGGTTTATTGGGCGTTAACACTGATTACTACACTCTTATACAACTATTATAGAGCAACTATAAATATCACTTGTATTTATTTTATATGTTTTTATATTTACAACACAATTTCTTATATTATTTAAGGTTTAGTTAGTTGTTATATATATTTATATATATATACACACACAATAACAACTCTCTTTATTTTAATTATTAAAAATAAAAAGATTTAATTCTAAGTTCATATTAATTTCACTTCCCTCAAAATTTCAAATTAAATTCAACCCGCCCCCCCCTCTTTTCTTCAAAAAATTTTGAATTACCCTCCCATTCTTAAATCTAATTTGACCACATATTTAACCTACCTTTTTTTCTTTCTTTTCATTCCTTCTTATTCTTCTTCTTCTTCTTCTTCATCTCTTTACACCCACCATAATCCTCAATCATTAATTCTCTAACTCACTCAATTCTTAACTAAATTCTTTGATTTCGGGCTCTAATTGATTATTTTGCGAGAGGAATTCACGTGTGGTGTCGGTTTCCATCAATTCTATCTTGATTTTTGCCGGATTCGTGTTGAGTGTGAAGAACCCTAAGAACCAAGTTTGGGGATTTTCAATTTTAAGTGTTATTTCTTGTAATTGAAACTTAGTACATCTTCTTTCATCGCTAAAAAGGTATGTATTTCACTTGTTTGATGACAACAGTTTGCTGACAGATTCGTTTTCGTTTATTTATTGGTATGCAACTTGATGTTAAACAATGATTACTGAACGATTTTTTATTCTAGGATATAGCACTTTGAGTCTAGTTTCCAGAAAGGTAAAGTTTGTAATTTTTGGACGCGTTTTGAATAGTTTTTATGATTTTACAAAAACACTGGTCAAAGATAATTCGGGGAGTTATATTTTGGCCTGTCTTTCTGACACCATAACTCCCTAATGACAAAACCAAACGGGTTGTTTTCAGTTCTGAAAGTTAGTATTATGAGTTTTGAAGACAACCCAATTGGTCTTGAACAATTTAGATTAATGAGTTTATAGAACCATTAAACAAGTGTTTGTTGTGTAATCAGCTGAACTGTTGGTACATATATGTAATGGTTGAATTATTGTGAGTTTTGTATGTATGAGAAAAATATAATAAATTTTTTTGAGAAACCTAATTCATATATTCTACTGTGGTAAATTTTGTAAAATTTATACTTAATCTTTTCTTAGTGAATAAAATCAGTTTGTGATTGCTATAATCTGTCTCGTGAACTAAGTGATCATAAGTTAAGTTGTATGATGAATGTTTGGTTGATTTGCCATGATACGATGTATGAATGCATGTTAGGACTTTTTAGAATAGTTGACATTGATTACTATCACCAACGAGTCATCGATTCAAGTTTTTTTTTTGTGTATACATTATGTCTAATGTGATTGTGCGTGATAGTCATCGTGCTTTGAGGTTTCACCTCACATTAACCATTTACTAGTTATGATGCTAATATTTTAACAATTTTAGGTTCAAAAAATTAGAGCCGAAATGGAAAAAGATGAAAGGAATTCAAGAAACGAGTTGGAAGAACGAGTGCATGGAATGGAGTAAATGGAAAAATAACTTAAGGAAAATGAAGAAAGAAGGCAAAAACAATTTGATGAGTTTATGAGAAAGTTTGAGGTCGGTAGTAATTAGTAGTAGTTTCAAATATTTTGAATTTATAACTTATAGTGAAGGTTTGTTAATGTAAACTTGTTTTGAATTTATGTTATTGGGTTTGTTAAACTTATGGAAAAATCACTATGTGTGACCAAAAGTATGATAATAGCCACACTTTATATTACAAAAGCATTATGTGTGACAAACGGTAACACAATGGCCACACCACAAACTACAAAAGAGTGTTTGAATGGCAAGTTCACATTTTTAGCCACATTGACAATAACCTCCAGTGTCTATATGATATGATTGGCCACACGATACATCACTATGTGTGACGAAAAGTTTGACAATAGCCACACTTTATTTAGGAAAAGCATTATGTGTGACAAATGGTAAGACAATGGCCACATCACAAACTACAAAAGAGTGTTTGACTGGCAAGTTCACATTTTTAGCCACATTGGCAATAACCTCCAGTGTCTATATGATATAATTAGCCACACAATATCTCACAATGTGTGACGAAAAGTTTGACAATAGCCACACTTTAAATTACGAAAAGCATTATGTGTGACAAACGTTAAGACAATAGCCACACTATAATCTAAAAGGAGTGTTTGAGTGGCAAGTAAACATTTTTAGCCACTTTTAATGTAATATCCAGTGTCTATATAATATAATTAGCTACACTATTATTAAATTTAAGTGGCCATTGCTTTTCTATATCCACACGGTATAGGTCACAATGCACGCATAACACAACCCTATTGGCCACATTATTATAAAATTCATGTGGTGAAACATTAATTCATATGGCTCTATACGTGCAATGGTCACTCATAGTAAATAGTCATGTAGCCATTTTCTATCTTTTAGCCACACTTATTGGAGAGGCTTCTTGATGGCCAGCAACTAATGCATGTACCTTTTAGCTACACTTATAACCACATATGGCCACTAAAACATGTGTGTGACCATATCATATCCACGGTGTCACGGCCTTTGGTCACATATAACCTGAACCAAATGTGTGTGGCTAAAGGCCTACAATCACACTTTTTTTGTGTGACCAAAGGTCAATTTTCACGTAGTGTTTCTTCCTGACACACCCAAGGCCGTCGTTAGTAATGAAGTTAATGAAGAAGGAAAGGCTTTTGAAGCTGTTGAACCTTTTCATGTGAAGGTGATCATACAATCTGCTATGAATTCTATCTTTAAACCCTCTGGGAGGATTTCTTACAAGTACAAAGGTGAGGAGCCCGATGTGAAGTTTGGTCAGTTGTGGAATGTGAAACAGATAGTAAGTAGACAGAGGTAGATGAGGAAGGTGATTATAGTGGTGATGATCCTGATGATGTTGATGATGGTCAGGATGAGGGTGTTGAAGAGAAGGAGGAACAGGATGAACCTGTTGATGAGCCGGCCGGTGAAACTGAGACAGAGCCGGAGGTGGACACTGTGGTTGAAGGCATGTCGAAAAACAAACATGACAAAAGCAAGAGGAAAGCTGGTGAATCTTCTAAGAAGCTTGCTACTGGTGTTGACACTAAGGAGGAAGTGGTAAAAGAACTAGAGCGTCCACTCAAACGCTTGAAGAAGGCAAATGATTCCACTGTAACAACTCGGACTTTTCGTTCGTAATATATATTCTTATTTTCTCGACCTGTTTTCGTTTATGGGTAATTTAATTAATAAAATATATTTAATTCTTTGTTTTATATATTTCTTTTCCATATCTATTATATTTGACTTTGAGATACATGCATTTTCCATCTAAAAATTTAGTTTAACCTCATTTGGTAACCACCTTATGTAACATCCGACCCCTCACACCACCAATATTGTCCACTCTGCCCATGAAGAGCTCACGGATTTGTTTTTGGTTGCCTAAAATGCGTTGGTGATTGAAGAGGCAGGACATTTACTTATGAACCAAGGATCTCTCTTGTCCACGGCCGATGTGGGATAGCATAAGATGTTGAGTCAAACAATTGACCTAAAGGGGAGATTGTGAGATAAAGATTTGTTCTAAAGAGACATATGGGAGATTGGAATCTTCTCAACCTCCTCAGAATTCGCTAAGTATGGATTCGGGCATACCTTAGACTTCCGAGCAAGCTTCTACTTAGCCGGGTACGATATTTTGTCTATAGGGCATGGTTATCTTCTATAAGTCTTCTTTAGTGAATATCCTAGCAGGGATTTCAAATTAGTGTATTACCGGGCAAGGTTCACTAGTTTATGCAAGTCCGGGCATGGTGCACTGTATCAAGCAGGTTTGTACTTCAAAGCCAAGTTAAAGTTCACTTCCGAGTAAGCTTTAGGCTAACCAAGATCATGAAGCCAAGTAATTGGAAGACTGGGAAAGGTATTCATTAATAAGTATGGTTCAAGTAGGCTTGATCATTTAATGATATATCTCAAGTATGATCGGGCAAGGTTCAACTCAAGCAAGGAACAGTGCTACCAAGCACACTTTGCTAATAAGCTATTTTCTAGCAAAGGGTTGAAGGGACCATTGAAGAACAAGGTTGCTCGTAAGGGTTTGTCGGGCAAAGTCTGACAAAGTCAAGAAGATTGAAGTCTACCCGGTGAGTATTTTACTTGGTAAAATACTCTTCAAGTAAAGTCTACCCGGAAACTGATCCCGAGCACACTTCTATATTACCAAGTCATAAAGGATGGCAGAGCATACTCGGAAAGACAAGATTGATGCAAAGCCTACCTGGAAGACTTGTTTTACACTTAGAATATTTCTGAATATGTAATTTGAATATGTATTTACGTTTAGGTATTTACGTTTAGGGTGCCTTTCTGAATAGGTAATTTGAATATTTAATAATGATTTAAACATAAACCCTAAATCTAAAGAACACAATCAAAAGATAAAAGATCTATGTGAAGCTATAATTAACAATCAATCAAGATAATAAACACTCATATGCATCATGAAAGAAAAATCAAGTCTTTTACTATTAAATTAACAAAACCATAATCAAAAAATTGTCCAAAGCAAGAATCAAGTCTCAAACATGTTCATCAAACCTAGGTAGACATGAAGTCTAGCCTAGAAACATTATTAAAAACAATCCTAAACAAGTCTTAAAAACGAAGAAGAAAGACATGAAGAATAATAAACAAGGAACGAAATTTAGAGCGATAAAACCCTTAGCGATTGATCTTCGAACACCCGGATGAAAGCTCTCTCGATCCTCCTTGGTTCCTAGCTTCAAATCACCTTCAAAACCTTGGAAAAGCTCTTGAAATCGGCTGCCAACAAGCTTAGGATCGACTAAGGAATTAAGGTGTTTATATAAGTGAGAATGGGCTTGGGCTTGCGACTTTTGGCTGACCAGAAGGCCTAGGCATCCTGGGCATTTGCCTAGGCGCGGCGCTACGCCCTTTTTGGGGAATTTTCCTTTTTTGCTTTTATTTATTATTTATCCATGTTAGATCCCTTTCTTGAACTCCAAGTAACGTTTAGAACCTTCTAGACCTTCTTTTCTTACAAATCACCAATACATGAAAACAAAACGAAACGCTAAGTGGAACAATCATGTAATCGGTGACGAGCAAAACGAACTTAAACTTCACATGAAAGGATAGAAAGAATTACGTTTTAACATGAAAGACACCAAACGATTAAAAACATGTAAACATATAATAAACTTGACTCAAAACTTAAATTAATAAAAGATTAACAAAACGCGAACTAAAACGAACTGAAAACATTAAAGAAACACAACTTTACATGGTATTCGAGATGTATAAATAGATGTATATCAGCTACCAAGCACACTTTGCTAATAAGCTATTTTCTAGCAAAGGGTTGAAGGGACCATTGAAGAACAAGGTTGCTCGTAAGGGTTTTTCGGGCAAAGTCTTACAAAGTCAAGAAGATTGAAGTCTACCCAGTGAGTATTTTACTTGGTAAAATACTCTTCAAGTAAAGTCTACCCGGAAACTGATCCCGAGCACACTTCTATATTACTAAGTCATAAAGGATGGCAGAGCATACTCGGAAAGACAAGATTGATGCAAAGCCTACTCGGAAAACTTGTTTTACACTTAGAATATTTCTGAATATGTAATTTGGATATGTATTTACGTTTAGGGTCTTCTAGAAGGAATGACAGTTGTCAACAGGTGTCAGGCCTATAAAAGGAATAATTAGGGCACACCTGAGAACAGCACACACAAGGGCAGACAGACACATTAATTAAGAAATAATATTGTGTGTGACGGCCATCTCAGTATAGTACGGATAAAACCTTCCGTCAAGAAACCCTAAATCGATTATCCACTTTGTATGATTTATATTATATAAATGGAAATCTTTTGAGTAAATCTTGTTTGTGTTGGTTACCTTTGAATACTGATTAAGCAACCATATGTTTGTTATTGATTCCGCCTTTAACAAACGGTAATCTTTCTAAATATAGCAACCCGTCATTAACTCCCTTGTCGACACATCTATTTGTGTGAGTTATGGCATGATTTGAGTAAGATACAGCTGAAATCGGGGACCTGACAAGTGGTATCAGAGCTTGTTGTTGCTATTTTGGAAATATTCTTGTTGCTAATTGAAGATTTGAAAAAAGATGACGTCAGCAGACCACTGTTCCATTGATTTGTGACGTCAGCAACTCTGTTCCTCATTTTTCTTCCAGATCTACAATCTACCGGTGTTTTCTCTTCCTTATTTTAATTAAAGCTTTAATCTTTATATCTAAATCTTGCTCTAATCATATCAGACAAATCAACCTGTTCTCATATCTGATTATTTTTAAAACTTTGCTTTTTACAAAGAAACTGATTTTAAGTCTATGAAAATGTCTGGATATAAGGAACAAGAGGTGTCTACTAACAAGATACCAAGATTTTATGGACAGGAAAACTTTACCAAGTGGAAAGTGCTTTTTGAAGCAGCCGTGTGCTACAATGATGTTGATATGTGGAACTCCATCAAGAATGGTCCACAAGCTGCAGTTGAAGAAGGTGCAAATACAGCTGGAACTACTGCTGTAAGAGAAAGAATGAGAGAGGTAGATGACAGGGCCTTAGCTATGACTAAGCTAGGACTGTCTTGGGAGATTTTAACCAAGGTAGCACATCATACAACAGCCAAACAAATGTATGATGCCATCCTTGAGATGTATGAAGGGAATACTGAGCTGAAGAACATTAAGAAACAAAGATTGAAGCAACAGTTAGAAAGGTTCAAGTATAAAGAGGGAGAAAGGTTAAATCAATACTAGAATGTTTTCTAAGTATTGTGAATGAGTTGAGGACTACTGATTATGTAATGACTGACTTTGATTTAAATACAAAGTTACTCAACTCAATGCCAAAGGAATGGTATACTGCTTGCAAATTCATCCTTCATAAGCATAATTTCAATGAATTGAAATTGGATGATGTAGTATGCTTCCTTCAGGCTGCAGAACTTGAAATGATAGAGAATGAAATGATTAAGGAAGAAAGACCCTGCTTCAATGTTTCAAATGCATTGATTGCACCAATGGTAACTTGACTACCAAGAATCAACAACAAATTCCCATCATTGAAGAACCAGTTGAGCATAATGCTGATACTCCAAAATCTTTCATTGGAGGTAACACAAGTAATCAAGGAAATCAGCAGAGGTTCAATGTGCAACTGATTGATGACACTGATTCTGCCTCTATGGCAAGTAGGAATTTTCCTCATTCTAGTGGTGGAAATGGACAAGGAAATAAAACACAGGCCTTACTTTCTACGTTCACTGAGTCATATAATGCCTTTGTTGCAAAGAACTTGATTCACACAAGTGTGGTACAATATGACTTAGAAAAAATTGATGCAAATGATTTGGAAGACATGGATTTGAAATGGCAAGCTGCCATGTTGGCTTTGAGAAGTAAAAGGCTGTATAACAGAACTGGTAGGTCTCTGGTTTTTGGTCCTAATGACAGGTTTGGATTTGACAAGTCAAAAAAAATTTGCTACAACTGTCAGCAACCTGGTCATTTTGCAAGAGAATGAAATCAACCAAGAAACTTTCAGATGAATCTATTTCAGAAGCAACAACCAAGAGGTCAGCAGCAATACCAACAAAATCAGCCAAGATTCAACAACCACAACTTCAATCCCAACAACAATTACAACCCCAACTTCAATAACTTTCAGCCTCAAATGAACAATCAACAACAAAGTATGCAACAGACTCAAGGTTTTCAAATGTACAACAATCAAAACCTTCAAGCAGCTCAAAATGTTCCAAACAACACTGTTCTAGCAAACCAAAATCAGATCAGAAATCAAGGAAATGTGGCAGTGACTACATAACATGAAGGAAATTTTGATTGGAGTAATCATGAAGAGGACATTGCAGATGATATCAAGAAAGCAAATGTGGCATTCATGGCCATAATTGAGAAAGAAAAAGGATCATCATCTCAGGTACACTTTGCTCCCACTGTTGATTTAAATGAAATTATCAATGAATTGAAAACAAAAGTAGGCAAGCTGGAAAGTGAGTGTTTTAGGAAACAGAGTATCATTAATGGGTATGAGGCTAGTGAACTGATCAGTGAAGAAAAGATTAAAAGCCTAGAAGATGACTGCATGATCAGCTACAGAGCTCAATCAAGATACATCACTGAGATTGATGGATTAAAAAAGATGTTAGTTGAAGAAAAGGTGCAGAACACTAAACTGCAGATGGAAACTGAATTTTTGAAGAACTTGGTCTCAACAGGAAACATATGTTGTATTCTGAACCAAGTAAAGGACCAAGACAAATACAAAGGAGTTCCACCTCCATTCAATAACAACTTCATGCCAAAAGTTGACAAAGAAAAGAGAGATGCATACCTGCAGCAATTCAGAGATGTCTTTCAAGACTAAGAAGAATTTGTTGATTTGTACAAAAAGGTAGAAGTAAATGAAGAAGGTAAGTTTGTAATTAAGGAAGAAGTAAAAGAAGATAAGTCAGTTGGAGTTCAAGTCTCTGAAGATGACTTTGATTCTGTTGAATTGGATCAAGATGATTTAAGTGATTTAAGTGATCAAATCACTGATGAGGAAATCAAAGCTGCTGAAAGAGGAAGAAAATATAAGAAACCAGAATTTGTTGATCAACTTCCAAAGTATCCACCAGTCCCTCCAAGAATGAAGAAACAAAATGATAAGATGAAAAGAGAACATGTATCTTTTGACATTTGTGAAAAGAAGAAGATAAGCTACAATGCAGTCAGGCCACCAAGCAAGACTGTGTTGGAAAGGATAAAGCAATACAAAAAGAAGAAAATAATTGAAGAAGTTGATTTAGAAAACTTTATCCCAGTTTATCCAGTCTTTTCTAGTCATAAAGTATTGGATGTTGGAGAAGTGGAAACTATGGAAGAATATGAAAGGAGACAGTCAAGGGTTAAAGAAAGCAGTGATGAGGAACCTATGATGGAGAAAATTGTCTTTATCAAAAGCAAACTTGAAAGACAAGACATCAAGACTGAGGAATTTGTTCCTTTTTTAATTGATTTTGATGGTTTAAAGAATCAGAAGACTCTAGGAGTCAAGACACCTAAGCCAAGTGAAAGGTTCAAGAAACCAAAAGAGCATGAAAAATTCGAAGGCAAGGTATGGTGCAAGAAATGTGATGAATATGGTCATCACACAGACTCATGCAATGAAAGATTGAAATTTCAACCATTTCATGTCCCAGATGGAACAAAGTATGGCCAAGACTTTGTCCTGTACAAATAGAAGTATGATGTATATCTGGGAAATGGAAAGGTGTGTGGAAATGAAACCGTGAAAAGAGAAGAAAACAAATCTGCTGAAGAGACAAGGATTGAAAAGAAAGCTGATGTCAAAACAAAGAAGCAAGGGACTAAATCAGCAAGAATAAGTATATCTCCTAAGAAGAATGAAAATGTGACCAAAAAGAACTCTCATCATTTGAGAATCAAACAAGTTACTCAATCAGTTAAATCTGATGAATCTCAAAGATCACCTAGAAGTGAAAAGATAAGAAACAAAGGTGTCTTTTCAAGAAAGAAATCAATAGAACTGACAGGTGATGAGAAGTTCTTATTGAAACATGGAAATGAACCACAAGGTTTTCTTTGGAAACCTAAGACAGAAACTAAGGTTGAGACAGTTGCTGATGTGAGAGACTACTCTGGAAAGAAGGACTATGTGATAAAGGCGTATGCCAGTGACTCAGCTGAGTACCAGAACTCAACCTCACTTGTTAAAACCCCAAGAGAGTGTGGTTATGAAACCTGTAATTCAAACAACTTAGAAGTCACTCATGAAGATCCTGAAGCAACAACACTCACTTCCCAAGCTGTCACAGAAACTGAAAATGATGAGTTGCAAGCTGTAGAAGCCTGCACTTCATCACTCAACTAATCAAACCTTTTCTTTTGTGCGGGAACAGTCCACTCCTCTGAATGAAATATGGTATATGGATAGTGGTTGTTCTAGGCACATGACTTGTGACAAAATATCACTTGTAAATTATGAAGAAAAGTATGAAGGACCTGTAGCCTTTGGAAGTGATGAAAATGGTGGAAAGATTGGGGGGGAAAGGAATCTTAACAAATGAAAAGGTTTCTTTTGATAATGTGTTTCATGTTGAAGGTCTTCAGTATAATCTACTGAGTATATCACAAATGTGTGATAAGGGTTACAAAGTCAGTTTTGATGATTCCCACTGTTTCATCTTAAAACCTGAGTTTGTGATTCCACCTGAAATGATTATGATGATGGCACCAAGAAATGGCAACTTGTATGAATTGAATATGAAGGAAGCTGTTTCAAGAGGAGGTGCATGTTTTGTTTCCAAAGCCACTGAAAATGAATCCAAATTGTGGCATAGGAAACTGTGTCATGTGAACTTAAAGAACATGAATAGACTTGTCAAAGGTGAGCATGTCATAGGCTTACCTACAAGAGAGTTCAAATTGGAAGATCATTGCAATTCATGTCAAAAGGGAAAACAACACAAATCTACTCATAAGCCTAAGCTCATCAACTCAATTGATCAAATACTTGAATTACTTCACTTGGATCTCTTTGGTCCTGTAAGTCTGCCAAGTATAGGAAAGAAAAGATACTGTCTTGTGATCATTGATGACTATTCAAGATACACTTTGGTTTATTTGCTAAGTACCAAAGATGAGACTGCAGAGTTGATTAAGGGCTGTGTAACAATGATTGAGAACAAGTTGAATAAGAAGGTTAAAATGATGAGAAGTGACAATGGTACTGAGTTCAAGAATGAAGTTATGCAAGAATTTTGTGCAGAAAAGGGAATACTTTAACAATTGTTAGCTCCTAGAACTCCTGAACAAAATGGTGTTGCAGAAAGAAGAAATAGAACTTTGATTGAAGCTGCAAGAACCATGTTAGCAGATGCTAACCTGCCTGTTACTTTTTGGGCTGAAGCAATAAACACTGCTTGCTATGTTCAGAACAGGGTGCTAGTAAACAAAAGGAATAACAAGACTCCATATGAAATATTTCACAACAGAAAGCCTTGTATCAAGTTTATCAAGCCCTTTGGATGCAAGGAAACAATGATGCATCTTCTTCAAGACAAAATAATGATGAAACCCCAGAATTTCATGATGCAGAGACTGATTTGATCATTGAAGAACCAGAACTCAATGAGTCAAATCTTGACACAACTGTGTCTACAGATATGATTGTTCAAACTCCTTATGTGGAAAAGAATCATCCTTCTGAAAACATCATTGGAGATTTGCATGAAAGAGTTACAAGAAGTCACTCAGAAATTGCAAACATCTATCTTTACTCCTGCTTTCTATCTCAAATAGAGCCTAAGAATATTGCTCAAGCACTAAAAGACAATAGTTGAGTAGAAGCAATGCAGGGAGAACTGGCTCAGTTCAGAGATCTACATGTGTGGGATCTTGTTGATAGACCAATTGACAGATATGCAATAGGTACCAAATGGGTTTTTAGAAACAAAAGGGATGAGAGGGGTTTGGTGATTAAGAATAAAGCTAGGCTTGTGGCACTGGGATGCCTTCAAGAGGAAGCAATAGACTTTGAGGAAGTCTTTGCTCCTGTAGCAAGACTTGAAGCTATCATGTTGGTGACTCGAGAGAGGACGTTGGGGAAGAGGAAGAGGACAGTTGATGATACTGAGTCAGAAGAAGAAGAAGAGGATATTCACAAGCTGATTAGACGATCAAGACGTGAAAGGATAGGTGCAGGTATGGGAGCTGGAGAGACTTCAAGAGTTGTACGGTTCGCTCCATCCGCACTGTCAGGTATGTCGATTGTTCCTACTTCTGTACAGGTTACAAGCGCCGCGGATGTTCCCATGGTGGCTACATCAGCTGTCGGCATCCCATCCATCACACTACAGACGACGACTCCGGAGATTGTGTCGTTACCACCTCCAACGCTTACTCCTTCAGAGGTGGTGGCACAATTTGTAGAGTCTACCATCGTTGCAACTGCAGGGTTGTCGGTCACGATACCACCTGCGGTTACGTCCACAACTGCTTCTGATGTCCCGGTTACATTCGAGATCCCTGCTGAGTATACTCAAGACACATCTAACATGAGGTTTGATTTCGATGCAACCCTCTCAGACTCGGAGAGAATAGCTGCACTTGAACGGGTCGTGGCAGAGCAATCGAGGATAAACTTTATCCAGACCCAGGCTATTCAGCGCCTTGTAGCAGAGAATCAACTACAGTCGTCCCTCCTGGTTGAACATGGGCGAATTATTGATGCTATGAAGGAGTTCTTGGCATCTCAGGGGGAGACAGGCTGTAGAGGCGACGAGTTAAGGACGAAGAAGAGAAATGACAGAGACGATGATCCCAATGCACCGAAAGGTGCAGGTGGTGAGTTGCCAAGAATTACTCAAGCTCTTGGGACTTCCACAGCTCAGGGGGAGTCTGCAGGTACAGTTGGTGGTGATGAGGTGGTGATGGTTGATGATGATGATGATGTGATCGATGCGTTGAAAGAATTGGATGATGATATACTAGAGGATGATGATGATGTGCTGCCTATTGAGGAGATTGAGAAGATTGGAGCACAGATTGTGATTGAAGATGAGATTGAAGAAGGTGAAATAATTGAAGAAAATGTTGAACACGAGATCCCAGATGTTGAGAAAGCCGATATGGGTACTGAGATGGAAAATGATGAGACTGAGTGGGAGGAGCAGCCTAGGTGGAAGGAAGGTTGTGCTCATTGATTTATTAAAACTAAGAAGCCTGCTGTTCCAACCATGTTCAAGAAGAGTTATAATATCAAAGGCTATGATGAGTCGAAGAAAGGAATTATTTGTTGGCTATATGATGAACAGATAAAGTTGTTTGTGGTGAAACGTTTTGATGGGATTCAGTATTTTAAAAGAACGTTGAGATCTCTCAATACATTTCCTGAATGTGAGGTGAAGGATTTGGCTAGATTGAGGCTGATCAATAGAAGCGACGACAACATGGCAAGGGTTATTGGGAAGATCGTGTGGAAAGAAAGCATAAAAGAGAAGAAGTTTGAGTTATTAAAGCCACAGAAGGGAAAGCTAGTGGAAGATAAAGAAAGGGGAATGAGAGCAGATGGCAAGCCATGGATGGTAATGAAGTACAAACCGATTCGATGCATTAAGGAGGTTCCAATGAAGATTATGCCTCAAGATGTGTTGAAGAATCTTAAATGGTGGTATGTTGATTGCCAGACTGCTGAAGCCGTGATGGAAGACGAAGACGAAAAAGAAGTGCTGAGGGTGTTTGATCCGATGCATCTTGTTAACTTATCGAAAGCTGATCTGCAAGTGTTGAATGAAAAGAAGATATTCTATATTCCTGCTTGGAAAGACGAAGCGAGGAAGTATCAGCGAGTAGTCACGGTATGTGTTAGAGAAGGAGTGCATGTGTGAAGATTACAAGACAAGTGCTTAAAGATCAAGATATGAAGCTACTGCCAAGGGGGAGTCAGTTGGTGCATAAATGTCAGTAGTTCATAGTCTAGTGTCTGTAATCGAGTCTGTAATGTTATTTATGTTTTTGTTTAAGCGAAGTTGTTAACAAGTTCGCCTAGGCGAACTTGTTGAACAAGCGAAGTTATGGACAACTTCGCCTGAACATATCAGGCGAAGTTGTCGTGTATTTATATACCAGCTTACGGCTTTGTTTGAAGTTAGTCGTTTAAGTTAAACGAGTTGATCTAAGTTCATTGTAACGTGAGGTCGAGAGTCTGTATCAGTGATTCATATCACGTGAGTTCAGTTATTAATATATAACGTGTTTCGGTTTGTTCGTGTGTGTTTGTTTGATTTGCTTTCTACGCTCGTAACGATCTACGCAGGGATTCCGCACCTGAGTAGACCGAGATATCTCGTGTGATCCGTCCAGGGAACCTACATATCAGGATCTTTCTTGCATATGCTGCCTCAAAGAACATTAAGGTGTTCCAACTTGATGTTAAGTCTGCATTCCTAAATGGAAAGATTGATGAAGAGGTGTATGTAGCTCAGCCTCCAGGTTTTGAGGATCCTTTGTATCCAAACAGGGTGTATAAGCCAAACAAAGCCCTTTATGGATTGCATCAGGCTCCTAGAGCATGGTATGATGAGCTGTCAAATAATCTTCTTGAAAATGGTTTTAAAAGAGGAGCCATTGACAAGACACTCTTCTACAAAAGAAAGGGATCAGACTTACTTCTGTTACAAGTGTATGTTGATGATATCATCTTTGGTTCAACAAATGAACAAATTTGTATGGAGTTTGAAGGGGTAATGAAGTCCAAATGCAGCATGCGTTCTATGGGAGAAATGAACTTCTTTCTTGGATTACAAGTTCAACAGAAAGCTGAAGGGATCTTCATTCACCAAAATAAGTATGTGCAGGACATCTTGAACAATGTCAATTGTCATGAGTACAAAACTGCCTCAACTCCAATGGACACCAAGGAAAAGATGATTGCTGATGAAAAGGGGGAGCCTGTAGATGAACATGAATATAGAGCCAAAATTGGATCTCTGATGTATCTGACTGCTACAAGACCAGATATCATGTTTGCTCTGTGTGTGTGTGCAAGATTCCAGTCAAGTCCCAAAGTCTCCCACATGAATGCTGTTAAAAGAATATTCAGATATTTGAAGGGAAGACCAGATTTGGGAATTTGGTATCCAAAGAATCAATCATTTGATCTAATTGCCTACACAGACAGTGATTATGATGGCTGCAACATGAGCAGAAAGTCAACCTCTGGAGGATGTCAATTCTTGGGAGAAAGGCTAGTGTCATGGCAATGCAAGAAGCAAACAACTGTCTCAATCTCAACTGCAGAAGCTGAATATGTTGCTGCATCTGCCTGCTGTGCACAAGTTCTATGGATTCAGAACCAGATGCTGGACTATGGTTTGAACTTTTTGAACACCCCTATTCTTTAAAGAAGCTTAAAAGAAGGATTTTTCAATGAAAAGTCTCAGATAGTTATGTTTGCTGAAAATTATGTCATTTGCCCAGTTGGAAGGACATACACTTGTGTATGTTTGGTCCTGCAATCTGCAAAGATCAAAAGGATAGCCATTAACCAGAAAAACTAAAAGCATTTGGGGCAATTATAACTTGTTTTCTATTTCTTCACTTAAAATTATGTCAATAGCTCTGACTTTGAAAGGACATATATTCATATGTATGTTTGGTCCTATTAACCACTTGTGGTCAAACAGGATAGCCATTTACCTGACAATTAAGAGACATTGGGGTGATTGAATATTAAACTGAATATAAAATGGGAAATGATAGTACATTGACTACTTAGCCAATCATATGGATTTATTAGGCTAAAGGACTCTTAGTACAGTCATTGATATGTATGGTCGCTTTTTCATGATATGTAAAATCTAAGGTGATATAAACATAAAGAAAATGCTAAGATTTATGTGGAGTTACATTGCTGTCTATGCATGTTCCTAGATAAATCTTTTCAAATGATAGGCAGAAAAGTGATTATCCAGTCATACACAAGCCTGTTGGTCTTTGGTTACCCAAAATGAAACATCTTTTAAAAGGAATGACAAAGAACTGATGTGAACTACTTTAATTTCAAATATTTAGTCAATCAACAGTTGATATATGTTCACAAATTTTTATTAGAGAAATACAAACATGAGGGTTAATTACATAACTACAAGGGTGGAGGCAATCATATAAGTCCTTTAAACATCCTGAATGAAAGGCCTGTAAGTCCGACTTGCGTGGCATGTAAGTCCAACGTTCAACCTCACATATGTTTGTAGATTTGAAAAGAAATATCTTTTAATTTTTTTTATAACATGTTTTGTCATTAAAAGTTTTAACCAAAACCAGGGGGTCAAAGTCAAATTGGGGTGATCTGGAGAAAGCCAAATAAGCCTTGAGGATAGATAAGGAGCATCTGACCACAACATGTGTTATCCATTAAATTTTCTGCAACTTAATTGAAACTTAATCATATCACCAAAGAAATGAAAATCATGTTAAGTCTAGACCTGCTGTTGACCTATCTTTGTAGTCATAATAATGCTGAGAATGAAGTATTGAGAAAGCTACTTAGTCAATATGATCCCAGTCCTGAGATCTTTTCAACTTACAAAAGGAAATTGTTTTGAAATGAAACATAACTGAAATATGATCTCTAAATGCACCATTTGCTCTTAAAACTATGATCTTTAAAGATAAAATTGTTCTGACAAGTGGTTTAAGTCAAAAAGTGTTGCATTTTGCCTAAAAAAGGTTGAATATGTAAGTTCGGGTAAGGTTTGATGTTATTAAACCTTCCCAAGCACAAACTGTTTGAAAATGTATTTTCGGGTAAGGTATGATGTTCTCAAACCTTTCCGAGTACAAAACAGTTGAATATGGTTGAATAAGTATTTTCGGGTAAGGTTTGATGTTTTATAACTTTTCCGAGTACACTTAGATACTTTTATCTAAGTTAACAATTTTCGGGCATGCTTTGAAGTATTTGATACTTTTCGAGTAGAGTTACCATTTTAGTCACTTTCCGGGCAAGCTTGATTGCTTATGATTGAATGCGTATTTTGTAGGTTCCCGGACGGATCTTACACGGGATATCGCTATCTACGCAGGTGCGGAATCCCTGCGTAGGTAGTTACGAGCGTAGAATACGTAAAACACGAACACACGATACAAACGAAACCACGTTATATTATAACTCGAACCACGTCTATTACAGACACTTGACACGTGAAATGATCACAACTATTGTCACACCCTCAAAATCCACTACCGGAGTTTTACCGTCAGAGGGTGTGAACTGGCAGGATCGGAATCATTAGTTATAACCAAACCAAAGAAAACGTTTAAATGAAAAATAAGTGCGGAAGCGTAAAACCTTAATTCAAAAGTTGCGTCACGCAGGACGACTTAAAACCAAATGTAAATGTTAAGAGTAAGATGTTTAACAATTAATGCATGCTCCTAAACCGCGCGCCCGCCTCGGCTACCTGAGAATAACATACTAAAAGGGGTCAACACGAGGTTGGTGAGTTCACAAGTTATATAAGATAAATCGTTTAGCGTTTGAGTTCAGCGTTTTCGTTAAGTGTTTTGCGTAACCACGTTACGGCGTTTAAAAGTTTTGCGTAACCACGTTACGGCGTTTAAATGTTTTGCGTAACCACGTTACGGCGTTTAAGTGTGTAACCACGTTACAGCGTTTAAGTGTTACCAGATAATGTTATGTCAAATTATATATCGATAGGTAGCTAATCTATACAACAAGTATTACTAAGTTGTTCGAGACCGAAGCTGACTGTTTATCAAGTGCCCGTCACCAGGTCAACCCAGACCATGGTAAGTGTTAGCCAAAATTACACCCACTCAACCTCCAGTTGAGCTTAGCGTCGGGTGGGGTTTGTCAAACCCAGTAGTACTACTCAACAGTGACTCGCTATTCCAAATATTAACCGGTTCGATGCGTGGGACTTCAAGGGTTACGTGCCGCTTAGCCTCTACAAGTGATATATATAATTTATAACAAAATCTTAAATATGTGTTTATCTCAAAAATGCGTTTATCGGAGTATGTTATCTCCCCCAAGTGAAAAACGTTTGAAAACAGTTCAAAGAGCGGGGTAAGTGAAACTCACTGTTTGCGAAGAATATTCCAAATTAGATCACCGAGTGATGCGCGTCGTAGAAAACTCTCTAGCGTTCTAAAATAACAAAGAGATTTTCTAAGTATCGGAACGTTTAACGAGTCTCTAGACTCGGCACATAATACCTATGCACGTATCATGTTTCGTGTTTCGTTTGTGAACCGTGTGTGATTTAAACAAGTACAATTGTGATACGATACACGAGTGAGCAATTACTTTCGTGTCATGTATTAATAACGTACTTACAAGCAATTATTCCCGTAAGGGCATTTTGGTCAACAAACAAAGACTAACTAACCATTATTCCCCATAAGGGCAATTTGGTCAATTCATGGCAATCAAACTAGCAACTATTCCCCGCAAGGGTATTTTGGTCAAAATACATCAATTATATAAAAACTATCATATTTCATGCATTCCTACACAACTCAGCAGCTAGTTTCATTGTGACAGAATTTCTACTTGAAAGATTGTACTATTTCACCGATCATATCATCTCAATTAATTCACCAAAAATCACCACTGAAACATACATGTCTTAGGTTTCCAGAACATATTTTATATTATTTTTATTCCATATAGATTTCTCATAATGATCAAAACACTACAGTAAACTCATATCAGTCAGATTCATGCACAACAGAATGTTATTTGCAATTCCCGGTAAACGAAAAATCCAATAAATGCAAGACCACTTGGGTTTGGTTCCTAACTCAGTGAGTCAACTTCCAGAAGTGGAACCAACCCAATTGGCCTCGTAGTTCATGAGATATAGAATTTACAATATAACCTAACAGCAGGTCTAACAGCTCAGCTTTGCATCACGTTTTTGTAAAATCATAAAAGTATACTTCCACTTATCCAAAAATTACGAATTTATACTTTATAGAAACTAGACTCAACCTAGTTTACTGCAGTACCCACAATATCAATCAATTTTCACGTTTACACTTCGTTACAGTCAGTTAAACATCGTATATATATTCTGTCCAGAATCTGTTCACATCAAAACTCAACATCATAACAATCTATGAACTATCATGCATCCATATAACCCTCTAGACACCATAACTACTATCCATGCATATAAATCACACCATACATACAAGATTAGGGTTTGTGTTTTAATTCAAATCAAGAACAACAATCAATCATGTATCAATATCAATCTAGTTATCACTTTATCATCAAATCAATTCAAGAATCACATGAACAATATAACACCTAGAATCGGCCAGCTAGGGTTTGTTATTAACCCAACAAACATCAAATTCAATCAACAAGGATGTGAAGGATGATCAAATATACCTTCCTAGCACTTAGTTCTTGGATCAAAGACTTGAATTGATGGTGTATGTGGGTGTTCTTGTGGACGGCAGCCGTGGAGAAGGGAGGTGAGAGAGAGCCGATCGGAACTTGTAGGTTAGGGTTAGGATAATAATAATAGTTAGGGTTAAGTTAATAATATATTTATAGATATACAAGTTACATTCTAATCCCTCTACTTTCCAAGTGTTGTTTTTCTAGAACATTCTATCATACTTGCACAATAAGTTAACATGACCATAATATTATCACATAGCACATAATCCTAACACATAGTAATCACATAGTTCGTGTTTTGACGTTTGTCGTTTATTTATCAACTCGTTTGCGTTTCGGTGCAAATCCCGAAAGACTACTACACATGTAGTAAATGTTAAGCGTCATTTAAACCCTAGTTTAAATGTAATGAAGTATGCGTTATAGATTCAACGATCTTTAAAGTTTGAATTAACGGAGTTGAGTTAACGAGGTTAACCTGGAATTGACGATTGTCACATCATTCCCATGTTAAAGAATTTTCGTCCCGAAAATTTGAGTCAAGTCGTGATGAGAGCCTGAAAAAGTAAGAAGAAAAATTTTCAGTTTGTCATATCATCCCCTAGTAAAAAGAAATTTCGTCCCGAAATTTAATTCATACCTTCGGTGATGTTTGACGGTTTGCCGGGTTTCGCGGTTTTCGGTGTTTGGTTAGCCCTTCAAAAAGGTGAGGATACTTTTTCATCATTTGATCCTCGCGTTCCCACGTGAACTCCGGTCCACGTCTCGAGTTCCAACGAACCTTAACGATTGGAATTTTGCTGTGTTTGAGTGTTTTGGTTTCCCAATCCAAAACTTCGACTGGTTCCTCAATGAACCGTAACTGTTCATCAACTTGCAGTTCCTCCAAAGGGACTACTTGGGTTTCATCAGATAGGCATTTCTTCAAATTTGATACGTGGAATACATCGTGTACGCCACTGAGTTCTGTTGGTAGGTCCAGTCGGTACGCCACCGGACCAATGCGCTCAGTTATCCGGTACGGACCAACATACCGTGGGTTGAGTTTGTTTCGCTTACCAAAGCGAACTACACCTTTCCAAGGTGAGACTTTGAGTAACACCCGATCGTTCACTTTAAATTCGAGAGGTTTCGGCGCTTGTCGGCGTAACTCTTTTGGCGATCCCGTGCTGCTGCCATGCGATTTCGGATTTGAACAATCTTTTCCGAGGTTTCGAGTACCAGTTCTGGACCAGTGATTTGGCTGTCACCCACCTCTGCCCAGCAGAGTGGTGATCGACACTTCCGTCCGTACAGCGCTTCAAACGGCGCTGCCTTAATACTTGCGTGGTAGCTGTTATTATACGAAAACTCTACCAAGGGTAAGTGGGGTTCCCAACTTTTTCCGAAATCTAAAACGCATGCACGCAACATATCCTCCAGGGTCTGAATAGTCCGTTCACTTTGCCCATCCGTCTGAGGATGGTATGCTGTACTCATATCGAGACGTGTGCCCAGTGCGCTTTGCAGCGACTTCCAAAAGTGTGAGGTAAAACGAGAATCTCGATCGGAAATGATCGAGACAGGCACTCCGTGTCTAGACACCACTTCTTTCATGTATACTCGAGTCAGTCTTTCCATTTTGTCCGTTTCCTTAATCGCTAGGAAATGTGCCGATTTAATCAACCGGTCAACGATCACCCAGATGGTATCGCATCCCGTCGGTGTCTTAGGCAAACCCGTAATAAAATCCATTGAGATGTGCTCCCATTTCCACATTGGGAGTTCCGGTTGTTGCAGTAGACCAGATGGTTTCTGGTATTCAATCTTGACTCTGGCACAAGTCAAGCATTTGCTCACGTAGGTGGCAATGTCGGCTTTCATGTTCGGCCACCAGTAAAGTGCCTTTAAATCATGATACATTTTATCTGAGCCAGGGTGGATAGAATATCGGGACTTGTGAGCTTCGTCCATCACTAGAGTTCTCAACTCTCCGTATCGTGGAACCCAAATCCGGTTCTCAAAATATCGGACCCCGTCCGATCTGGTTTCAAGTTGCTTGTTCATGCCCCGCATGAGTTCCGATGGAAGATTTTCATCTTTCAAAGCTTCCAGTTGCGCATCGCGAATCTGATCAGGTAAGCTGGCATGAATCGTAAGTTGCAATGCTCTTACTCGTCTGGGTTTTTCTGTTTCTTTTCTGCTGAGGGCGTCGGCCACCACATTGGCCTTGCCCGGGTGGTACTTGATGGCACAATCATAATCTTTGAGCAGCTCGACCCAACGACGCTGTCGCATGTTCAGCTCCTTCTGATCGTAGATATGTTGGAGACTCTTGTGGTCGGTGTAAATGGTAAACTTGGTACCGTACAAGTAATGCCTCCATATCTTAAGAGCAAACACCATAGCTCCGAGTTCCAAATCATGGGTCGTGTAGTTCTTCTCGTGAACCCGTAGTTGTCTAGAGGCGTAGGCTATAACCTTCTCGAGTTGCATCAGCACACAACCGAGACCTTGTATAGATGCGTCACAGTGTACCTCAAAATTTTCTGTTCCCTCGGGGAGGGCTAAAATAGGGGCGCTACAAAGCTTGGTTTTCAACAGTTGGAAAGCGGATTCTTGCGCGTCACCCCAGTTGTACTTAGTGCCCTTGTGAGTCAAAGCGGTGAGGGGTTGAGCAATCTTTGAAAATCCCTCGATGAAACGCCGATAGTAGCCGGCCAGTCCTAGGAATTGTCGCACTTCAGTCGGAGTCTTAGGTGCTTCCCAGTTTTTGATGGCCTCTACCTTACCGGGATCGACATGGATACCATTCTCGTTGATCACATGTCCTAAAAAGTGAACCTCGCGAAGCCAAAATTCACATTTCGAGACTTTAGCATACAGTTGTTCCTTCTTCAGTAGTTCCAGAATTATCCTTAAGTGCTCTTCGTGGTCAGTCTCGTTCTTGGAGTAGACAAGAATATCATCGATGAAAACAATCACGAACTTGTCGAGGTACGCCTTGCATACTCGATTCATGAGATCCATAAATACGGCTGGCGCGTTGGTTAGGCCAAAAGGCATAACCGAGAACTCGTAGTGACCATACCGTGTTCTGAAAGCCGTCTTTGAAATATCTTCTTCGCGCACTCTCAACTGGTGGTAACCGGATCGTAGATCGATCTTCGAGTAGTAACTCGATCCCTGAAGCTGGTCAAATAAATCATCAATTCGGGGTAAAGGATAACGGTTCTTGACCGTCACCTTGTTCAATTCCCGGTAGTCGATACACATTCGGAAAGTCCCGTCTTTCTTTCGAACAAACAAGACAGGGGCTCCCCATGGCGATGAGCTAGGTCGGATAAAACCTTTATCCAACAAATCTTGCAACTGGGTGGACAACTCCTGAAGTTCCGCCGGTGCGAGCCGATACGGGGCTCGTGCTATGGGTGCTGCACCGGGTGTCAACTCGATTTGGAATTCGACTTGACGAATAGGAGGGAGTCCGGGCAAATCCTCCGGGAAAACTTCCGGAAAGTCTCGCACAACCGGTATGTCTTCAATTCGTTTCTCCTCCGCGGGTTTCTCAACAATCTGCGCCAAAATTGCCGGATGACCCTTTCGTAGATACTTCTGTGCTTTCATAAGGGTGATGATGCTGTTGGTCATGCCGCTTCTCTCGCCTCGGACCGAAATGATCTCGCCGGAAAGGGTGGTAATATGGACTATTTTATCATGGCATATAATCTCCGCTCGGTTCTCGGATAACCAGTCCATGCCGACAACGACATCGAAACTACTAAGCGTAAAAGGAATAAGGTCGATGTCAAAAACATGACCTGACAGTTTCAACTTACATCCCGCAAGTATATGAGTTGTTACTACAGTTTTACCATTAGCTAATTCAACAGGAAACTTAGCGTCTAACGGGGTTGGAGTAAGGTCTAAAAGTTGGCTAAAGGCTTTCGACACAAAACTCCTATCAGCTCCAGTGTCAAACAAAATAAAAGCAAAATAATCGTTTACAGGGAACTTACCGGACACCACATGCGGATCATTGCGGGCTTGACCCGATCCAATCACAAACGCTCTTCCTTTGCCATTTCCTCCACCGTTACTGCCACTTCCATTGCCCCCATTGTTGTCATTATGTTTCAGCTTGGGGCAATCCTTCCGGAAATGACCTTCCTGTCCACATTCAAAACATCCCTTAGTCATCGGTTGCTTAGGAGCACCCTTTGCCGCAAGGTCTCCTCTACATTCTTTCGCTTGGTGACCTATCTTTCCGCATCTTTGACACTTGACACGGTCACACTGGCCAACATGATGATAGTTGCACCTGTTGCACTTTGGATACTTCCCAGCATATCCGCTCGAAACCTGCCCGCTACCGTTGTTGTTGGAGTTGTTGTTGTTGTGATTCTGAGTGTTAAAGCTCCGGGTGAACTCGGGTTTACGGTAGTGTTGTTGCGGTGGGAGGTTCGAGGATGAAGATCTGGTGTTGTCGAACTTTCTCTTCCCGCTGTTCGGGTTGCTGTTGTTGTTACTGTTGCTGACGTGGTCATTACTCGGGTTGTCACGGGCTTTAACAGTCGAACCCCTCGGTGGTAACGCACCCTGGGTCACAGCCTGATCCGTCAGTTTGTGAGCCAAACGGATCGCTTGTTGGATCGTGGCTGGTCTGGAAGACGTCACCATACCCTGAATCTGTGGTGCTAACCCATCAATGTACATCTCTATTCTCTTGCTCGGCGGATCCACCATCCGCGGACACATCACAGCCAACTCGTGCGAACGAGTAGTGTAGGCTTCAATCTCCGAACCTACCATCTTTAGTGACCAAAATTCTGATTCTAACTTCGAAATTTCTTCCCTCGGACAGTACTCCTCTCGCATCATGCTTTTGAACTCCTCCCAGTTCATCGCGTTAGCCAGTTCCAATCCAAGGATCTGGACGTTCGAATTCCACCAAGTGAGGGCGGAATCCTCAAGTGTCCCAGCAGCGAATTTGACCCTACTGGCAGGGGGACAGTTACACATCTCAAAGGCCGACTCGGCCTTCTCAGCCCAACGCAGGAAGCCTATAGCTCCCTCAGTGCCCTTAAACGTACTGGGCTTGCAGTCACGGTAGTTCTTGAAGGTACACGTTCCATTCGGACCTCCTGTTTGATTCTGAACGTGTGCGGCTAAAGCGGCCGCGACATGGTCATTCAGCAGAGTTTGGAGTTCAGCTGCAGTCATGCTGATGTTACCACGTCCTCGTCCAGCGTTTCTTCCAGCCATTTCCTAGAATCACAGTATAAAGATGTTAAACATGAATTTTTCTTTCATATACAACACACCATACATGTAATGAAAAGATAAGTAAGAAAGAAATAAGAGACAACATCACATCACAACCACACATTAGTCTAAATAAAAAAATTCATGATTAAAACCATTGTATCCGCCACAAAGTATTTCCAATCAATCCTCAATTCATAGAAAAATAATAGTTAGGATGGAGACAACCCCTCCATCTAAGCATCATCATTACTAGATGTCGTCATTTGAGGACACCTCTGAGTGTGCCTCCTCCTCAGCCGGTTCTTCCTCCGGTTCTTCTTCGGGATCTTCCTCGGGATCTTCTTCGGGATCTTCCTCAGGCTCCTCTTCGGGATCTTCTTCAGGTTCTACTTCAGGCTCTGCCCCAGGCTCGGCCTCAGGCTCTGCCTCAGGGTCGGCTGCGTTCTGAGCAATCTGCATTTGTAGGATATCGCAACGCTCTAACGCTATTTCGGTTCGGGTCCTTGCTTCTTGGAGTTGCTCTTTCAAGTCTATCATTTCGGCTTGCATCTTCATCATAACCTTCGTTTGTTGATCACTAGCCCCTTGCATATCCTTCATTGCCGCCGCCATGCGGGCAACCTCCTCCTTATTCTCGGTTTCGTCTTTTAACAATCTGGAAACGTTCTCTCTCGTGTAGCGCATGTAACCCACATCACGCTCCAAACATGAAACAACGGCTGCGAGAACTCTCTCTACAGGTTCGGTTATGGGTGGTAGGGTGTTGGGATAAGCAGGGTGGTTCGGGTGTGGCAACGGGGGAACTTGTTCACGGTAGACCATACGTCTGATCATGTTAGGGTACCAATCCCAGCTAACGTTGTTTTCGTAAAGGCTTCCGGATAGGCGGTACCTCTTCGGTGCGGGAGCTGCGAGTTCCGGGACTACGCGGGGTGGCGAGGCGGTAGGTAACTGAGGTTCCTTCCCGTGAGCATGCGTCATCGAATCGGATGATGATGAGGGTGGCGTCGACATTCCTACAGGTAAGCCGTGTATGCGCGCGCGTATGAGCGAAAGAGGTAAGAGATAAGATTACAAGACTACACAAACCTATGCAGTGCGTATTATTATAACTAATGGGTCGTCGCGGTTATAGTCTAGTATGCATGCAGTTTCTAGTTCGCTATAACCAATGGCTCTGATACCAACTATTGTCACACCCTCAAAATCCACTACCGGAGTTTTACCGTCAGAGGGTGTGAACTGGCAGGATCGGAATCATTAGTTATAACCAAACCAAAGAAAACGTTTAAATGAAAAATAAGTGCGGAAGCGTAAAACCTTAATTCAAAAGTTGCGTCACGCAGGACGACTTAAAACCAAATGTAAATGTTAAGAGTAAGATGTTTAACAATTAATGCATGCTCCTAAACCGCGCGCCCGCCTCGGCTACCTGAGAATAACATACTAAAAGGGGTCAACACGAGGTTGGTGAGTTCACAAGTTATATAAGATAAATCGTTTAGCGTTTGAGTTCAGCGTTTTCGTTAAGTGTTTTGCGTAACCACGTTACGGCGTTTAAAAGTTTTGCGTAACCACGTTACGGCGTTTAAATGTTTTGCGTAACCACGTTACGGCGTTTAAGTGTGTAACCACGTTACAGCGTTTAAGTGTTACCAGATAATGTTATGTCAAATTATATATCGATAGGTAGCTAATCTATACAACAAGTATTACTAAGTGGTTCGAGACCGAAGCTGACTGTTTATCAAGTGCCCGTCACCAGGTCAACCCAGACCATGGTAAGTGTTAGCCAAAATTACACCCACTCAACCTCCAGTTGAGCTTAGCGTCGGGTGGGGTTTGTCAAACCCAGTAGTACTACTCAACAGTGACTCGCTATTCCAAATATTAACCGGTTCGATGCGTGGGACTTCAAGGGTTACGTGCCGCTTAGCCTCTACAAGTGATATATATAATTTATAACAAAATCTTAAATATGTGTTTATCTCAAAAATGCGTTTATCGGAGTATGTTATCTCCCCCAAGTGAAAAACGTTTGAAAACAGTTCAAAGAGCGGGGTAAGTGAAACTCACTGTTTGCGAAGAATATTCCAAATTAGATCACCGAGTGATGCGCGTCGTAGAAAACTCTCTAGCGTTCTAAAATAACAAAGAGATTTTCTAAGTATCGGAACGTTTAACGAGTCTCTAGACTCGGCACATAATACCTATGCACGTATCATGTTTCGTGTTTCGTTTGTGAACCGTGTGTGATTTAAACAAGTACAATTGTGATACGATACACGAGTGAGCAATTACTTTCGTGTCATGTATTAATAACGTACTTACAAGCAATTATTCCCGTAAGGGCATTTTGGTCAACAAACAAAGACTAACTAACCATTATTCCCCATAAGGGCAATTTGGTCAATTCATGGCAATCAAACTAGCAACTATTCCCCGCAAGGGTATTTTGGTCAAAATACATCAATTATATAAAAACTATCATATTTCATGCATTCCTACACAACTCAGCAGCTAGTTTCATTGTGACAGAATTTCTACTTGAAAGATTGTACTATTTCACCGATCATATCATCTCAATTAATTCACCAAAAATCACCACTGAAACATACATGTCTTAGGTTTCCAGAACATATTTTATATTATTTTTATTCCATATAGATTTCTCATAATGATCAAAACACTACAGTAAACTCATATCAGTCAGATTCATGCACAACAGAATGTTATTTGCAATTCCTGGTAAACGAAAAATCCAATAAATGCAAGACCACTTGGGTTTGGTTCCTAACTCAGTGAGTCAACTTCCAGAAGTGGAACCAACCCAATTGGCCTCGTAGTTCATGAGATATAGAATTTACAATATAACCTAACAGCAGGTCTAACAGCTCAGCTTTGCATCACGTTTTTGTAAAATCATAAAAGTATACTTCCACTTATCCAAAAATTACGAATTTATACTTTATAGAAACTAGACTCAACCTAGTTTACTGCAGTACCCACAATCTCAATCAATTTTCACGTTTACACTTCGTTACAGTCAGTTAAACATCGTATATATATTCTGTCCAGAATCTGTTCACATCAAAACTCAACATCATAACAATCTATGAACTATCATGCATCCATATAACCCTCTAGACACCATAACTACTATCCATGCATATAAATCACACCATACATACAAGATTAGGGTTTGTGTTTTAATTCAAATCAAGAACAACAATCAATCATGTATCAATATCAATCTAGTTATCACTTTATCATCAAATCAATTCAAGAATCACATGAACAATATAACACCTAGAATCGGCCAGCTAGGGTTTGTTATTAACCCAACAAACATCAAATTCAATCAACAAGGATGTGAAGGATGATCAAATATACCTTCCTAGCACTTAGTTCTTGGATCAAAGACTTGAATTGATGGTGTATGTGGGTGTTCTTGTGGACGGCAGCCGTGGAGAAGGGAGGTGAGAGAGAGCCGATCGGAACTTGTAGGTTAGGGTTAGGATAATAATAATAGTTAGGGTTAAGTTAATAATATATTTATAGATATACAAGTTACATTCTAATCCCTCTACTTTCCAAGTGTTGTTTTTCTAGAACATTCTATCATACTTGCACAATAAGTTAACATGACCATAATATTATCACATAGCACATAATCCTAACACATAGTAATCACATAGTTCGTGTTTTGACGTTTGTCGTTTATTTATCAACTCGTTTGCGTTTCGGTGCAAATCCCGAAAGACTACTACACATGTAGTAAATGTTAAGCGTCATTTAAACCCTAGTTTAAATGTAATGAAGTATGCGTTATAGATTCAACGATCTTTAAAGTTTGAATTAACGGAGTTGAGTTAACGAGGTTAACCTGGAATTGACGATTGTCACAACTATCACTAACTCTCAAACGAACTATCAAAAACCGAACCCCTAAACAGTAACCCGTAGGTTACTTAAATACACGACAACTTCGCCTCAGGCGAAGTTGTCAATAACTTCGCTCGTTGAACAAGTTCGCCTAGGCGAACTTGTCAACAACTTCGCTTGTTCAACAAGTTCGCCTAAGCGAACTTGTTAACAACTTCGCTTACATACAAAATCATAAACCAAAACATAATTACATTACAGACTCGATTACAAACGCTAGACTATGAACTACTGACATTTATGTACCAACAGACTCCCCCTTGGCAGTAGCTTCATATCTTGATCTTCATAGCTTGTGTCTTGTAATCTCTCGTCTTCTCTCTGCATCCTCTCAAGCATGCACTCCCTGTCTAACACATACAGAGACCAGCTTCTGGTACTTCTTAGCTTCCTCTTTCCAAGCAGGAATGTAGAAAATCTTCTTAGCATGTAGTACCTGCAAGTCAGCTTGAGACAGATTGACTAAGTGCATAGGATCATACACCCTCATAATCTCTTGCTCATCTTCATCCTCCATGACTGCTTCAGCAGTCTCACAGTCCACGTACCACCATTTCAAATCTTTTAAGACATTCTTGGGCATCACCTTCATCGGCACTTCTTTTAAATTACGGACTGGTTTATACTTCATAACCATCCATGGTTTGCCGTCTGCCCTCATCCCTCTATCTTTATCTTCCACTAACTTCCCTTTCTGAGGCTTCAGAAGTTCAAACTTTTTATCTTTGATGGCCTCCTTCCAAACAATTTTCCCAATCATCCTCGCCATATTATCATTACTTCTGTTTATCAGCCCCAGTCTCGCTAAGTCTTTCACCTCACACTCCGGTAAGGTATTCAGGGATCTTAACATCCTCTTGAAGTACTGAATGCCGTCGTAACGTTTGATCACAAATAATCTCAACTCTTCATCGTACAACCAGCATATGATTCCTTTCTTCGACTCTGCATATCCCTTTATATTATATGACTTCTTGAACATCGTTGGTACTGCAGGCTTCTTCGTCTTTACAAACCACTGAGCGCAGCCTTCCTTCCAATTTGGCTGTTCTTCCCACTCAGTGTTGTCAACCGCAGCATCTTCACATATAGTCGACTGTTCATGTTGGTGCATTCTGTGACCGTCGCTATGCAATTCTGACCAGCGGATCGTCACAGGCGAAGTTAGCACAACTTCGCCTAGGCGAAGTTATAACAACTTCGCCAACGGCGAAGTTGTAACAACTTCTGCCTTAGGCGAAGTTATCACAACTTCGCCCTAGGCGAAGTTATGAACAACTTCGCCTACTGAAGCCCAAGCCCGTGAAGATTGTCTATATATACATGTGTCGTGTTAGGTTATGTAGAGTGAATCCAGTAATTCAGAGAGTGTGTGTTACAGTTTGAGTGTCAAGAGAGAGCAAGAGAGTGAGAGTCGTGTGAGACGACCCGAGGTAGAGCTCACCTCGGGTCAGTCGTGTTTCTGTTTATGTTACGGTATGTAACGTGTTTTATTATTATATGAATCTGCAGATTTGATTATCCATTCTTGTATTTGTTTGTGTATTTGATCGTGTACGTGTTTGTGTTCTTCGTCTATACACCATATACGAGTCTAGGAGGATTCCGCACTCCTAGACCTCGTGCGGATCTCGTATCGATCAGCACCGGGACTAACAAGTGGTATCAGAGCCTTAGGCTCTTACGCTATGGTTCGAGATCTGCGTTTTTGGTGTTTCTGGCACGTTTCTGTGCGTTTTCGGCCGAACAGCCGCCGCAGGCGAAGTTATTGGGTTCAGGCGAAGTTGTCGCTTAAATTTTAGGGTTTAGGCGAAGTTATGGCCAGGCGAAGTTATGGCCAGGCGAAGTTATGGCCAGGCGAAGTTATGAACAGGCGAAGTTATGGCCAGGCGAAGTTATGAACAGGCGAAGTTATGGCCAGGTGAAGTTAAAAAAAAAAAAAAAAAAAAAAAAAAAAAAAAAAAAAAAAAAATTAAAAATTATTGTTTGGAGTTTTCGTCTGTATGGCCGGGTGTACACGATTATTGTGAGACCAAAGATGTTGTTCCGTCAACGAGTGATCTTGTTATCTCTTGGTCTTACGTGTGAACAAATACGTGTCAACTCTGGATTTGGAGTTGAGGTTGTGAATGGGATATTGTTTGAAACTGGATATTGACACATATTCGGGTGTTTGTGGGCAATGAAATTGTTGTTGTTCGTGGTTGACCAACCGAAGAAAGTCAAATTGAACTGAAGGTTTTCGTCATTACTGGATTGCGGTCAGAGCATATTATTTATGTTATTTTCAAGGCGTTCGAGAATTGGATCCTGAAACGTGATGCTTATTTATACGAGTGAAGATTCTGGAACAAGTTGGATTTAACCGGGAATTAAAGTGTCTATGTTCTTGATTGTTATCCCTGGTGATTGAAGATGCTTCGGATTAATTAATGGTCATGTGTTAGATTCTGTCAAGGTGGTTTTGTGATGAAATTGATCACCTGATGTTGAGTAGTTGAAGATTAAACCTTATCGTATGCCGACGAGTTGGTGAAGTTGTGGAGGAAGCCCAACTTCATGTGTTGGTGAAGTCAGATGGACTCACGTGATTGGTTGAGATGATCTATTGGCACGAGGATGCATGCATTTCAAAGACCTCAATCGTTATAGTCGGAGAAGCTTACACTGAAGGGGAGATCTGATATGGAAGACGCTGGGTGATTGGTAGATTTGTGAAGCTACAGGACAGATTCAGACACGGCTGGTTGATGAACAAAACAGAAGATCATCAGTTAAGAGGGAGTCTGTTAGTGCATGTTTTGTAACAGATGATCTTTCGTGTTTGTTAGAATTGAGAGCAACGGTCAAAGGGGAGACTGTTGGTGCATTCTGTGACCGTCGCTATGCAATTCTGACCAGCGGATCGTCACAGGCGAAGTTAGCACAACTTCGCCTAGGCGAAGTTATAACAACTTCGCCAACGGCGAAGTTGTAACAACTTCTGCCTTAGGCGAAGTTATCACAACTTCGCCCTAGGCGAAGTTATGAACAACTTCGCCTACTGAAGCCCAAGCCCGTGAAGATTGTCTATATATACATGTGTCGTGTTAGGTTATGTAGAGTGAATCCAGTAATTCAGAGAGTGTGTGTTACAGTTTGAGTGTCAAGAGAGAGCAAGAGAGTGAGAGTCGTGTGAGACGACCCGAGGTAGAGCTCACCTCGGGTCAGTCGTGTTTCTGTTTATGTTACGGTATGTAACGTGTTTTATTATTATATGAATCTGCAGATTTGATTATCCATTCTTGTATTTGTTTGTGTATTTGATCGTGTACGTGTTTGTGTTCTTCGTCTATACACCATATACGAGTCTAGGAGGATTCCGCACTCCTAGACCTCGTGCGGATCTCGTATCGATCAGCACCGGGACTAACAGTTCAACCACAGGGATCTCATGCTCGACATTTTCTTCAACAATCTCTCCTTCCTCTATCACATTCTCAACAACAATTTCTGCACCAATCTTTTCAATCTCACTGATTGGCAGAACATCTTCATCAAATAACACATCGTCGCTGAACATGTCATCATCAAGTTCCTTCAGCGCATCGATCACGTCATCCTCCACCATCACTACATCATCACCACCAACCGCTTCGGTAGACTCCCCCTCAGCTGTGGAAGCCCCAAGAGCTATAGAAGTTCTTGGCAACTCACCACCTGCACCTTCTGGTGCATTGGGATCATCGTCTTGATCGTTTCGGCGCTTGGTCCTCAACTCATCTCCCCTACAGCTCATCTCCCCCTGAGATGCCAAGAACACCTTCAAGGCATCTATTATTTTCCCGTGCTCAGCCAGGAGGGATGCCTGCAGTTGATTTGCTTCCACTAGGCTTTGAATAGTCTTGGACTGCTCAGCTACAATCCGCTCTAGTGAAGCTATCCGTTCCGAGTCAGAAGAGGGCGTGTCCGCAGGTGGTACCGTACCCGATAACCCTGCAGAAGTGGTGACCGTAGAGTCGACAAATCGTGCTACTACCACCGGAGGAGTACGCGTTTGAGGTGGTAGAGACACAATTGCTGGAGACGACGTCTGGACGGCCGTGACCGATGGAATGTCAGCCGACGATGTAGCCACTACGGGAACACCCGTAGCGCTTGTACTCGATACCTGCACAGAGGTAGGAACAAGGGACATACCAGACAAAGCAGGTGGAGCAAAACGTGCAAACCTTGAAGTCTCTCCGGCTCCTACACCCATACCAGTCGTTTCCCTTCGTGAGCGCTTTCTCACCAGCTGCACAGCTTCTTCTTCATCATCTTCCTCATCGTCGTCGTCAACAATTCTCTTCTGCTTACCCACCGTTCTCTCATGCCTCACCATCATCCGTCTGGCCTCTTCCATCACATCATCAAAATCAGCTTGTGGACCCGAGACTTGAATATTCTCATGTGGATCAACTCGGTCCATATCAAACAACCCTTGCCCGCCGAACATGGCGTCAAGATCAATCTCAGAAGCTGGCACAGCAGCAGATACAGCAGTAGATACAGCAGGCGCAGCTGATACAGCCTGGGGTGCTGCCGCCTGTTGTTGTCTTGGGTCCCTAAACTAGTCCCCTGCCGCAGGCACATACTCCGGGTTTATAAGATACCCAAAACGCGGAGTATGCCTGGGACGCAGCTCAGGCTTGCTTCGTGCGCTAGAAGTGCGACACTGTGCAAAGATACGTTTTGTCACACTTTCAACGTATCGTATAGGGCGTCGTTGAGGCAGCGTCGGAGCCACATGATTGAAAATCATCTGTAGAAATCGAGGATACATTGTAAACCGCTCACGCGCCACAGCCCTTCGTTGCCTATCGATCTCGTAAAAGATCATCTGGCTGAACGAATATCTTTTATTATAAGTCAATGCAGTCATAGCAGACTGCATTGTCGCACCCATTCCATCAGTGCCTGCCTTCCGTCCTGACATACATACGATCATGACGTGCATAAGGAAGCGCCACTGATCTAAGAGGAACCCCTTCCTCCGTTGAGTGTCTCCTAAGAGACCCGAATATCCCATCCTGAGGAACGCCCCATCACGGAATGGCGCAACAAACTCCGTTGGGTCATCCCTCGTTTCTTCACCAAACTGCAACGCCACCCGTATATGTTCAGAAGAAAACTGAACGACTTGACCGTTAACGGTGGCTCGCATAACCGGGGGCTCAACCCGGCAATCATACTCTACCGTCTGCCAAAAGTCTTCAATGTTCGGTAGCGAAATGGGCAGGGTAGTCGTTATTGCATGATAAATCCTTGAGCGCAGGAGAAAAGTAATTATCTCCCTATAATCCTCCACGCCCTTTGCATCTGGGTCAAGTGTTATAAACTGGTTATGGGCTGGAAAGAATTGTCTTTGATCATCACCGTCACCTCCAACAGCAGCCATATCTGTACTAAACGAACCAAGTTAGATAACCGTTAAGCAACTCACAAGTTCGCTTTATACCATGAGCGAAGTTGTGATCAAACATGTATAGGCGAAGTTAAAGGTGAGGCGAAGTTGGGAACAACTTCGCTTCATCTGTAAGTTCGTCTAATTAATTTAAGTAAAATGGTCTAGGCGAAGTTGATGTTAACTTCGCCTTATCACAACATCGCCTCAGGCGAAGATAAGTGTTAGGCGAAATTAAGCTTCAGGCGAAGTTGAGGATAACTTCGCCTCAAGCGAAATTAAGCCCCAGGCGAAGTTGCGAATAACTTCGCCTAAACCCTAACTTCGCCTACATCTGAATCGGCGACTGTTAGGATTCCAGCCACCGGAAATCCGGTGATTTCGGCTAAGTTCGACGATCAAGGACATCAAAACACATGATATTAAGGATGTTTAGATGAGAAGGATGTCCATGCACACGTTAACACAAGTTTTGAAAGTTTCGATTTTGAAGGTCCGACGACCCGAGGTCTCGAACCGGGTAAAAACGACCATGAAAGAACATGTTTGTGAGGTATATCGACAACACGTACCCTCAACTGATAATAGAAACTGGAAACGAAGATCGAAATCGGAAAAAGATGATAAGTTCGCCGGAAAAGCTGAGCTTAAGTTCGCTGGATTATGTGAAAATAATGAATTTCACTGTTTAAAAATCCTTATATAGGGTCAGTGTAGTTCAGGCGAAGTTACGGATAACTTCGCCTAGGCGAAGTTAAGCACAAGTTCGCCTGATTCAACAACTTCGCCTATAATTTCAAAATCAAACCTTTAAGTTTGAACATTTTGCAATTAACATTTGAAACTTGAAAAAGAGTTAAACAAAAATGATCATGTCTAAGTAACCAGTTATAAAATAATACAACTACAAAAATAGGAAAAACTTATAAAAATTTAACGAATAAGGGATCAAATTTCAGTCTAGTCAGGGACACCACGTTTCAGAAAAGATCCTAACAGGAATCATACTAACTACGTGACTGTTACATAGATCCGTGTTTAGCTGTATTATGACATATAGAGACAGGTTGTAAGCAGGTAATATACTTAAGATGGTTTTCATCATTTCTGTGATACGAGTTAGGTTCAATTAATCCTTAAAATTTAAGTGGGCAACAACTCAGAAATATTGATGCCTCCTATCTATCCTCAAAGCGTATTTGGCTTTCCCCAAGTCACCCCGAATTGACTTCGACCCATAGTGTCTGATTAACTTGTAAGTATTCTATGTCTGGATCCCGTATTCATTCTTACTCCATGATTGAGAAGTCTCGATATCTTGAACTCTCGAATGTTACAATAACTTCATAAGTACCAAAAATATTTTTTTTTTTTTTTTTTTTTTTAACGACTTATAGACTTCTGAGTAATAAACAACTGCAAGTCCCGAATCTGGATCACTGCAGTGTCTTGAAACGCCTTCTTCACGGGAATCAGAACACTTACGGGCTCGTGTATGACTGGGTAATCACTTTTCTGCCTATCATTCGAAAAGATATACATGAAGACACACAAAACTCTTAAGAAGTTTCCACATAAAATCAAGTAAAATTTAATTTGTATCACATCTACATTTACGCACCATAAAAAGTTACCATGACATACAATGATTGTCCTAAAGCCTTTTAAGCCTAATAACTTCACTAGTTAAGCACAAAGTTAGTATATCTATCATTTTCCATGGTTGGATCAATTTTTCGTTTAACATAGCAAACTAACTTCTTACGAAGCAACAGACTTGAAAAGTAATTTCATTTCCCTAAAAAAAATTTTGACTTCAGTCACCCCGATCACGTCAAAGTCTTCAGGTAAACGACAATCCCGAAGATCCAATGGATCAACTGGACCGACCACATACAAGTATGTGTCCTTCTTACTAAGAATGACCGACTAATTTTCAGTGACAGAAAGAAAGCACATCATAACCGCCCCGGTCACTTTCAGTCACCTGGTTAATGGCTACCCTCATTCTCTACAAGTAGAAACGAGGACCAAAACATATCCGAGGATATGTCCATCAAACTGAGGTAACCGACTAATTTTAAGCAATAGTGACGTTTTTTTTTTTTTTTTTTTTTTAAATAAACACAAAAACATGGTTACTCGGGATTGATCATCCCGTTCAACTCAATTAGGTTTTGAAATCTGGATTTATCAAACGCTTTTGTAAATAAATCAGCGAAATTTTCCAGCGTATCGACCTTTTCGACCTTAATCAGTTTCTTCTCAGCACAATCCCGTATGAAATGATGACGAATGTCAATATGTTTAGTTTTACTATGTTTCACGGGATTGTTAATTACTGAGATGGCAGCAGTGTTATCGATTAAAATAGGAGTGAGTAAGAAATTCAGACCATAGTCGCGCAATTGTTGCTGAATCCACAAAACCTGAGAACAGCAGTTGGATGCTGCCATATATTCAGCTTCGCATGTTGAGATTGCGACTGATGTCTGTTTCTTGCACTGCCATGAAACTAATCTTCCACCGAGAAACTGACATCCTCCTGTTGTCGACTTCCGACTCTGATTGCATCCTCCATAATCAGAATCCGTATAAGCAACCAGTTCCACGTCTCCTCCCTTCGGGTACCACAACCCTAGCTTCGGCTTGCCTTTAAGATACCGCAAAATCCTCTTCACACCCTTCATGTGAGATTCCTTTGGGTTGCCTGAAAACGAGCACAAAGACAAACAGCAAACATTATATCAGGCCTAGAAGCAGTTAAATACATCAAAGAACCTATTATAGCCCGATACTGAGTTGGGTCCACATCTGCGTCACCGTCTATTTCAGCTCCCAAGTTGTGGTTGACGCAAATTGGAGTGTCAAATGGAGAAGAGTCCTCCATCTTGAAGCGCTTGAGGACATCATGAACATATTTTGTTTGATGAATGAACATCCCATCCTTCTTTTGATCAACCTGCAATCCTAAAAAGAACGTTAGTTCACCCATAGCACTCATCTCGAATCTTTTCTTCATGACGGCCTCAAATTCCTGACACATGGAGACTCTTGATGCAGCAAATATGATGTCATCCACGTAGACTTGAACTAGCAGGAAGTCACTTCCTTCTCTCTTCACAAACAGTGTGCTATCAATCAAACCCCTTTCAAAACCATTCTCTAGCAAGTAGTCCGATAACGTTGAATACCAAGCACGAGGTGCCTGATGTAATCCATACAGCGCCTTGCTCAACTTGTACACATGATCAGAAAAGTCTGGGTCAGGAAAACCCGGAGGTTGCTCAACATACACAACCTCATCTACTTTCCCATGGAGGAACGCACTCTTCACGTCCAACTGAAACACTTTCATCTTCATAAAAGCAGCAAAAGCCAAAAACAATCTTATCACTTCCAACCTGGCCACCGGAGCGAACACTTCACTATAGTCTATCCCCTCTTGCTGATTAAATCCTTTAACGACCAGCCTCGCCTTGTTTCTTATAATGATCCCCTTTTCATCTCTCTTGCACTTAAACACCCATTTTGTGCCTATCGCATGCACATTCCTTGGTTTTTCAACCAAAGTCCAAACTTCCATCTTCTTAAATTGAGCCAACTCTTCTTGCATGGCCTCGACCCACGAGCTGTCCTTAAGAGCCATTTGATAATTTTTTGGTTCAATCTGGCTAATAAAGCATGAGTACAAACATTCGTTCATTATACCCGTTTCTTTAATGCTTGTATAAACACAGGTGTGCTCATTCAAGCTACTTCTGGTTTGTACACCGGAGGACACATCACCTATAACATTTTCCAAAGGGTGATCTATGTGAATTCTCGTGGTCGGCACAGCACCAACATGCAAATTATCTTCTAAATTAGTAGAGAGCTCATCAATGGTTGTTTCTGGCTGAGAGTGAAAAGGATTGATAAACTCTTCTTCAGGAGAAACAGCAGGGGAATCGATAGAATTTGATGAGGAAGGTTGATAATCATCAAATAGCTGTCTATGTGCCAAATTTTCCTCCTCATCTAGAATCATCTTCGTAGCAACACGTTCTTCTTCTTCTGTACGAACCAAATCAGGTATGTTAAAAGACTTGAAGAGCCTATCATAGTCGAAAATCCCAGGAGGTCCGATGCTTGGTCTTGGCGATCTGTAACTCGTGATGTCGGTGTTACATACCACTTCAACCTTGTCGTTCGTTGTATTAAAGACACGCCTGTTGGGAGTCCCAACTTCATAGCCGACTAAGATTCCTTCATCGGCTGCTTCACCAAACTTTGAATGTGCCTTTAAAATTGAACACGGGGACCCGAAAGCTTCAAGTCCACACAAATTGGGCTTTCTTCCATGCATCAGCTCGTAGCATGTTTTATTAAGTCTTTTTACCGTTAACACTCTATTCAGGACATAGCAAGCTGTAGAAACAGCTTCAGCCCAGAACACCACCGGAAGCTTCGAATCAGCCAGCATTGTTCTGGCTCCTTCAATTAAAGTTCTATTCTTCCTTTCAGCCACTCCATTCTGTTGTGGAGTATACGGAGCGCTAAATTGGTGTTCAATCCCTCTTGACAGACAGAAGATCTCCATTTCAAAATTTTTAAACTCAGAACCATTGTCACTTCTGATGAACTTCACTCGTTTATCCATAATGTTCTTAACTTTGATAATCAGATTCTTCACCAGTTGAGCCGTTTCGTCCTTTGATTTCAGGAAGTATACCCACGAGTATCGTGAGTAGTCATCAGTAATCACCAAGCAATAAGTTGTACCACCTAGACTTCTTACATTCACAGGACCGAAGAGATCCATGTGAAGTAGCTCTAGTGTACTAGCAATTGAGTTTACTTTCTTGGTGAGATGGGACTTCTTGTGCTGCTTTCCCTTTTTGCACGCCAGACATTTGTCTTCAAAATTGAAACTTTTTAAGGGAACACCCAACACAAGTCCATGTCTGACAATATGGTTCATCTTCCGAAGATGAATGTGCCCCATTCTCCTGTGCCACAGTTCAGATTCCGATTCGCTTGCTTTCGTCAAAAGGCACGATTCTTCCGTTGACATTTCAGTTGAACTTAGATCCATCATATACGTATTTCGATCACGTGGAGCCTTCATTACTATCCACTCCTCTGGTATTTGAAAACCAGGCTTTAACACAATCGCATCAGTCTTCGTGAAGTGTACGGTATAATCTTTATCACAAATCTGCGACACACTCAGCAGATTGTGCTTAAGTTTTTCAACAAAATTCACATTTTCTAACGTCATTTTCCCGTTAGTTACCGTACCCCTTCCAGTTATTCTGCCACCACTCTCACCGGCAAAACTGACTCTTGCTCCTTGAACAGGTTTTAAATCTTGTAACAAATTCTTGTTATCAGTCATGTGCCGGGAACAGCCGCTGTCCACAACCCAAAGATTATTGGAAGCCCTGTTCAACTGTTCCTGCACAAACAAAAGAGATTATTAAAATTTGGGGACCCAAGACCTCTTGGACTTGGGTCGACTAACCTTCTTATCAGAACTCACACACCTTGACTGACCATAGTTAGCATTAGGAAAATTTTCACGAGTCCTAACAGGATACCTCCTTGGAGACTGATAGTGAGGCCAACCAAACTGACGAACATTAAGAGAATTAAAAGAATTATAGCAGTTGGTTTGGTTATTAGTAGTGTGAAAACGAGATGTGTTTCTTTGAAAACCGGTATTATATCTCAAATTTGAATGGTTTTCATTTTTAACATTTAAACGATTACTAAAAACCTTAGTCTCAGTTTTCGAGGGCCTCACCTCTCTGAAACGCTGCTTCAGAGGGCAATCAGCAACAAGGTGCCCTGTTTGATTACATCTAAAACAACATCTATATTCAGCTTTCTTTTCAACAGATGTTTTAGATGTGGAGGCAGTATTACCACCCGTACGTCTCACATAAGGTGGGACATATGGGTTGAGTGGAGTACTCTTTTGAGTTGATTTAACCTTTTCTCCACTAGTGGGTAATACTTCCTTCTCTTTTGTCTTACCCGACTCGGATGACTTATCCGAATCAGATGAGACTGGACGTGAAATTTTAATTTTTGAGACAGGCGAACTTGTTTCGCCTTTACTAACTTCCGGTACTTTACCAGTTTCCTTAGAAGTACCTGTCTGATCAGCTACAAAATTAACAGATTCATGAACACTAGGATTGAAAGTATAATTATGGTTATATGGTGGAGGAACCTCATGGTAACTAATTCCTCCCCTCTTAGGTGAGGAACCTTGATCGCTGACGAGGTGATCAAGAATAGCAGAGGAATTCCGGAATTGCTCCAGTTTCCTATTTAGTTCCACCACTTTTACCTGGTGATCAGCAATCTGCTTTTCTTTCACAGCAATTAACTTGGTTTTCTCTTCTAAAACCTCGTAGCTTAGATCGATCACATCAATTTTTTCAGCTAATTTTGTTTTTAAACTTTTAACGTCCTTTTCACACGCTTTAATTTTTACTCTATAATTATTTTCTCTTGTCTTTGTAAAATGATGATCTTCTTTCAAGGTTTTAAATTCGGCATCCAATTTAACATACTGATCAGTAATTGTTGCAAGCTGTTCAGACAAGTTCTCACACTTAGTACAGATAGGTTTAGTACATACCTCGGTGTTTTGATCATCAGCCATGAAGGCTTTTTCATTTTCAGCAGCTTTCACACATTCTTCAGCTGCAACCTTCGCCATGTGAGCTTGCTCAAAGAGTTCTCCAGAGAACATATTCCAGTTGTATTCACCAGCATCAGACATCATGGCTCTATTCCCATTGTTATTTCCACTTTGCTGTGTAGTCCTCCCCTGACTACGTTCTACCCGTGCATTAGTGCACTCCTTTGCAAAGTGTCCATTCTGTTGGCAATTGTAACACCTCACCCTTGACTTGTCAAATCCTGCTTTCCACCTACGAACTTTCTGCCAGTCTTCTTCATGAAACGCTTCACTCTTCTGACTATCATCGCCATCTGCCACTGCAGATCCATCTCCTCCAGATCATCAGGATCGATCTGGTCATAGTCTTCTTCCAAAACAGCAGGGTCTACAATCTTCCCTTGTATGTAGTTCTCATAAGAAGCAATAAAAGATGCATAGACTGCAAACTGCTCTTCAGCAGATTTGACACTCATTGGCATCTTGGAATAGTTATTGCTTAAAGCACTGGGAGAGAAACTACTTGTGGATGCTTGAGGTTTCGAAGCACTTGATCCTCCAGCAACGAAGCAAACATCACCGTTCATGTTTACAGACACATTTCCTTCATGAGAAGAGTCAGAACCTGACTCTCCTTTGGAGTAGTAAGCAGCAGAGTCAGGCTTCGAACTTGAGCCTGAGTTAACTTTGGCACCATACATACCAGGGTCTTGAACCTGATCCGTTGGTGTCTCTTTTCGAACCATATTAAGCTCAAAGGTTCTGAGCTTGTTTACTGCTGTGTCCAAGTCATAATTGTGAAAGTCTTTGTCTTCCCTCATTAGAACAGTGTACATTTCCCACTTCGGTGGGAGAGCATCGAGAAGCTTCTCAACTATTTCCTCCTCTCTGTAAGCAATTGAATAGTTGTTCAGCTCTGTCATTAGATGATAATATCGGGTGATAATATCATCGAGCGATTCGTTCTTCAAATACTTGAAAACAGAGAACTGGGTCTTTAACAGCTTAATCTTCGAGGCACGAATACCCACGTTCCCTTCGAATCTATTCTCAAGAGCATCCCAAAGCTCTCGTGCAGAAGTGTACTTCCGGAATGTATGGAGAACCTCTTGAGGAAGAGCCATAGTAATTGCAGCATGGGCCTTGCTCTCGGCCTCATACATTTTCTTCTCTTCTTCCTCCATCTTGCTGTACTTCTTAACCACATCACGACCTTCGTACTCCATTGTCGGTGGGATATATCCATCCTGGATGCACACCCACATCTTTGCATCCTGGTATTTAATATACTGAATGAATCTATCCTTCCACGCCACAAAGTCAGTTCCTTTCATCAACCTTGGGGCCTTAGTAGCCGACCCCGCTTCTACTTCCATTTTGACTAACTCAGAGATGTTAATTGGCGACATCTTCGCGAAAACAAGAAAAACCCGAAAATTCAAAAAATCTTCCAAACAGTACTATAGGCGAAGTTAAGGCTAACTTCGCTTAAGTGTTAACTTCGCTGGAAAATTCTTAAATTCGCGTGACTTGGCGAAGTTGAGAATAACTTCGCTTAAGGTAAGCGAACTTAGGAGGTAAGCGAAGTTGAGGATAACTTCGCTTAGGCGAACTTATGAGGTAGGCGAAGTTGTGGATAACTTCGCTTAGCCTTATATCTTCGCCGAAACCCTACTTCCAGTGACGGCAACTTCGCCTGAAGAACAGTAACTTCGCCTGAAGAACACTGAAAATATTCAGATCTGTTTTTGACGATTTAGCAGTTTCCGGTCAGTGTAACGGCTTGAATATGACTGTATAAGATGAGTATAACACAATCCCAACGAAAACGTGTCCCGCGAATAGGTCAAACGAGACCTTTCTACACCCGCGTGAAATCCCGAACCTCACAATCGAGCCTAAACTCTGATACCAATTGTAGGTTCCCGGACAGATCTTACACGGGATATCGCTATCTACGCAGGTGCGGAATCCCTGCGTAGGTAGTTACCAGCGTAGAATACGTAAAACACGAACACACGATACAAACGAAACCACGTTATATTATAACTCGAACCACGTCTATTACAGACACTTGACACGTGAAATGATCACAACTATCACTAACTCTCAAACGAACTATCAAAAACCGAACCCCTAAACAGTAACCCGTAGGTTACTTAAATACACGACAACTTCGCCTCAGGCGAAGTGGTCAATAACTTCGCTCGTTGAACAAGTTCGCCTAGGCGAACTTGTCAACAACTTCGCTTGTTCAACAAGTTCGCCTAAGCGAACTTGTTAACAACTTCGCTTACATACAAAATCATAAACCAAAACATAATTTCATTACAGACTCGATTACAAACGCTAGACTATGAACTACTGACATTTATGTACCAACATATTTTCGGGTAAGGTTTGATGCTTTATAATCTTTCCGGGTACACTTAGGTACTTTTATCTAAGTTTGTCTTTTTCGGGTATGATTTGATAATTTGAATTTTCTCGAGTAGACTATCCTGTTTAGTTTAGTTCGCCAGCATACCTGATGTGTGAATATGTTAATCCTAGGAAGCTTAGTGCTAACATAGGATTGTCGGGCAAGCTTTTTGAAATTTTAGACTATAGTACACGTAGGTGTTTTATATTTAATTTCATTTCGGGCATGCTATGTATTACTTGTTGTTGGTGCACGATGTCAATAGTTCAGTATCTTGTGTTTGTCTGTGTCTGTAATTGTTTAGTTTGTTTGTTTCGTGTTAAATGTAGGTTCCCCGGACGGATCACACGAGATATCCCGATATACACAGGTGCGGAATCCCTGTGTAGATCGTTACGGACGTAGAATATAAGCTCACGAACACACGAACACGATACGAACAAAACCACGTTATATTAATAACTCGAACCGAGATACTTACAGACTCTCGACCTCACGTCAATAGACTCACTGAATTATACGTAAACTGAACTACTCGATCAACTCCTAAACAGTAAACCCGAAGCCTATATAAATACACGACAACTTCGCCTCAGGCGAAGTTGTCTATAACTTCGCTCGTTCAACAAGTTCGCCTAGGCGAACTTGTCAACAACTTCGCTTGGTTAACAAGTTCGCCTAAGCGAACTTGTCAACAACTTCGCTTTTACAAACAAATACACAAACAATATTACAGACTCGATTACAGACATTAGATATATGAACTACTGACATCTATGCACCAATAGACTCCCCCTTGGCAGTAGCTTCATATCTTGATCTTTCAGCTCTTGTCTCGTAATCCTGTATCTTCATGCGTGCACTCCTTCTCTAACACACACCGTGACTACTAGCTGATATTTCCTTGCTTCATCCTTCCGAGCAGGAATAAAGAATGTCTTCTTTTCATTCAACACTTGCAAATCAGCTTTCGATAAGTTAACAAGATGCATCGGGTCATACACCCTCAGCACTTCTTGTTCGTCTTCATCTTCCATCACGGCTTCAGCAGTCTGGCAATCAACGTACCACCATTTTAGATTCTTCAACACATCTTGAGGCATATTCTTCATTGGAACCTCCTTGATGCATCGGATCGGTTTGTACTTCAACACCATCCATGGCTTGCCATCTGCTCTCAATCCCCTCTCTGTATCCTCCACAAGCTTTCCCTTCTGTGGCTTTAATAGTTCAAACTTCTTTTCTTTTATGCTATCTTTCCACACAATCTTCTCAATCACTCTCGCCATATTGTTGTCACTTCTATTTATCAGGCCCAACCTGGCCAAATCCTTCACCTCGCATTCCGGCAACGTATTGAGAGATCTCAACATTCTCTTGAAGTATTGAATACCATCATAACGGTTTACCACAAACAACTTTATATGTTCATCATAAATCCAACAGATAATTCCCTTCTTCGACTCAGCATAGCCTTTGATGTTATAACTCTTCTTGAACATGGCTGGAACAGCAGGCTTCTTGGTCTTGATAAACCAATGAGCACAGCCTTCCTTCCACCTAGGCTGCTCCTCCCACTCAGTCTCATCTATCTCAGCACCCATGTCGGCTTTCTCAACATCAGGGATCTCGTGTTCAACGTCTTCTTCTACTATCTCCCCCTCTTCTATTCCATCTTCAATCACAATCTGCTCACCGATCTTCTCAATCACATCACTCGCCAGCACATCTTCATCAAATAGCACATCGTCGCTGAACATATCATCGTCAAGCTCCTTCAGCGCATCAATCACATCATCCTCAACTAACCCCACATCATCACCACCAGCCGCGTCGGTAGACTCCCCCTCAGCTGTGGAAGTACCAAGACCTTGAGAAGTTCTTGGCAGCTCACCACCTGCATCTTTCGATGCATTGGGATCATCGTCTCGGTCGTTTCTTTTCTTCGTTCTGAGCTCGTCCCCCTTACAGCTCATCTCCCCCCTGAGATGCCAAGAACTCCTTCAAGGCATCTATAACTTTCCCATGCTCAACCAGGAGGGATGCCTGTAGTTGATTTGCTTCCACTAGGCTTTGAATAGTCTTCGATTGCTCTGCCACGATCCGCTCTAGTGAAGCTATTCTCTCTGAATCTGAAGTAGGCGAAGGCGAGACACCAGAAGCAGGCGTAACCGCAGGTGGTACCATGCCTGATAACCCTGCAGCAGTGACGACCGTTGACTCCACAAAACGTGCAGCTACCACCGACTGAGTAAGCATTGGAGGCGGTAGAGACACGATCTCCGGAGTCGACGTCTGGATAGCAGTGATGGATGGAGTGCCAGCAGCTGATGTAGCCACCACGGGAACATCCGCAGCGCTTGTACTTGTCACCTGTACAGAAGAAGGAACAATGGACATACCAGACAGTGCGGCCGGAGCAAAACGTACAGTCCTTGAAGTCTCTCCAGCTCCCATGCCAGCACCTGTCCTCTCCCGTCTTGATCTTCTTATCAGCTTATGTATGTCTTCTTCCTCTTCCGACTCATCATCATCTTCCGTTCTCTTTCTTTTCCCAAACGTTCTCTCTCGAGACACCATCAACCGTCTCCCCTCATTCATAATCTCATCCAAATCGGAGTCAGCCATCGACGTAGCTGCTCTAGTCATATTCACACCCAAACCTTGTGCAGCCGAGACCTGCACTTCTTCAACGTGATCCATATCAAAATAACCTTGACCTCCAAAAACAGCGTCAAGATCAATATCCTCAGCAGCAGACACAACAGGCACAGCAGGAGTAGGAACAGCTTGAGTTGCTCTTGCCTGTCGCGGTTGAGGATCTCTGAACTCGTCCCCACCAGCAGGAACATACTCTGGGTTAATTAAAAACCCAAACAGAGGAGTATGCCTGGGACAACGTTCAGGGTTGCTCCTCGCACTCGACGTGCGGCATTGAGCAAAGATACGTTTGCTCACCGATTCCACGTATCTTATCGGGCGTCTCTGAGGTAGAGTCGGAGCGACATGGTTCAATATCATCTGGATGAACCATGGGTACATAATGAACCGCTCCCGAGACATCGCCCTCCTCTGCCTATCAATCTCGTAGAAGACCATTTGACTGAAGCTATAACGTTTGTTATAGGTCAGTGCAGTCATTGCAGACTGCATGGTCGCACCCATACCGTCAGTGCCCGCCTTCCTCCCAGACATGCAAATGATCATAACGTGCATGAGGAAGCGCCACTGATCTAGAAGGAAACCCTTCCTCCTCTGGGTATCTCCTAATGGACCACAGTAGCCCATTCGGAGAAACGCTCCATCTCGGAACGGAGCTACGAACTCTGTTGGATCGTCCCTCGTCTCTTCACCGAAGCGTAAGGCCACCCGTATCTGTTCAGAATTGAACTGAACTTGTTGATTGTTCACCGTCGCTCGCATGACCGGGGGCTCAACACGACAGTCGTATTCGACCGTCTGCCAGAAGTCTTCGATATTCGGCAGAGATATCGGCAGAGTGTTTGTTATGGCATGAAAAATCCTCGAGCGTAAGAGGAAAGTTATGATCTCGCGGTAGTCGTCCACACCGCTCGCCTCCGGGTCAAGTATAATGTACATGTTGTGACCCGGGAAGAATTGACGTTGGTTATCACCGTCGTCTCCTCCTGCACCTCCAGCACCAGCTACCGCAGCCATATCCACAACAAACTAACCAAGTTAGAACGACACAAAGACATAGCACAAGTTCGCTTTGTTACCATGAGCGAAGTTGTGATAAACTCTGTATAGGCGAAGTTAAAGTTGAGGCGAAGTTGGGAACAACTTCGCTTCAGCTTTAAGTTCATCTAATTAATATTAAGTAAAAATGATCTAGGCGAAGTTAATGTTAACTTCGCCTCATCACAACATCGCCTCAGGCGAATTTAAGTTTCGGGCGAACTTAAGCTTCGGGCGAACTTAAGTTTCAGGCGAAGTTACGGATAACTTCGCCTAAACCCTAACTTCGCCTGAATCTGAATCGGCGACAGTAAGATACTGCAAACATCGAAATCCGATGTTTCGGCTAGTTTAGACGATTAAGGATCTTTAAAACAAGCTTTTTAAGGACATGTTGACGATCAGTATGGTGATTAACACGTAACAACAAGTTTTAAAAATAGGATGAATGTCCGACGATTCGAGGTTAATAACCGGGTCGAAGCGACCCTTGATTAGCATGAAAGAACTTGTAATATATGATAAAACAACATCTCGAACCTTTGATCGGTGTGAAAATCGGGAATAAATAACACGTAATCGGTGTAAATATCAAGTTCGCCGGAAAAGGAAGTTCGCTTTGGATATAAGTTCGCTGATATAATGAAAAGTTTTGACCTTTGAACATCCTTATATAGGGGCGTAGTTATACAGGCGAAGTTACGGATAACTTCGCCTAGGCGAAGTTATCCACAACTTCGCCTGTTCAACAACATCGCCTAAAATTTCAAAATTTAACCTTATAAGTTTAACATTTTTCCAATTAAGTTATAAAACTTTCCTTGAAGTACTAAACGACACGATCAAGTCTAAGTAACCAGTTAAAAAATCATAAAACTATCTAAGTACAAAAAACTTAAAAAATTTAAAGTATAAGGGATCAAATTTCAGTCTCGATAGGGACTGCTACGTTTTAGAAAAGATCTGAACATGAATCATACTAACTACGTGACTGTCACATAGATCCGTGTTTAGCTGTATTATGACATATAGAGACAGGTTGTAAGCAGGTATAACTTAAAGTGGTTTTCATCGTTTCTGTGATACGAGTTATATTCAATTAATCCTCAAAATTTAAGTGGGCAACAACTCAGAAATATTGATGCCTCCTATCTATCCTCAAAGCGTATTTGGCTTTCCCCAAGTCACCCCGAATTGACTTCGACCCATAGTGTCTGATTCAGTTGTAAGTAATCTTCTTCTTTTTCCCGTTCTTCTCTCTTACTCTAAGATTGAGAAGTCTTGATTTTATCATCACTAATATGTTTCAATAACTCCAATTTTTTTTTTTTTTTTTCATAAACATAGACTTCAAAGTAGTAAATTAACTGCAAGTCCCGTATCTGGATCACTGCAGTATCTTGAGACGCTATCTTCATGGGAATCAGAACACACATGGGCTCGTGTATGACTGGGTAATCGCTTTTCTGCCTATCATTCGGAAAGATATATATGAAGACATGCAAAACTCTTATGGAGTTTCCACGTAAAATCAAGTAAATTTAGTTTGTATCACATATACTTTTACGCACCATAAAAAGTTACCATGACATACAATGACTGTCCTAAAGCCTTTTAAGCCTAATCTTCACTAGTTAAGCACACAGAATTAGTATATCTATCATTTTCCAAGGTTGGATCAATTTTCTGTTAAACATAGCTAACGAACTTCATACGAAGTAACAGACTTGAAAAATAATTTCATTTCCCAATTTTCTTTCAAAATTTAAACATTATTCGCCCCGACCAAAACAAAGTCTTCAGGTAAACGGCTATCCCGAAGATCCAATGGATCAGCTGGACCGACCACATACTAGTATGTGTCCTTCTAACTAAGTATTATCGACTAATTTTAAGCGAAAGAGTGAAAAACTCATCATAAATCGCCCCGGTCACTATCAGTAATCTGGTTAATGGCTATCCTCAAAATCTACAAGTACAAAATGAGGACCAAAACATATCCGAAGACAAGTCCTTCAAACTGATGTAACCGACATATTTTTAAGCGATTAGTGACGTTTTTTTTTTTTTTTTTTTTTTTTTTCGAACAAAACACAAGAAAAGCATGGTTACTCGGGATTGATCATCCCATTCAGTTCAATAAGGTTTTGAAATCTGGATTTGTCAAACGCTTTAGTGTATAAATCAGCGAAATTATCAAGCGTATCTACCTTTTCAAGAATTATCAGTTTCTTCTCAGCACAATCCCGTATGAAATGATGACGTATGTCAATGTGTTTAGTTTTACTATGTTTCACGGGATTGTTAGTTACTGAGATAGCAGCTGTGTTATCAATGCAAATAGGAGTAAGTAAGAAATTCAGACCATAGTCGCGCAATTGTTGTTGTATCCAAAGAACCTGAGAGCAGCAGTTGGATGCTGCCATGTATTCTGCCTCACAGGTTGAAATTGCGACTGAAGTCTACTTCTTGCATTGCCACGACACTAATCTGCCACCAAGAAACTGACAACCTCCAGTTGTTGACTTCCGACTCTGATTGCACCCTCCATAATCAGAGTCTGTGTAAGCGACCAGCTCCAAGTCTCCTCCTCTCGGGTACCACAACCCCAGCTCCGGCTTGCCCTTGAGATACCGCAGTATCCTCTTTGCACCTTTCAAATGAGATTCTTTTGGATTTGCCTGAAAACGTGCACAAAGACAAACAGCAAACATTATATCAGGCCTAGATGCAGTTAAGTACATTAAAGAACCTATTATTGCCCGATATTGAGTTGGGTTCACATCAGCATCACCGTCTACTTCAGCACCCAATTTTTGATTGACGCAGATTGGAGTATCATATGGAGAACTGTCCTCCATCTTGAAGCGCTTGAGCACATCATGAACATACTTCGTTTGATGAATGAACATCCCGTCCTTCCTCTGATCAACCTGCAATCCTAGAAAGAAAGTTAGTTCACCCATAGCACTCATTTCAAACCTTTTCTTCATGACGGCTTCAAACTCCTGACACATGGAGACTTTTGATGCAGCAAATATAATGTCATCCACGTAGACTTGTACCAGCAGGATGTCGCTTCCATCTCTTTTGAAGAACAACGTGCTATCAATTTTCCCTCTTTCAAAACCATTCTCGAGCAAGTAATCCGATAAAGTTGCATACCAGGCACGAGGTGCCTGATGTAATCCGTACAACGCCTTGCTCAACCTGTACACGTGATCTGGATAGTCTGGGTCAGGAAAACCCGGAGGTTGCTCAACATACACAACCTCATCAACTTTCCCATTCAAAAACGCACTCTTCACATCTAGCTGAAACACCTTCATCTTTTCATAAGCAGCAAACGCCAAAAACAATCTTATGGCTTCCAACCTGGCGTCAGGAGCGAACACTTGGTTATAATCAATCCCCTCTTGTTGATTAAAACCTTTCACGACAAGCCTCGCCTTGTTTCTTATAATGATCCCCTTATCATCTCTCTTGCACTTGAACACCCATTTTGTGCCTATCGCATGCACATTCTTTGGTTTTTCAACCAAAGTCCAAACTTCCATCTTCTCGAATTGAGCCAACTCTTCTTGCATGGCTTCGACCCACGAGCTGTCCTTTAAAGCCATTTGATAATTCTTCGGTTCGATCTGGCTTATAAAGCAGGTATACAGGCATTCATCGATTATTCCTGTCTCCTTAATGCTTGTATAAACACAAGTATGTTCATTCAAGCTACTTCTCGTTTGTACACCTGAGGACACATCACCAATCACATTATCCAAAGGGTGATCTTTATGAATTCTCGTGGTCGGAACAGAACCGACATGCAAATTATCTTCCAAATTAGAAGAGATCTCATCAATGGTTGTTTCATGCTGAGAGTGAAAAGGATTGATAAATTCTTCTTCAGTTGAGGCAGCAGGGGTACCGATAGTGTTTGATGAGGAAGGTTGACATTTATCAATCAGCTGTCTTTGCAATAGATTTTCTTCCTCATCGAGTATCATCTTCGTCGCAGCTCTTTCTTCTTCTTCAGAAATCTCCAAATCCGGTACGTTAAACGACTTAAACAGCTTAACATAATCAAAAAGCTCAGCAGGTCCATTGCTTGGTTTTGGCGGTTGGTAACTTGTGATGTCAGTGTTACAAACCACCTCCACCTTGCAGGTCGAAGTATTGAAGACACGCCTGTTGGGAGTACCAACAACATAACCGACTAAGATTCCTTCATCGGCTACTTCGCCAAATTTAGAGTTTGTCTTCAAGATCGAACAAGGGGACCCGAATGGTTCAAGACCACTCAAGTTGGGCTTCCTTCCATGCATAAGCTCGTAACACGTTTTACCAAGTCTCTTAACGGTTAACACTCTATTCAGAACATAGCAGGCTGTAGCAACTGCTTCAGCCCAGAACATCACAGGAAGCTTCGAATCTGCCAGCATAGTTCTGGCTCCTTCAATTAAAGTTCGGTTCTTCCTTTCAGCTACTCCATTCTGTTGCGGAGTATACGGAGCGCTGTATTGATGTTCAATTCCTTTCTGAAGACAGAAGATCTCCATTTCAAAATTTTTGAACTCCGTTCCATTGTCACTTCTGATGAACTTAACTGTTTTACTCATGACGTTCTCAACTTTGGTAATCAAATTCTTCACCATTTGAGCCATCTCATCTTTCGATTTCAGATAATATACCCACGAATATCGCGAGTAGTCATCAGTGATCACCAAGCAGTAAGAAGTACCTCCTAGACTTTTTACATTCACAGGACCGAAGAGATCCATGTGAAGCAGTTCTAGAGTACTGGCAATAGAGTTAACCTTCTTGGTGAGATGGGATTTCTTGTGTTGCTTTCCCTTCTTGCATGCAATACATTTGTCTTCAAAGTTAAAACTTTTCAAGGGAACGCCCATCACAAGCCCATTTTTGACAATGTGGTTTCTCTTCCGAAGATGAATGTGCCCCATTCTCCTGTGCCATAGTTCGGATTCTGATTCGCTTGCTTTCGTCATTAAACATGATTCTCCCGTGGCCATTTCAGTAGACCTCATATCCATCACATAAGTATTTGTATCACGTGGAGCTGTCATCACTATCCACTCGTCTGGTATCTGAAAACCAGGCTTCAACACGATCGCCTCATTCTTCGTGAAATGAACAGTATACTCCTTATCACAAATCTGCGACACGCTCAGCAGATTGTGCTTCAGCTCTTCTACAAAATTCACATTCTCAAGTGTCATTTTCCCATTGGACATTGTTCCTTTTCCCGTAATTCTTCCTCCACTTTCACCAGCAAAACTAACTCTCGCTCCTTGAAAAGGTTTTAAGTCGTGTAACAAATATTTGTTACCCGTCATGTGCCGGGAACAGCCGCTATCTACAATCCAAAGACTGTGGGCAGCCCTGTTCAACTGTTCCTGCACAATAAAGCAAATGATTAGAATCTAGGGACCCAAGACCAATTGGTCTTGGATCTATACATCCCGTACTTCTGCTTTTCAAAGTTAGCATCTGGATAATTCCTGTCAGTCCTATTAGGAAATCTCCTTGGAAATTGAGTGTGTGGCCTTCTAAACCTATGTACATTGAAAGTATTATATCTAGCAGTTTGGTTATTAGCATTGTTAAACTGAGGTTTGTTTCTGTGAAAACCTGAATTAGTTACATTTCGGAACTTTGAAGGGTTTTCATTTTTAGCAGTATTAAAATTACCATTAGCCTTATACTCAGTTTTGATAGGCCGCACGCCTCTGAATTTCGGCGTCAGAGGACAATCTGCAACAAGATGTCCTAACTTATTACACCTAAAACAACACCTATATTCCATTTTCTTTTCAAATGTTGTTTTGGATGTAGAGGCTGTGTTACCGGTCGTTCGTCTCACATAAGGTGGGACGTACGGGTTGAGTGGAGTATTCTTTTTAGAAGTTTTATCTTTTTCTCCACCAGTGGGTAACACTACCTTCTCTTTTGTCTTACCCGATTCGGACAACTTATCCGAATCCGATGAGACTGGACTTGTAACAGAAATTTTCTCACTTGAAACAGGCGAACTCTTTTCGCCACTACTAACACTTGGTTCTGATCTCGTAACCTTGATTAGAACTGTCTGAGGAACTTCAAAATCAACAGATTTCTAAACACTAGGGTTAAAAGTATAATTGTGGTTATACGGTGGTGGAACCTCGTGATAACCAATTCCTCCTCTCTTTATAGAGGTACCTTGATCACTAACAAGGTGATCAAGAATAGCTGAGGAATTTCTGAACTGTTCAAGTTTTCGGTTCAGTTCTACCACTTTCACCTGGTGGTCAGCAATCTGCTTTTCTCGTTCAGCAATCAGTTTAGTTTTTTCTTCTAAAACCTCATAACTTAGATCAATTACTTCAATTTTTTCAGCAAGTTTAGTTTTTAAGCTTTTAACATCTTTTTCACACGCTTTTATTTTAACTTTGTAACTGTTTTCTCTTGCTTTCGTAAAGTGATGATCTTCTTTAAGAGTTTTAAATTCAGCATCTAAACGAACATACTGATCAGTTATGGTAGCAAGTTGCTCAGACAAATTCTCACATTTAGTACAAAAAGATTTAGAACTTACCTCGGAGATTTGATCATTGTTATCTGCCATGAAAGCTTTTTCCTTACCAGTAGCTTTCTCTTCTCCGTTAGTCTTCTCACGTTCTTCATTCTCAACCTTAGCCATATTTGCCTGTTCACTAGTTTCATTCAAATGCAGGTTCCAGTTGTATTCACCTGCTTCTCTGGACAGCATGGCATCGACTTCTTTAGTACTCCCAGTGTGCTGTGCAGACCGGCCCTGACCACGTTCAACTCGCTCGTTTCTGCAATCTTTGGCAAAGTGCCCGTTTTGTTGACAGTTATAGCACCTCACCTTAGACTTGTCGAACCCTGGCCTGCCACCAACAAACTTTCTCCCCGTCTTTCTCATAAACTTCTTCACTCTCCTCACTATCATGGCCATTTGCCATTGTAAATCCATTTCCTCCAGATCATCAGCATCGATCTGGTCATAGTCTTCATCTAGCATCGCAGGATCAACCACCTTTCCTTGAATATAGTTTTCATATGAAGCAATAAATGAAGCATAGAGGCCAAACTGCTCTTCAGCAGATTTGACGCTCATTGGCATCTTAGAGTAATTATTGCTTGAGGAACTTGAAGATCCACTACTCTGGCTTGCTGTCTGTTGAGTACCACTTGATCCACCCGCAACAAAGCAAACATCCCCATTTGAATTTACTGACACATGCCCCTCCTGTGAAGGATTGGCACCCGACTCACCTTTCGAGTAGTAGGCGGCAGAATCAGTCTTTGAACTTGTATTGGAGTTTACTTTAGCACCGTACATGCCTGGATCTTGAACCTGATCCATAGATGTTTCTTTTCTTACCATATTAAGCTCAAAAGTTCTGAGCTTGTTGACAGCGGTTTCAAGATCATAAGTAGAGAAGTCCTTGTCTTCCCTCATCAGTACAGTATACATCTCCCATTTTGGTGGGAGAGCATCGAGAAGTTTCTCCACAATCTCTTCTTCTCGGTATGAAATGGAGTAGTTACTCAATTCAGTCATTAGATGATAATATCGAGTGATAATATCATCAAGAGATTCGTTCTTCAAGTACTTAAAGACTGAAAATTGAGTTTTGAGCAACTTTATCTTTGACGCTCGAATACCTACATTTCCTTCGAATCTGCTCTCAAGAGCTTCCCAAAGCTTTCTAGCTGATGTATACTTTCTGAATGTATGGAGGATCTCCTGTGGAAGAGCCATTGTGATTGCAGCATGAGCCTTGCTTTCGGCTTCATACATCTTCTTCTCATCCTCTTCCATTTTACTGTATTTCTTGATTTGGTCTCGACCCTCATACTCCATGATTGGTGGAATATATCCATCTTGGATGCATACCCACATTTTTGCATCCTGGTACTTAACGTATTGTATGAACCGATCCTTCCACGCGACAAAATCGGTTCCCTTCAGCAACCTTGGAGACTTTGTAGCTGACCCCGCTTCAACTTCCATCTTTACAAGCTCTGAAATGTTGATCGACGACATCCTTCTTGAAGACTAAGAAACCCGAAAAAATTCTGAAAAGGGCGAAGTTAAGAAATTTCCTCTGAACAGTACTGTAGGCGAAGTTAAGGATAACTTCGCTTAAGTAATAACTTCGCTGGATCTTTCTTAAATTCGCGTGACTGGGCGAAGTTGAGAATAACTTCGCTTAGGGTAAGCGAACTTAGAAAGTAGGCGAACTTGAAGAGAACTTCGCTGAACTAGGCGAACTTGATGAGAACTTCGCTGAGTTAGGCGAAGTTGAGGAGGTAGGCGAAGTTGTGAATAACTTCGTTTCTCCTTATATCATCGCTGAAACCCTACGTATCCTGACGGCAACTTCGCCTGATGAACAGCAACTTCGCCTGACGAACTGAAACTTTCTGCAGATCTGAAAAACAGATTTTAACGACATTTTTGACGGTTTGAAGGCTTAAACACACTAGTAGGAAGCTAGAATGAGCAAAAACACCAAAAACTCGTCCCGGTAATACCCGAAATGGAACGAATTCTACACCCGCGTGAATATCCCAAACCACACAATCGAGCAAAAGCTCTGATACCAATTGTAGGTTCCCCGGACGGATCACACGAGATATCCCGATATACACAGGTGCGGAATCCCTGTGTAGATCGTTACGGACGTAGAATATAATCTCACGAACACACGAACACGATACGAACAAAACCATGTTATATTAATAACTCGAACCGAGATACTTACAGACTCTCGACCTCACGTCAATAGACTCACTGAATTACACGTAAACTGAACTACTCGATCAACTCCTAAACAGTAAACCCGAAGCCTATATAAATACACGACAACTTCGCCTCAGGCGAAGTTGTCTATAACTTCGCTCGTTCAACAAGTTCGCCTAGGCGAACTTGTCAACAACTTCGCTTGGTTAACAAGTTCGCCTTAGCGAACTTGTCAACAACTTCGCTTTTACAAACAAATACACAAACAATATTACAGACTCGATTACAGACATTAGACATATGAACTACTGACATCTATGCACCAACAAATACTGTTTTTGGTTATGTTCTCTAGTTTTGGGCGAACTTGGAGAAGCGAAGTTATGACAACTTCGCCTAGTATGTTAGGCGAAGTTGTCGAGGTTTATAAATACCTCAACTTCGGCTTTAGTGAAATAGTTTTTTTTCGAACGAGTTGTTTTGGTGATCTTTAGTATCACGTGTTGGCACTTGCAATATATCAAGTTTTACAGTATAATCTTGTATGTTTACATATATTTAACGTATTAATCATCTCGACACTCGTATCGTATACGTGGGGGTTCCGCACCCTCGTACTATGAGATACTCCTGTGTAGATCCGGCTGGGAACCTACAATTGGTATCAGAAAAATTTGCTCGTGATTGTGTGGTTCGGGGTTATCACACGGGTGTTAATATCGTTCCGTTTGACTATTCGCGGAACGAGTTTATGTTGAAATACCTCGTTTTTGCCATTTACCCATCTTCCCTCATCAAATATACCTTTAAATCACCCTCGCATCCCTCGCAATCGTCCTAACTTAACCTGCAAAACACTTGTTCTTCTGGCGAACTTTCCGTCACAAGAATTAGGGTTTCAGTGAACATATAAGTGTTTGGCGAAGTTGATTATCAGCGAAGTTGAGAGATCAGCAAAGTTAAGAGAACAGCGAAGTTGTAGGTGAAGTTATTCTTAGCGAAGTTGTGGAAGGCGAAGTTATCCTTAAGTGAAGTTCTACATGCGAAGTTGTAGTAACTTCGCTGCCTACTGCACCCAGAATCCAAATTTTTAATTCTAAGTCTTGTCTAGGTCAAGTATGACTTCGATAAACATCACAGAACTGGTAAAGTTGAAGGTTGAGGCTGGTTCTGCAACGAAAGCTCCAAAACTACTGAAAGGAACTGATTTCGTTGCATGGAAAGATCGATTTGAATAGTATGTGAAGTATCAAGATGCAAAGATGTGGGTTTGCATTCAAGATGGGTACATTCCACCAACATCCATGTTTGAAGGTTGTGAACAGATTAAGAAGTACAGTAAGATGGAAGATGATGAAAAGAAAATGTATGAGGCAGAGAGTAAAGCGCATGCAGCTATAACAATGGCACTTCCACAAGAAATTCTTCATACCTTCAAGAAATACAAAACTGCTAGAGAGCTATGGGAAGCACTAGAAAATAGATATGATGGAAATGTCGGGATTCGTACCTCCAAGACAAAGCTACTATAAACTCAATTCTCTGTATTCAAGTATATGAAAAACGATTCACTTGATGATATCATCACACGATATTATCATCTGATGACCGAGCTAAATAACTACTCCATTGAATACAAGGAAGAAGAGATAGTCGAGAAACTTCTTGATGCTCTCCCACCAAAATGGGAAATGTACCCAGTTCTGATGCGAGAAGATAAAGACTTTGAGAAGATTGATTTGGAAACAGTGGTAAATAAGTTACGAAATTTTGAACTTAACATGGCTCGAAAGGAGACACCAACTGATCAGGTTCAGGATCTGGGAATGTGTGGTGCGAAAGTCACTCCAAACTCAAGTTCAAAATCAGAATCCACTGCCTACTACTCAAAGGGAGAATCAAACTCCAAGATGGTCATGTGATTCTCAATATGGATGGTGACGTATGTTTCGTAGCAGGAGGTAGTAGTTCCTCAAAACCTCAAACCACAAATGGTAACTTCTCATCCAGTGGTACAAGCAAGAACTACTCACATATGCCTATGAGTGTGAAATCAGCTGAAAAGCAGTTCGCTCTCTATGCATCCTTCATTGCATCTTATGAGAATTACATCAAAGGTAAAATAGTTGACCCTGCAACGTTGGAAGAATACTATGATCAGATCGACGCTGATGATCTGGAGGAAATGGATCTGCAGTGGCAGATGGCGATGATAGTAAGAAGGGTTAAGAGATTTATGAAGAAAACTGGCAGAAAGTTTGTTGGAGAAAGACCGGGGTTTGATAAGTCAAAAGTTCGGTGTTATAACTGTCAACAGAATGGTCACTTTGCTAAAGAATGTACAAATGAGAGGGTCGAACGAAGCCAGAACAGGCCTGCTCAACAGAATGGGGGTGTTAATGAAAATAAGGCTATGGTATCTCAACAGAACGGAGGATAAACAGGAATATACAAGTTAAGGAGGTGTTCGAACAGGCAAATCTGATAAACATTGAAACTGGAGGAAGTGAGAGAGAGACGGGGGAAGATCAAGCATACATGGCAGAAGTGAACGATCAACTCTCAGAGGTAAGTTCTGACTCTCATTGTGAACAATGTGAAAAACTGTCTGATCAATTAAAAACATTAAATGATCAGTTTGTTAGTTTGGACACTCAATTTAAAAACTTAAAAGAAGAACATCACTATTCTAAAACTAAAGAAAATAGTTACTCGGTAAAGATAAAAGCTAGTGAAAATGATATCAGAAGTCTTAAAGCCACTCTAGCAGAAAAAAATACAAGTAATTGATCTTAGTTATGAAGTATTAGAAGAAAAGACCAAACTAATTGCTGAAAAAGATAAACAGATAGCTGATTACCAGGTAAAAGTGGTGGAACTAAACAGAAAAATTGAACAATTTAAAAATTCGTCTGCTATGTTAGACCACATCATAAGTGTTTAACGTTCCCCAGTTAACAAAGGGGGAATTGGATTCTCTGAAGTTCCACCACCATACGACAATAATTATACTTATGATCCGAGTAATCAGCAATCTGCTAATGTTGAAATTAGTCAGACAGTTCCCATAAAAGTTTCTGCTAAAGAAACTGAAGTTAATGAGAGTGAAACAAGTAAGACAAGTTCAAATGTCACTAGTTCAATCTCTAGTTCTGTGTCCTCAAATTCGGACAAAACGCCCGAATCGGATGAGATAGAAGAAAAAGTTGTGTTACTAAAACGAGGGGAGGACTATAAGCCTGATGAAAAGAAATCTTCCCTAAATCCGTTCGTCCCACCATATGTTAGACAAACGGGTAGTAACGCAACCTCGACATCTGCAACAACTTTTGAGACGATAGTTCAAAACAACCAAAATAGTTCGAACAGAAGTTGTTTCAGATGAAACAGAGTGGGACACCTTGTCGCTGATTGTCCTCTGAAACAGAGAAAATCTAGAAGTATGAGGCCTCCTAAAACTGAGAATAAAACGTATACTAATTTTGATGCTGGTAAGAATGTGAACACAACAAATTTCAATCATTGGACTAATCCAAGATTTCAAAGAAATCAGTCTCGTTTTTTCCCAGTAAACTATCAAACCAACAAGTATAATTCTGTTAATTCACGAAGGTTTGGATGGCCTCATAGCCAGTTCTCTAGAAGTTTTCCATTCAGAACTTATAGAAACTATCCTCAAACCGACTTTGGGCAACCAGGTTACTGGATGTCGGATAACAGGTTTACTCAACCCAAGACCAGAGGGTCTTGGGTCCCCAGATTTTAATCTATCTCTTTAATTGTGCAGGAACAGTCAAACAGGGCTCTAAACAATATGTGGGTTGTTGACAGTGGCTGTTCACGGCACATGACTGGTAACAAGAAATTGTTACGTGACTGGAAATCTGTTCAAGGAGGAAGGGTTAGTTTCGCTGGAGAGAGTGGAGGAAGAATTAGTGGTATTGGAACTGTGACAAATGGAAGAATAAAGTTAGAAAAGGTGAATTTTGTGGAAGTGTTGAAGCATAACTTGTTGAGTGTATCTCAGATTTGTGACAAAGAATACACGGTGCATTTTACTAAAGATAAAGCACTCGTACTTTATCCTGGTTTCAAGATACCAGAGGCATGGGTTGTGATGAATGCTCCAAGAGAAAAGAACACGTATGTAATGGATATGAGGTCAATTGAGATAACAACAGAAGAGTCGTGTCTTATGTCAAAGGCAACTGAGTCTGAGTCAGAGTTGTGGCACCGAAGAATGGGTCATATTCATCTTCGCAAGATGAATTACATTGTCAAGAATGGGCTGGTACTTGGGGTTCCCTTGAAGAATTTTAACTTTAAAGATCAACGCTTGTCGTGCAAGAAAGGAAAGCAACACAAAAAGCCTTATCACTCCAAGAAGCTTAACTCAATTGTCAGCACCCTAGACCTACTTCACATGGATCTTTTTGGTCCTGTGAATGTAAAAAGTCTAGGAGGAACTTCATACTGTTTGGTGATAACCGATGACTACTCACGATACTCCTGGGTATATTTTCTGAAGACAAAAGATGAGACAGTTCAGTTGGTAATTAACTTGATTACCAAGGTGGAAAATATTGTTGGGAGAAAGGTGAAGTACATCAGGAGTGATAATGGTACAGAGTTCAAGAACTATCAGATGGAGATGTTTTGCTTGTAGAAAGGGATAGAGCATCAGTACAGCGCCCCATATATCCCGCAACAAAATGGAGTAGCTGAGAGGAAGAACCGAACTCTAATCGAAGGCGCCAGGACCATGCTGGCAGATGCTAAACTTCCCATGGTGTTCTGGGCTGAAGCTGTTGCTACAGCCTGTTATATCCTTAATCGTGTTTTAACTGTCAAAAGATTAAATAAAACCTGTTATAAACTTATGCATGGTAGAAAGCCAAATTTGAAGGGTCTTGAACCCTTCGGGTCCCTATGTTCGATATTAAAGACTAACTCTAAATTTGGTGAGAAAGCTGACGAAGGTATCTTAGTTGGCTATGTTGTTGGGATACCCAACAGAAGAGTCTTTAATCTATCGAACAGCAAGGTTGAGGTGGTCTGTAACACGGACATTACTAGTTACAAATCACCAAGGCCTAGCATGGGACCGGCAGAGGCTTTCGACTATGATAAGTTATTCAAATCTTTTAATATGTCTTACTTGGATTTTGCAGACATTGATGAAAAACTGGCCTCACAGATGCTCTATGACGAAGAGGAGACAATTGCACAACGTCCGCAGTATAATGACGATCAACCGACATCGTCAAGTGCGGTTGACACTCCTACTACCTCGAATGGAGATGTATTCTACAATCCATTTCACACTAAACAACCTCAGGCTAATACTGATGAACTCTCCTCAAATCTTGAGAATGATCTGGAAGTCGGTCCGGTACAGTCCACTAAAATTCACAAGAATCATCCTTTGGAGAATGTGATCGGTAATCCTTCCGATGGTGTACGAACTAGAAGATGTTTGGATGAACACAAGTGTGTTTATGCAAGCATTAAAGACACGGGTATTATAAATGAATGCTTGTACACCTGCTTTATCAATCAGATTGAACCAAAGAATTATCAAATGGCACTGAAGGATAGCTCGTGGGTTGAAGCTATGCAGGAAGAACTGGCACAGTTTGAGAAGACGGAAGTATTGCAATTAGTTGAAAAACCGCAACAAGTGAACGCTATCGGTACAAAGTGGGTTTTTAAGTGTAAGAGAGATAAGAAGGGGATAATCATTCGCAACAAGGCAAGATTGGTAGTGAAAGGGTTTAATCAGCAGGAAGGAATCGATTACAACGAAGTGTTTGCTCCTGTGGCAAGATTGGAGGCAATTCGACTGTTTCTGGCATTTACTGCATACAAAGAGATGAAAGTGTTCCAGTTAGATGTGAAAAGTGTCTTTCTTAATGGTAAAGTCGATGAGGTGGTGTATGTTGAACAACCTCCAGGCTTCCCTGACCCAGATTTTCCTAATCATGTGTACAAATTGAGCAAAGCACTATATGGGTTACATCAGGCACCCCATGCCTGGTACGCAACACTATCAGATTACTTTCTAGAAAATGGGTTCGAGAGAGGAAAGATTGATAGCACATTGTTTGTCAAGAGAAAAGGGGGAGACTTTCTACTCGTTCAGGTTTATGTGGACGACATCATCTTTGCTGCCTCAAAAGTTGCTATGTGTCTGGAATTTGAAGCGGTCATGAAGAAGAGGTTTGAGATGAGCGCCATGGGCGAATTAACTTTCTTTTGGGGATTGGAGGTAGATCAAAAGAAAGATGGAATGTTTATTCATCAAACGAAATATGTCCATGATGTGCTCAAACGCTTCAAGATGGATGATAGTACCCCATTTGACACTCCAATCTGCCTCAACCACAAACTTGGTGCTGATTCCGACAGTGATGAAGATGTGGATCCCACTCAATATCGGGCAATCATAGGTTCTTTAATGTATCTAATTGCATCTCGACCTGACATTATGTTTGCAGTTTGTCTTTGTGCTCGTTTTCAGGCAAACCCGAAGGAATCACACATGAAGGGAGTGAATAGAATCTTGCGATATCTCAAAGGAAAGCCAAAGTTGGGACTATGGTACACGAAAGGGGGAGAACTGGAGTTGGTAGCTTACACCGATTCTGACTATGGAGGTTGCAATCAGAACAGGAAGTCAACAACCGGTGGATGTCAGTTTCTTGGAGGGAGATTGGTGTCGTGGCAGTTCAAGAAGCAGACCTCAGTAGCCATTTCCACCTGCGAAGCAGAGTACATGGCAGCATCAAACTGCTGCTCCCAGGTTTTATGGATACAACAACAAATGCGCGATTATGGTCTGAATTTCACTCAAACTCCTATTTGCATTGATAACACTGCTGCTATCTCAGTAACTAACAATCCCGTTAAACACAGTAAAACTAAACATATTGAAATTCGTCATCATTTTATACGGGATTGTGCTGAGAAGAAATTAATTGTGCTAAAAAAGGTTGATTCACTGGATAATTTTGCCGATCTTTTTACTAAAGCGTTTGACCGATCCCTCTTTCAAAATTTTGTTGAGCTTAATGGGATGATCAATCCCGGGTAACCTTGTTTTCAGTTCTTTAAAAAAAAACCATCAATATCGCTTAAAATTATGTCGGTTGCTCAAGTTTGAAGGACATATCCAAGGATATGTTTGGTCCTTACTTCTAAGTATAGATTATAAGGATAGTCATTAACCAGATGACTGAAAGTGACCGGGGCGGTTTATGATGGGTTTTTATTTTTTCGCTTAAAAGTAGTCGTTCATACTTAGTTAGAAGGACACATACTTGTATGTGGTCGGTCCAGCTGATCCATTGGATCTTCAGGATAGCCGTTTACCTAAAGACTTTGACTTGATCGGGGCGCTAGAATATAAAATTCTTTTTAGGGAGATGATATAATTTTTCAAGTCTATAACTTCGTAAGAAGTTTCAATACGATGTTTAAAAGAAAATTGATCCAACCTTGGAAAGTGATACATAAACTGATTTTGTGTGCTTAACTGGTGAAGTTATTAGGCCTAAAAGACTCTAGAACAGTCATTGTATGTTACGGTAGCTTTCTATGGTGCGTAAAAGTATAAGTGATACAAACTAAATCTTCTCGATTTAATGTGGAGAATCATTCTGAGTTGTGCATGTCTCCATATACATCTTTCCGAATGATAGGCAGAAAAGTGATTATCCAGTCATACACGAGCCCGTGAGTGTTCTGATTCCCGCAAATATAGTGTTAAGTACCTGCAGTGATCCAGATTCGGGACTTGCAGTTGTCTTCAATTTGAAGTTGTATTAATGTCTTTCCTTAAAAAAAGGGGGGGGGTATTATTGTTAAGCCTTCTGAAGCTTCTTTTATTACAAATATCTAAGAGAGAGTCAAGAACAAATATTTCAAAGTATGAAGAACGGGAAGAAGACTCCAAAGATCGACAAGTGCTTATTGATTAATCAAACACTACGGGTCGAAGTCAACTCGGGGTGACTTGGGGAAAGCCAAATAAGCTTTGAGAATAGATAGGGCATCACAATCTCTCATGTGATGTCCATCTAAATTTTGAGCTTAATTGAACCTAATCCGTATCACAGAAGCGATGAAACCATACTAAGTTGTATACCGGCCTACAACCTGCTTCTTTATGTCATAATACCGCTGAACATGATCTGAGTGACAGCTGCTTAATCAGTACGATTCCTGTTCGGATCTTTTCTAAAACATGCAGGTTCTCGTCATGACTGAAATTTGATCCCGTTTATTCTATTATTCAATTTATTTATTTTTGGTATTATGGTTAGACTTTTATTCTTTTGGTTACTTGGTCCTTTGATCGTTAAGTTTAAATCTTTTTCGGAGAACTTTAAGGCGAAGTTGACCTTGGTCAACTTTATATGTTTCTGTTCATAAGTCATAAACGGGTGAAATTATTTTAATGGCGAAGTTAAATGGTGAGCAAAATAGGCGAAGTTGACCATGCGTTGACTGAGCGAAGTTGATTTTGGGCGAAGTTAGCCCAACTTCGCCTCTGGTGTTTCTCTAAACTATATTAAGAAAAGCAATGGTCAATGTGGAAAATGTATTATCAAACAAATCCTCGGCGAACTTATCAAACCGAATCTAAACCTCAATAATCTGTTTGTCGTCTGTGTTAAAGGTCCGTAGCATCAGTGTGTCTCATAATTTCGTTTTATTGGTTGTTAATATGGTCTACCATGAACGGTATTGGACTCGTCTTTCTGAAAACCCTATCAACACACGGTTGATCGATTGGAGGATTTGTTAATGATAATAAGTCATCCATCATCTTAAGTGCATGCTTATTCTCCTTCGCGCTTTCTCTGATCTCACCGTGTTTTGATAAATCACTTGTTTGATGTCTTTGTTGAACAGGGGCGGTTTTAGGGTTAGGCGAAGTTAATCTTAACTTCGCCCTACTTTTAAGCCTTATGATTTTTGTTCCTTTTGTTCAATATGTGTAACTTGGGTTGGGTAATGTTGAACCTGGTCTATTTGATTTCTTCTGACTCTGCAAAGTTCTTTACCCAGCGAAGTTATCAACCTCGCCACAACATAACTTCGCTACTGGTAAAGGGAAAGTTATGACTTGTTGTAGCATTGACCTAACTTGACTTGTTTTGTTGTGCAGATATGGCTACTGTGGCAGGTGCTGGTGGCGCTGGTGGTGATGAAGGTGGAGATAATAACCGACAGTTCTTTCCGGGTCACAACATGTATATTACTTTGGATCCGGATGCTCATGGTATGGAAGACTATAGTGAGATCATTTCATTTCTCGTTCGCTCACGTATTTTTCACGCCATCACACCTACTCTTCCCATTTCACTACCAAATATTGAAGACTTTTGGAGAACAGTTGAATACGACTGTTGGGTTGAACCTCTAGTGATGAGAGCCACTATCAATGAACGAGTGGTACAGTTCTCGGCAGATCAAGTAAGGGTTGCTTTACAGTTCGGGGGTGAAACTACAAATGATCCCACTGACTTTCCGGCTACATTCAGAGATGGTGCGTTTCTGCGCATGGGGTATTCGGGTCCGTTGGGAGACTCTCAGAGGAGAAAATGATTTTTGTTAGATCAGTGGCGGTTCCTTATGCATGTGATGATAGTGTGTATGTCTGGTCGTTAAGATGGTACAGATGGTATGGGTGCAACTATGCAGTCTGCGATGACCGCGTTGACTTACAACAAGCCTTACAGCTTTAGTCAGATGATTTTCAACGAGATTGATCGACAGAGACGTGCAGTGGCTCGGGAAAGATTTCTGATGTACCCGAGATTCATACAAATGATTCTCAATCATGTTGCCCCCAATTTGCCACAACGTCGTCCTATCCGTTATGTTGACAGTGTGAGTAAGAGAATTTTTACGCAATGTAAGTCTTTGATTGCACGTAGTAAAGAGGAGTTACGCCCTAGGCACACAATATTATTTGGGTACTTAGTGAATCCGGCATATGTTGCTCTTTCGGGTGATGAATTTCTTGATCCGGCACTGCAAAAGGCAAATGTTCCTCAACCACCTCCTGTGGTTCAACCACCACCCGTGGTACAGCAAGCAACGCCTGCTAATCCTGTTATTGCTTTGGAAGAACAGGTTGACCTTGAAGTTGCCTTTGGAGGGAAAGGGGTCCTTGACATGGATCCAGCTGCTGAAGTTCATGCCTCAATAACAGAGGCATCTGGTGTTCATGTTTCCATGGTCACTACATCTGTGGCGGACTCAGAGAGAACTGACTCTGATTCCGCCGCTGACGATTTAGTTGAAGCACAGCAGATACTCACGCGACAAGAAAGAATTCATGGCAAGAGGAAGAAAGACTCGGATGATAGTGAATCAGACTTTGAGGAGGATCTATATCGTATGGTACGTAGATCAAAGAAGCAAAGGGCTGTTGAAGGTTCAGGAGTTGGTGAAACTTCGAGAGTTGTTCGGTTTTCTCCACCATCTTTATCGGGTATGACTATGTTACCTGCTACTTCAACTGTCACACTGCCGTTATCCTCAAGTGTTCCTTTGGTGACCATGTCATCATCTTTTGGTGTACCTTCAACCTCGTTTCAGTTTACTGCTCCAGAGATTGTCTCTCTACCTCCACCTACCATTACTCCATCAGAGGTGGTGGCTATGTTTGCTGAGTCCACACTGGTGGCGACTGCTGGTTTGTCTGTATCGATGCCATCCTCAACTCCTACTCAGCATCCTCCTGTCATTCCCGCAAGCTTGGAGATCCCACTACGGTTTCCTCAAGCTACCTTTCCTTAGGCTACCTCTCCCTTGAATGTTGTCTTTGATTCAAATTTGTCTGATTCGGAGAGGATTGCAGCTCTTGAGAGGGTGGTTACTGAATTGTCACGGGTAAATATTATTCAGTCTGAGACTATTAATCGTCAGGTGGCACAAAATCAGGTTCAAACTGCACTACTTATGGAGCATGGTAAGATGTTTGATCGGCTTAAAGAGTTTTTTAGCATCTCAGGGGGAGTATAGTTGCAAGGGTGATGAACTGAGAACAAAGAAGAGGCAAGACAAAGACGATGATCCCAATGCATCGAAAGGTGCAGGTGGTGAGTTGCCAAGAACTGAACAAACTCTTGGGAATTCCACATCTCAGGGGGAGTCTGCTGGTCCGTCAGGCAGTACAGGTGGTGAGGATGTGGTGGTTGTAGATGATGAGGAAGTTTTGGGAAATGATGATGAGTTAGTCGATGAAGTGTTAACGATTGATGAGATTGAAAAGATTGGGGAACAGATAGAGATTGATAGTGAGTTAGAAGAAGGAGAGATTATTGATGATGGTGTGGAGCATGGTATTCCGAATGTTGATAAGGTGAACTTGAGTCAGGATGCAAATGTCTCAGATGAGTCTGAGTGGGAAGAACAACCAAGATGGAAAGAAGGTTGTGCTCAGTGGTTTTTCAAGACAAAGAAGCCCGTGGTTCCAACAATGTTTAAGAAGAGTTACAACATCAAGGGGTACGCTGAGTCCATGAAAGGTATCATTTGCTTGTTGTATGACGAATAGTTGTAATTGTTTGTGATTAAGCGTTATGATGGGATTCAGTACTTTAAGAAGGCTTTGAGATCGCTCAACACCTTGCCTGAGTGAGAGGTGAAAGATTTGGCAAATTTGAGGTTGATTAATCGAAGTGATGACAATTTTGCAAGATGGGTTGGAAGGATTGTGTGGAAAGAAAGTGTGAAAGAGAAAAGGTTCGAATTGTTGAAACCTCAGAAAGGAAAATTGGTTGAAGATAAGGAACGGGGAATGCGGGCTGGCGGCAAGCCTTGGATGGTGATGAAGTATAAGCCGATTCGTTGTTTAAAAGAGGTGCCAATGAAGATGATGCCCAAGGATGTGCTAAAGGATCTCAAGTGGTGGTACGTTGACTGCAAGACAACGGGAGCTGTTATGGAAGATGAGGATGAACAGGAGATTCTGAGAGCGTATGATCCCATGCACTTGGTTAACTTGTCTCAAGCTGATTTGCAGGTACTAAATGATAAGAAGATATTCTACATTCTTGCGTGGAAGGATGAAGCCAAGAAGTACCAGAAGGTGGTCTCTGTTTGTGTGAGACAGGGCGTCCATGCTTGAGGACGAGGGGTACGAGATCTTTATGATTACAAGACACGAGAAAGAAGATAGAAATATGAAGCTACTGCCAAGGGGGAGTCTGTTGGTGCATGATGTCAGTAGTTCAGTATCTTGTGTTTGTCTGTGTCTGTAATCATTTAGATTGTTTGTTACGTGTTAAATACTGTTTTTTGTTATGTTAGCTAGTTTTGGACGAACTTGGGGAAGCGAAGTTATGACAACTTCGCCTAGTATGTTAGGCGAAGTAGTCGAGGTTTATAAATACATCAACTTCGGCTTTAGTGAAATAGTTTTTTTTCGAACGAGTTGTTTTGGTGATCTTTAGTATCACGTGTTGGCACTTGCAATATATCAAGTTTTACAGTATAATCTTGTGTGTTTACATATATTCAATGTATTAATCATCTCGACACTCGTATCGTATACGTGGGGATTCCGCACCCTCGTACTACGAGATACTCCTGTGTAGATCCGGCTAGGAACCTACACTTGTGATTATGATTGATTTGAAATTACAAGTGTTTTCGGGCAACTTTATCTTCCGGGCACACTTTATATTCCAGGTACACTATTGTTCCCTCAATATACTTGGTAATTTCAAAATTTGACTTTCCGAGTACACTGTCTGCTAGATATTATTTTGGGCACACTTTATACTCTAGGAAGGTTATTCGGGTATACTTTGCATGGAATGCCAGTTCGAGCATACTTTGTACTCTTATGAAGATTGCTCGGGCACACTATATTTTCAAGTATGCTTGATTGAATATGCTTTCATTAATTGAATATGATTCTTATTTCTGATATGGTTTATGCTAGATTAAGATTTTAATTTAAATTTGAGAAATTTATATGGGCATCTTAATTGATTCCTAGGAAGAATGTTTATTTGATATGTTATACTTGATTAATTGTCTTGTGATTAAGTTCTCAAGAAATCTGGTATTTTGGGTAAGCTTTCTTCATAGTGTCTTGACTTTAAATTACATAGCTTAATCAAACAAGGTTTGCTCCAAGAAAGGGATCATGGACTTTGATGAGTCATGATTTAGCAAATGCTACTGTTGGGATTATGTATGATCTACCCTTCATTTTTTCAAAGATGATATTTGATGGACTGGTAGCAAACTTGAAGAAGGCAAAAAAGGACAGGTTCTTACAATATCCAAGGTTCCTGCAGATAATCTTTAACAGGGAATTAAGAGATCTACCCACTATGGGAATTACACACCTACTTCAGAACCCTGATACATACAAGAGAATTAAGAATCCAGGTGTTGCCAATAGATTCAATTATGAAGTTCCATTTGAGATCTTACCATGGTTGTTGTTGGAACCCGGTGTATCAATCTAATAACTATAACTATAACAGATCTCAGATATGTGTTTAACCGATTAATACGTTTATATAGATCTAGCTCATAATTACCAAAGATTCAGTGTTGTAAGTGTTTATATATTAAGTTTTGAAGATTGAGAGAGTATTTGGACAGCGATTCGATAATTAACCCTCTCAAAACTTAACTTAAAAGTGAACAAGATTCACTATATATAGAAGATAAGACTGGTTCGCTAACATCCCCTAGCGAACCAGGTCTTACTTCGTTACATACAATAAATAAGACGAAGAACCTCCTGATTCGTTAACATCCCCTAACGAATCAGGAGGGAATAAGGTTAAGTCTTAGTTCGCTAACATCCCCTAGCGAACTAGGCTTCATATATAACGAACTAGACAATAATTAAACTAATTATTACATTAAATATAAAACAAAAACGTTAACGATAATTACAAAGACTCAAGAAGCAAAACCGTGCACTAACAGACACCCCCTCATCTTGAGCTCTTTGTCTTTAAGTTACTTGAAGCGCTTGGACCGCCAGTCTCTGTAACTATGAATTCCATTTTCATAACAGACACGCACAACGTGTTGGAATTGCATAGCCAGGTCGTAATATTCACGGTGCTCAATCAAAATCTGCTTCTTGTATAGCACATCATTGTCTGTTTCAAATAAATTAACCAACCACATCGGGTCGATTATCTTGATCAGTTCAGTCTCCAGTCCTCGACCAAGAACAATGACGGCCTCTCCTGTATGATTGTCATAGTACCATCGGTTGAAAGAGAGATGCATTTGTTGGGGCATCGTCTTCACTGGCACTTCTTCATAATCTTCGGCGGTTTAACTTTAAGCACGAGTTTCTTCCACCCAGTCTTAGGATCGATTTCGTCAATGCGTTTACGTCTTGGGACCTGGGGCTTGAAGAACTTGAAGCCATTATTAACCTCGAATAGTAAGTGTTGATGAAACCACTCAGCTATTCGGTAACCCCCACGACTGATAAACGGACGTCTCGCGAGGGTACGAACATCCCACCGCGACAAAGTAAGAACATCCATCATCTTTTCGTAATACTTGGAAACCGTCTTGAAAGAGGTCACTTGATTTGCTTTGACCATGCCGCAGCAGTATCTTTCCTTTCTTGATCAACATATCGATACGCACTAATAATTTTACCCACTTTATGACGTTTGAACCATCTTTCAATATCATCATCAGTTATTTCTGCAAGTGAGTGAACTGTCCGCTTACACTTCAAGATCTTTTCCAGTTCATCCTCGGTTTCTTTAAATGTTTGCTCATCGAATGCTGGAGCACCTTGATCAACATTAGTGTGTTGAAACAAGTTAGGGTACTCCTGAGCAGTGACATCTTCCACCTCGATATCCTCATCTTTATAAATAAAATCCGTATTCATCTGAATAGACGGATCATCTTCCAAACTTTCCTCATTCACTACTTCAACATCGGGCTCAGTCTCCAAACAATTTAATTGATCATCATTCAGCCCAAGCAGTATAGAAATCTGCTCTCGTGTTAGAGACCTGTCGACAAACTCACCTTCCTCTATCTCATCCTTATTCACCATGCTTCTAATCACCCCCGATCCATCCATAAATATTACCGTGTCGGCTTCAATCATCTCTATTGGTTTAGCAGCCGAATAATCACGATACACAATAATCTGTTTCTCTGAATTGTCAACAGAACTCATACCCGCACCAGACGCATGGTCTTGAGCTTGTTTAGTCTCATCACCAGCACCAGTCTCATCATCATCAGAATCTTCCTCATTATTCTTGATCTTTTTCAAAGCATCATCTTTGCAAGTTAATTGAAGGATCAGATCCTCTTGCTCTTTAATATTCACCCCCTGAGACTCAACAATCTCACGTAGGGCCTTTGTTTCCTTTTGACAGAAAGAAACATAGCTGACTAGTTTCTTCTGATTCTCCATTAGACATTCCTGATTTAACCGATCATTATTCATCTGGTTCTCATACAAATGAAGAAGATTTAATAACATTTCTGTCTGACGATGTGGTGGCAAAGCATACAAGGATGGATGAATTGGTTGGATTGGACCTTGAGGCCTTGTAATTCTCATAAATGATATATCACTAGGAGGAGGCCTCACAAGTATAGTTGGAGGATTTGTAGCCACAGTATCTGTCGGCAAAGGTAGTTCAGTCAATGCAGACTGAGGTATCATACCCAACTGCTCATGTGGTACCATCGTCATCGTCATCGTCAAAGTCATTGCCGGAGTGCTAGTTGCAGTCGGCACTACCGAGCTTTGAGACGTTGGTTGACAAGATGATGGCACACCAATAATTACCCCAGCCCCAGCTGACACACGTCTTTTCTTCGATGGCTCACCAATTGCCACCGCTTTCCCTTTTTTTTTTCTTTCTAATTGAGCCTTATTGGTGGCGGCTAATGCAGCATCAATTGAATATTATTGTTCTTTAAGAGCGGCATCACCAGCACCACCATTTCCACCATCATTCCCATCACCACCATCATTTCCATCATCACTATCGTTCCCACCTTCTCCTTCCACACGTTCGGAATCTGAATCATCATGAATCCAACGATCCTCGGAAGGACATACATAATTAGGATCAACGATATGACCAATCATTTGTTTATCCACTGACCTTGCCTTTCGATAGATAGCCATTATACGTACTATGTCGGCTGTCATGTGTTCCATATAAAGCTTATCATTCACCAAGGTTTGATCATTTGCAAGATTTGGTATCAAGTCTTGAATAATCAGCTGCAAAAACCCAGGATACATTAAAAACTTCTTCTTCTGGTCCGTCTTCTGAACTTGTTCTGCCAAATGATCGAATACAAGTTCAGAGTAGTTGAATGGCTTGTTGAGAATTAAAGCCACAAAAGCGGATTGCAAGCTGAGTCGACATTCATCAAAGCCACCCCGACGGCCACTCATACAGTGAATATGAACATGGAGAAGATATTTGTATGGTGGACACAATCCATTCTTGTTCAGCATAGATTTATGAACGTCTCCACCATAACGTACACGAGTAAACAAACCCCTGACCAATTGCCTATCGAATTCACTCGGGTCATTATCAGTATCAGCAAATCGAAGCACACGACGAACTACTTCAACATCAATAGTAATCGGAATGCCATTAATCAAGGCTTGAATATGCTTCTCTTCCTCCACATACGCAGCAGTATCCCAAAATTGTCTGATAATACTCAGATACACCGTAGGGCGAGCAGTAATGGCATAATGTATTACTGATCGTCTTAGAAAAGCCAACATATCTCCAAATGTAGCTATATCAGCAATGTCTAAGTCAACATAAGCACATATGTTGTGCTTTTTGTCAAATGGTAGTAAAATAACATTGTCTTGTTGTTCTTGTTGTGGTGGTTGATCTTGTGGAGGTTGTTCTGGTGGTGGTTGTTCGTGTTGTCCTTGATCAGCTATTGGTGGATCTTGATTTACTTGATCAGCCATGTTTACTGTATAAGTAAAAGCGAATATGAGAAGACGTAGAATTGTATTCAATGTCAAAATATGTCAACTTATTTATAAGTGGTGTAATCAATGTCATAAGATGTATGTATTTAGGTTATATACACATTTAGACGATTGAAATACTTTATTTGATTTAAAAATGAATTTTGAAAATTAATTAAATAATCAAAATTGAATGTCATTCGTTAAATATCCCACTGATTCGTTACAATTAAATAACGAATTGTGTGATTCGCTATCAGGTAAATAAGCCAACGAAGTAGCCTTAGCGAATTACTATTCAAATTGACGAACTAAGGATCTAGTTCGTTATAATTTTAACGAATCAACATCTGATTCGTGAACTCCATTCTTCGCTAAGCTAGTTCGTATATATCCTTAACGAATTGGACACGAAACAGTTCCAATTCGCTAAGGAGAACGAATGGTCCATTAAATAGACTTAATCTTTGACTCCTCATAGTCAAGGTCAAAATTAAGATGAACACAGATAGTCAACATTATGAATCCATAAGCAATTAGTCCATAACAATCGTTGAATCATCAAAAAAATGAACGTGTTGAGCTTGGAAACACACAATGATGCTCATGGTGATGAGATTGAGACTCAAAACCCAGAGATACTGAGGGTAACCGGAGCAAACAAACACACAGAAACTATGAAAACAAAATCAACCCGGCAAACTCTAATCAAACGTCGATTAAAGTCCACCAAGGGTATCAGAATCACATTCCGATTACATTAATAAGCTATATAATCACAATGAGCCATAAACAAATCAGGGTTTAAAGACTCGGAAATCCCTTAGACCACAAAAGTACATAATTCATCTATCAAATAACACTCATTTTTTACGAAAAACATATCGCCGTGACCATCTATACCTGAGAATCACAAAGATATACTTGAAATGTTAAAATATGAAAGTCGAGATTTCAGAGAAAATTTTGAATAGGGTGACTTTAGAGTGAAGGAAGAAGATGAAAAGTTAGGGACTATTCGTGTTTCTTGTCCTATATAGCTTAACACGCTACCCGAGGTATACAATGGACGAATTATGCAATTCGTGTGAATTTTAAATAACGAATTAGCTTATTCCAGTTCGTTACTTTATGGTAGCAAAGAAGACAAGATAAGTGTCTCTGATTCGTTAAATATGTATAACGAAGAAGGGATGATTCCTTACAGAGTGCTTAAGCGAATTAGGTGAGCGAACTAGAAACCTGTTCGCTAAAGAATCACCTAGTTCGTTATCCATAATTAACGAAGTAGAATGTTAACGAATTAAACAGTTTATTTAAATTTAAATTAAATAAATAAATGAATTAAATAATAATTTAATGAATTTTAACTTTAAAAATTAACGAGAACCTTTTATCCCGATAATTTTGATACCTTAAAAAACGTTTCATTTTTACGAAACATAACTTAAAATAATATATAAAGAGAGAAAGATAAAATCTTTTTGGTATTTTGAAGAAAAAATTTAAAGAATGTATGTACAAAGAAATATCCGAACATTTAAAAATTGAACAATCTTTTTGTGTTTTTCTATGATTTTAATAAAAACAATACATTTTTTTTTTTTTTGAGTTTGAGCAGAGAATCATATTGACCAAATTGCCCTTCGATCTCAGTTTTATATTTCAGCGATATTATGACTGGCGTTAAGTCGGTCATTGGTATTGTTGTCCACTTAAATCTAATAACAAATTTTCAAGTGTTTTTGTGATATGATTAATTGGTTCAATTATAGCATAGAATATCATAAACTATCAGCATCTAATCTCGGTTCAAGCTTAATTTGATTTTTGCTAAAACACCCCAACTTGACTTAAACCATTATAGTGTTGATCAAAATTTTTGATACCAACTGAGAAATTTTGAGCAATGCATCAAGTTTCCTTTACTATGAGTGAGTATGCACGAGTCCATCTGTTGGCTTACATACATTGTATCCCCTGGGGTCCGTTTCTTAATGTTATTAAGACGCACGTAAGGGAGAAACAAATGTATGACTAACAACGGATTTTGATCAAGTCAGTAATTTGGATTTATACGAGGTACAACATTAATCAAGTTTAATGACTTTGGTTTGCTCTAAAAGCGAGTGAAATATTCATGCACATGAATACCCAGATGATTAAGCCGCATAAAGACTCCCAGTGTCCAGAATCCTAACGCTTGTTATTTGCTTTATTATATATTTGGTGATCAACAACTATAAGGCTTGAGTATGTCTGGTTGTTACATTTCTGCCATCTTCACCGAGACTTTTGCTAGAGACTAACACCCCTTTCAATTTGGCGTTTCTTTATGTTTATATCATATACTTTACTCTACTTGATTGTTTTAAGACCTACCAATGCACCAATGCAATTAAGCATACAGTCTTTTAAGCTTACTTCTTGCTGGACTTGGGGTCAGGATAATCAATGTACTATCATTTTCTCTTTTTGCTTCAAAAACTCAAAAACTTTTGATGAGCATAAAACAAGATAAGGATAAATTTAATCGCCCCAGTTAACTTAAGTCTATAAATAAATGGCTGTTCTATCAATCCAACAAGTGAATAATAGGACCAAGACATGCAAGCATGCTTCATAAACTTAAAATCCAAAAATCTTTTTGGATTTTCTCTATACAAATGTTAAAAAAAAAACACAATATTTTTGTCTTTTTCAATATTCTTGTAAACAAAATAAACTTCACATTCTTTTTGGATTTTCGGATTTTTCTGTACAAACTGAAAAGTACATTATTTTTGTATTTTCAGATTTTAAAATGTTTTTGGTTTTTCAAGAAATATTTTAAAGGAAAATATTAAAGAAATAACAGTATTTTTGATTTTTCTGAATTTTCTAATGTTTTTAGATTAAGATTTTTTTTTAATATTTTTGGGTTTTATCTATACAAACGAAAAACACAATCTTTTTGTATTTTCTAGATTTTCACCCCCTAAAACCAAAATAAATTTTAAAAGAAAAATTAACAGAAAATAAATATAGTCATCTTTGTTTAAGGATATCAGCGAGGGTCTTCAATCCGTTTAAACCAAGCAAAAATTTAAAACGTGTTTTGTCAAAAACTTTGGTAAACAGATCGGCTTTCTGAAAGTCGGCATGTACTTTTTCAAGGTCAATCAACTTCTTCTCAAAGCAATCCCGTATAAAGTGATATTGAATTTCGATATGTTTTGTTTTTGAATGTTGTACGGGATTCTTTGTGATAGAAATTGCAGCAGAATTATCAATCAGAATAGGAGTAGTAAGAAACGTCAAACCGTAGTCACGAAGATGTTGTTGTATCCACAAAACCTGGGAACAGCAACTCGAGGCTGCAACATACTCAGCTTCGGTGGTTGAAGTGGAGACCGTTGTCTGCTTCTTACATTGCCAGGAAACAAGCCGGTTTCCTAAAAATTGACATCCTGCAGTCGTTGATTTGAAGTTGATCTTGCAACCTCCATAGTCCGAGTCTGAATAAGCAGTAAGATCAAAAGTATCATCCTTGGGGTACCACAACCCGATGTCTGGATTTCCCCTCAAATACTGAAGAATTCTCTTGACCGCAGCTAGGTGAGTCACTCGTGGCCATGCTTGGTACCTAGCATAAAGATAAACAGCAAACATAATATCAGGGCGAGAAGCCGTTAGATACATCAAAGAACTGATCATGGCACGATAGAGGGTAGGATCAACGGTATCCTCCAATTCATCCGGTGATAAATTGTGACCCACAGGGAGAGGAGTAGAAGGTATTTTTCCGGCAGAAATCTTGAATCGGGTTAAGACGTCGTTCACATACATAGTCTGGTGAATGAAGATTCCGTTAGCAGACTGGTGAACCTGCAGCCCTAAAAAGAAATTCATCTCTCCCATAGAACTCATCTCGAACTTTGTTTGCATGGACTTCTCGAACTCCTTACACAATGTGTCGTTTGTAGACCCAAAAATAATATCATCAACATAAATCTGGACTAGGAGAGGATCATCACCAACAGTTTTATAAAATAAAGTGCAGTCAACTGTCCCTCTTTTGAAGCCGTTATCAGTCAGATGGTCGGCAAGCGTGCCATACCAAGCTCTCGGGGCTTGATGTAGACCATACAGAGCCTTGTTTAATCAGTAAACACGGTCCGGATACTCAAGATCTTCAAAACGAGGTGGTTGTTGGACAAACACCTCTTCGTGTAGTTCGCCGTTGAGAAAAGCACTCTTAAGATCCATTTGGTAGATCATGATATTCTTATAAGCTGCATATGCCAGGAAGATTCGAATCGACTCTAATCTTGCAACTGGAGCATATACCTCTGTGTAATCAATACCCTCCTGCTGATGAAACCCTTGCACCACTAGACGTGCCTTGTTTCTGACAATCACACCTCGATCGTCTTTCTTACACTTATATACCCACTTAGTCGGAATCTCTTTCTTGACTCTAGCAGGCTTGTCTATTAAATCCCAAACACCTAAACGAGCAAATTGCTATAATTCCTCTTGCATAGCTTCTACCCAAGAAGGATCTTCAAGTGCCTTACGAGCTGTCGTTGGCTCAACTTGAGATAGAAAGCAAGTGAATTTAGCAAGATTTACGATTCCCGATGAATGTAAATCAGTATAAGCATACAATATGTTATTATCACTTGACGAAGCAACTTGATGACGTGTACGTACGCCCACACCAAGTTCTCCAATGATGTTTTCCTGTGGATGATAGCCATGAATCCGAAGTGTGGGATTCTCAGGAACAACAACATTATCAAATAAGTTAGTGTAATGTTCACCAAGTTCAGGAGATGAAACATTATCACTGTCAATGTTAATAACTTGATCGTCAACTTGATCATCATCAGAAGAAGTGGAAACATTATCGATAGCCACTGGAGAAGCAACTTGAGGTTCCTCAGTTGGAGCATCAGGTTGAGCTGCAACATCATTAGAACTTGAAAATCATGGAATTGCCAAATGATCTTCAAAGTATGCTCGAACCAGGTCTTCGTCAATGTGTTCAGTTGATGGAGTAAATGAATTAAATAAACTATCGTAGTCAAACATCCAATCGGGACCTTTCCCTTGAGGAGGAGTTGTGTACTTTTGACAGTCCACATGGTACCACTCTTCAACACAACCGGATGTAAAGTTAAATACCCTTTTCTTTGGAGATGCATATCCCAAGAAATACCCTTCGATAGCTTGTTCTTCAAATTTACCCACATCCTTCTTCAACATAGTACAAGGACACCCAAAAGGTTCCAGATACTTTAAATTAGGTTTTCGATTATTCAATAACTCATAGCTTGTCTTTTTAAGTCTTTTAACTGTTAGAACCCAATTAAGAGTATAGCAAGCTGTCTTCACCGCCTCATTCCAGAATTGGACGGGAAGCTTAGAATCAGCGAGCATTGTACGTGCAGCTTCAATCAAGGTTCGATTTTTTCGTTCGGTAACACCATTTTGTTGAGGTACATAAGGTGCACTGTATTCTCGATGAATTCCTTTTTGAACACAAAATAAATCCAATATAGTGTTTTTGAATTATGTACCATTATCACTTCGGATTCTCCTCACCTTTTGTTTGTATACACAAAAGAAATCCAATTTTGTTTTTGAACACAATTCGATCTTGGTGATAAGGTTTTGTACCAAAACCGGTGTTTGATCTTTCGAACTCATAAATAACACCCATGAGTATCTCGAGTAGTCATCAGTCACCACAAGACAATACCAATCCCCAGAAATACTCGCACGATTCACAGGACCAAATGAATCCATATGAAGTCGTTCTAGAGGAGTATTAATGGAATTCAATAATTTAGAAGGATGTGTCTTCTTCTTCTGCTTGCTCTTTTTACATGCAACGCAGTGATCGGATAATTTAAAATTCTTCAACGAGACACCTTCCACTAAATCATTAGTCATCAAATAATTCATCTTTCTCACATGTATGTGACCCATTCTACGATGCCATAGAATCGAGTCTTTCTCGGTTGCCTTCGAGACAAAACATGTTTCGATTGATGTGGATATCTTAGAGCTCATGTTCAAGACATAAATATCATTGGATCGTGGTGATCGCATGACAACCATGTCCTCGGGAATAACATAACCCGGTTTTAAGATAAGACATTCTTTGTCAGTGAATATCGTTGTGTATTTTTTATCACAAATCTGCGATACACTTAATAAGTTATGATCTACTTTATCACAATAATTTACTTTCTCAAACGTGATGTGACCATTTGAAACTTCGCCTTATTGTGTGATCATGCCCCCAGAATTCCCAGCAAATGCCATATAACCCCCTTGAATATTCCTCACGTTGGTTAATAGGTCGAGATTCCCCGTGATATGATAAGAACATCCATTATCCATTATCCAGTTTTCACCAGACACAGTCCTGGATGAACCCTACACACAAAATAAAGATGATTATTTCAAAAAGGCAGCCCATGCCTCAGTCTTGGGCACCTTTTGGTTTTCTCTTTGATCATTAACTCTAACAAAGTTCAAATGTTGTTCAGCCACTTGTGAATAAGTTATGGGCTTCCTAGACTTTCATCTTAAGTAAGCTGCTTGAACAATGTTTGAATTCGTGTTCCTACAAATTGGCTCATGCGGAACAAACTTTGGTTTAACCTGACCATGTGTCTCATTAACATGAATAACCTTCTGTGGATTCACATTAGAGAACATAATATGAGTGTCATAAGTATACGACACATGTCGTTTCAGAATCTCCTTCACCAGTGGAATTGGTTTAGAGTTGTCCTTGATAAAAGAATGAAGATTCTGATAGCTCTCCTGATTACAATCCCTTACAACATGACCAAGTTGACCGCAAAGAAAACAACTTCGCATGTCTACACGATGTTGTTGTGAAGAAGTTGGAATGAATGATGCAGAAGTTTGATGATGACTCACATTCTTGGTCATGCTCTTAGCAAACTCATCAGTTAATTCAGATTTCTTTTTCAAGTAAAAATCCAAATTAGAACAATTTGAAAAAAAATTTAATGTGTCTGTCCCAATTGACTTCACAAAGTTGATTTTCTTAGCTTGTTTTAAAACGTGCTTTGCCTTAGTCAATGGGTCAGATTGAACTGATGTTTTCGCTTGAGCATATTGACGTTCAAGATCTTGATTTTTTGACGTTTCATTGATAAAGACACTCTCAATAAGTTCAGGTTTAATGATACTTATTGGAATATCTTTTTCTGTGAACATCGTGTCCATCCCTTTTAATTTAAAAACTCTAATTGGTGAAGGCTTAGAACTAGTAGGAGGATTCACAAATTGCATTAAGTCCTCATCAGAAATCTTTGGTTTATCTGACTTCTTTGCCTTTATGGTTTAGTTTTTACCGGTTCTTCCTTTTTCATGTGAGACTTGAATGAACCATACACAGCTTCCTCAAATTCTTGAGGTTCGCAAAGAATATGATTAGAACTGGGGATGTTCTTATTCTTGTGTATTATCTCAGGTTCAAACACGTCCTCGATAATCACCTTGTCATCATTCTCAAAAAAGACCGTTTTACTTTGAACATGAGGTTCTTGAGGAGCAACCTGGGTCTTAACAGTTTCTGTTTTAACTGATTTTTCTGGGTTAACTGACTTAGATTTCTCAGAAATCACAGTTTCTTTCTCAATCAAATCCTCTTCTTTTCTAGCAAAAGGATTAATTTTGTAATCATTGTGAAATGGATGTGGAATTTCAATGCCTTTCTTAGAATCCTTTTGTTTACCAGATACTTCAATAATTTCAATCAACAGAAAAGAAGAATTTCTAAACTTTCCTAGTTTGTTCTTCAACTCAAGAACCTCATTCTCAAGCTCGGTTATATTTGAACGATGTTTCAGAATTTCTTGAAACTTTTGGTCATTAATCGTCATTTTCACAGATAACTCAGCACTGAGATCATGGTTACTTGTCGACAATACTTCAATCTTTTCTCGAGATCTCATTTGAGATTCAAGAGATTGTCGATAAGTATCCTTTAGAGAAGCAATTTCTCTTACCAGATTATCATTTTGACTTTTCAAAGCTTCTAACTTAGGTTTGTTAGATTCACAATCAACACATGATACTTTAACAGATGAAGTAGCAGAGATAGAATGACTAACCTCATTGATTTTGGCCATGCAAGCAAATACTGTTGGAGGTTTGTCGCAAGAGTCGTCAGAATCAGATCCAGAATCATTATCAGAAGACATCTCACTCCCACTTGTATCTTGACATTCTTTATGTAATCCAAACATAGCCATATTTCCTTGAGCATCATTACATAGTAACCGTTGTGACTAGTCATTACCATCTGCTAACTTTGCTTGTGTTGTAGAAGAAGAAGGTTTCTTTTCAGCATCACTACCTCGAGGTGTAGAAGAATTTTGACCACGAGAACCAGTGTATTCTTTCTTTGGCTTGTCACATTCCTTTGCGAAATGTCCAAATTCTTGGCAATTATAGCATTTTACTTTCAATTTGTCAAAACCTAACTTCTTGTTTAAAGCTGGAAGATCTTTTCCAGTTCTCTGCATGAATCTTTTAACTTTACGGACAATCATAGCCATGTTCCATTTTAAATCCATGATTTCCAAATCATCAGGATCTATCTGATCATAAACCTCATCAGTTAAATCACTTGTGGCAATCTTACTACTTACCAAGTTTTCATATGAAAACATGAAAGCTGTCAGAAAAGCAAAGTTTTGCTCAGCTTCCTTCATATTAACACTAGGTGTTGAAGCAAATGGATTAGTAGTAGTTGAACTCCTAGAACCACTAGACAATCCAGAATTACCAGCAGAATAGAAACAAACTTTTGGATCATTGAACATAGTTGATTCTTTTTCACTTGCAGCTTGGGTAAGAAAAGCATTGATTGGAGAAATTGATGAAATAAGAGGCATACTTCCACCATAGAAAGCTGGATCTTGATTTTCCTTGGAAGATTTTTGACACTTAAGATCATATTCTCTAGCTTCGATCTTTTGTAAAAATTCAAGTGCAGTCAAGTCTTCGTTCAAGAAGTAGTCATTCTCTTTCAAGACCATGAGAAATGTTGAATAAGAACTAGGAAGCACACTCTTAATCGTGTCAATTTTATCTGTTTCAGAAATTTCCAATTTCATCTTGTCCATTTCAGCAATTAAATGAATAAACCTTGTAATCATCTCTTCAACTGTTTCTCCCTTCAATAGATTAAAGTTTCGAAACTGAAACTTGAGCATTACTTTCTTACTCTCAGCTGTGTTCCCCATACTTCTCATACGAAGATGTTGGAATAGAGAAGCACATATCTTTATGTTACCCACTTGATGAAAGATATTTTCTGGCAATGCCATAGTGAGAGTGGAATAAGCTTTTGTTTAGATTTCTAAAGCTTTCTTTTCTTCTTGAGAATATTGAGATACAGCTTTAGGAACAAAACCAATAGTATCATCACCAATTAAGGGTTCCTTATAAACTTCATCGAGACAATATGAGCAGTCAGGATGAATAGATCCCAAATGTGCACGAAACCGAGGTTCCCATTTGGCAAAGTCACTAAACTTCATCAATCTTGGACATTTAGAGTGTGAACCTATCTCGGTATCAAGTTGCAACATTTGTTGCATCAACATATTTTGAGACGCCAATGCATACATACCGGCCATTTTTGACAAATTTTAAAGTTCAAAGGTGGAACGAATCAAACAACAAATAAGGTTTAATGAACTGTGAACAGTTGTAGCGAACTATAAAAAGTTGTAGCGAACTGTGTTCAGTAAAGTAATGAATCAAATCTTAACGAAGTGAAAATTGATCAGACAACGAATCAGAATTGAGTTTAGCGAATCAAATGGTTAACGAATCAACTCAAAACCACGAATCAGATGGTCAACAATCAGTCAACGAACTAGTCAATACTAACGAATTGACTAAGTCAATCAAGAATTATAGGCTTAGCGAATTATAGATTTCTTGTAACGAATTAGACAACGAACAGACTATAACGAATAAGCTATGGTTGATTTAGTGAATCAATCATAACGAATCAAGTTGTTATAACCGTTTGTAACAAACTTTGATACCTTATGACACTTGGCAAAAGTCGTTATGACACAAATCCCAATGTGGACACGTATCACACGAATCTGTTTATCCAATTAACGAATCAGATGACACGAATTAACAACTAACACGAACTGGCAAACGAATCACTTGAAAGTTATAACGAATCAGCTAATTTAGATAACGAATCAAAGTGAATAATAACACGAATCACCATGAAGATAACGAATCAGATTCATCTTCAAATCTTCAAATCTTCAAAGAAGATTTCCAAAAATCTGGAAAAATGAAGAACACTAAACCCAGAAACCCAGAATATGTAAATCCGTAATACAACCTCAATTCGTAACCAAATTGCACAATTAACCTATCAAACAACTCGCAAACCAATCGCAAATCCAAAACACTAATCCTCGATACCAAATACCTCCGATTACCAAACCAATTTATCCACAATACAACCTCTGTTTCGGACTTAAACCGAAAACAGTTCCAATCCACTCAAAAACCAAACCAAAACTCAATTCCAACTCACAATTCCTTCCAATACCTTAATCAACCTCAAATTCAGTCCAAATCGTCCATAAAACAATCAATTCAACGATAAATTGATTAAAATTGACCCAAAACAGAAAATTAACCAAAACGAAAACTAATTAAACACCAAATCAAGTGTAATTGAGCAACCAATAGCTCTGATACCACTTGTTGGAACCCGGTGTATCAATCTAACAACTATAACTATAACAGATCTCAGATCTTTGTTTAGCCGATTAATACGTTTATATAGATCTAGCTCATAATTACCATAGATTCAGTGTTGTAAGTGTTTATATATTAAGTTTTGAAGATTGAGAGAGTATTTGGACAGCGATTCGATAATTAACCCTCTCAAAACTTAACTTAAAAATGAACAGGGTTCACTATATATAGAAGATAAGACTGGTTCGCTAACATCCCCTAGCGAACCAGGTCTTACTTCGTTACATACAATAAATAAGACGAAGCACCTCCTGATTCGTTAACATCCCCTAACGAATCAGGAGGGAATAAGGTTAAGTCTTAGTTCGCTAACATCCCATAGCGAACTAGACTTCATATATAACGAACTAGACAATAATTAAACTAATTATTACATTAAATATAAAACAAAAACGTTAACGATAATTACAAAGACTCAAGACGCAAAACCGTGCACTAACAGTTGTTGAACCATGACTTGAATGTGATGCCAATGCCTGAGTTAAGCTCAGAGGAGGAAGGAGGAGATGATGTTGAGAGTGATGATGATGGTTCTAAGGATGAAGATGATAATATTGATGGAGATGAAGGAGGAGCTGGAGTAGCTAAGGATGTTGATGCACCTGATCAGGGGGAGCAACTTGAGGAACAAGAACAACCTATTCCACCACCACCGCAATCACCACCACACATTGATCAACCCATTATACCCTCACCACCATAAACTTCACCCCATCAAACCACTCAATCCCCACCCCAAACACTAACCATAAGCCAACCTGATACATCAACACATATATCCCCAACACCACAAACACCATCAACATCTAGCCAAATTCATTCTGATCCATTAATTCCAAGCCCACCTTATACACAATCACCACCACAATCCATTTTCCAAACTCACACCACAACCCAAGAACAAACTGAAAATGAACCATTTTCTACATCACCACACACACACCACCCACTGACACTAACTTATTGACCTTGTTAAAAGAAAATGCTGAGTTGAAGAGAATGAATGAGGAGGTCACTATGGAGAATGTCATGTTATTAGATCAGTTGGTAAGGGTAAGAATAAGAATTCAAACCCTGGAGCAGGAGGTTGAGAAGACCTCAGCTGCCCCAAAACAGGGGGAGAATGAATTAATGCCAACTGACTCTGATGTGAATATTGAGACTGTAACTGGAACAGGTGTAAAGACTGTAGACAGTTTGAAATTGATTATGAATGTTTATGATGATGGAGAGGAGAGTAGTGAGGAAAGGAGAATTGAAGATGATAATTATGAAGGTGATAGATCAGAGGTTGGAGAACAAGACTATGATTACAATGATGAAATAGTAAATATGGAAAGGGATGAAGAGAATGTAGAGGAGACAGTGGAAAATATTGAAAAGATAAATGATGAAGAGATAGTGACCACCACTGATATAGTCAGTTATGTGCAGAAAGAAACTCAAACTGATGAAATCATTCAAGTGATTACTGCTACTGAGGAGCCAATCATTACTGAAAAAGAACGCAAAAACGCGATCACCGATATTGTTGTCCACTTAAACCCATGCCTTAATCTTTACCGGGACAAATATGATCCGACAATTTTTTACTCAGTGGTTTACACAATTAAGACCCGCTTATTTTCAGCTTTTACCGGACCAGACCACCCCAACTTGACTTAAACCTCAAAATTAGCAGATTTAAAACTTTTGTTGCTCTATTTTTTTTTCATGAATAGTTAAGACGATCAAGGGTATTGTTTATCCACCTAAGCTTAAGCATCAAAGTCTACCAAGCAGCCATTAGATACGATTAAGGTTCAATTAATTTATAGCTAGTGTTCCCCACATCATGACATACCTCCGTTATCAAGCAACACCCCGAACCCTTCACCATAGGTGAGCATGCAAAATTTCATCTGTAGGGCTTACATGTAGCGTGTCCCTTGTGGTCCGTTTCTTAATGGTAATGAGACGCGAGCAAGGGGACCCCACATGGCTAACAGCGTGGATGATCAAGTCTGTATTGAATTTTGTACTTTTGTACTCTTGTGATCATGTTTATAGACTTATAAGGGTTTGCTCTTTTTGGCTATATTTAAATATTCACAACCCCACTTAGGAATTTTGAATACCCAGCTGAGTAGTCGGCATACAGACCCATGGTCTCCGGACCCGAAGCATCCCATCAATGCAGGATTTAAGGTTATAAAACCATACGCCAATGAGGTGTAAAACACTAAACTAGCAGTTTATGATTTATATCACGGGCTACACGGCATACTCTAACGTTAAACCTACCCAAGCATCATATGATAACATATTCAGATTTTTTTTTAAATTTATGACATTTCCACTTTTCATACCAAAAATTGAGGCTTGAGTATGGCCCGACCTTTCATTACTTATTTTCCACGGACAAAACGCTTTACCCACAAAAGATTTCCATTTTAACCATTTTATCAAATTAGCCCTTTCATTTTCAAGGCTGAGCCTACCGAAACATCCCAAGTTAAGTGCGCTTTCTTTTATTTTTCTCATATTATTAGTAGTTTGAAAAACCAATTTCCGATAAAATCATCATCTCCCACTTTAACGCAACAAAAACTAGACTCAAGGGACATTTTTAAAACATTTTTAACATTTTTTTTAATTATTTTTTATTTTTTTTATTTTTATTTTTTTTAACCCAAATACGAAAACAAAAACAAAACTAAAATTAGTTAAAACAATTGTGGCCCATCACCACACTTAAATTTTGCATTATCCTCAATGCAAGGATAACGACGACTTAAAACAAAAATAAAATAAAATAAAGTCAGACTAGAAAAAACTAAAGACTTAAAAAAATAAAAACTAAAGCAAAATAAAAAGTTAACAAGCTAGATAATGGAAAAGACTTAGCTGGTAATTTGCGCATGAAACATGATGTCAAAATCTTCTTCCATGAATGCCTTCCAACTATGAACGTGATCAACAAATAGTAACTCCTTCTCTCACACACGAACGTAAGCGGAAAAAATTCAACAAACAATATCTAGAAATATATCTTATCAAACTGATAGATATTAAGCATTCAAAATATTTTCACCAACTGACAAATATATAAAATAATCATGAAAAATCAGGAGCAAATAATAAATATAAAGTATATGGCTCCACTGCTACATCATCCCCACACTTGTCTTTTTTATTATATTCTTCCTTGGGATCGTTTCTCTAGCTCACTCAATCTTCAAACAAGCAAAATTTAAAAACGCAAAGAAAAAACAAAGACGAACTACAAAAACTACGTTAGTGACTCGATTAAATATACAAACTCCGCGAAACCTCCCCACACTTGAACTTAATCAGGAGGTTTCTCCTTTATCTGTACCCTATCTAACTCGTTTAGTTCCACCCGAAATTTATCAAACATTAATATATCAATGATGGAACCACAAAATATTAAATTAGAATTAAAAGTCAGTAACGAGTCAGACCACCTATATTTAAACTTACCTGGCAAGAGCCGAATGCGTTGTAAGTATCGAGAAGACTGGTCGTGTTTGACATGCAAAGGTTTTTTCATTCTTGTAGACCATCTTCTAAAGTATACGCAACTTCGGTTTTCAGGTAACCTATCATCCCCGGCCTTATCCCGTGGTTTTAATTCCCGAGAAGCATTCAAAACACAATCCACGGGTCGGCAATAGTGTTCTTCCTCTAACACCACATCCTCATCTACACTATCCTCTACAAGGAGGGCCTCGAAAAACGCAACATCCTCATTAACGTCTAATGTGTCTCCCCCGTCATAATCTGACAATCCATCCAACTCCAGATTCAAGAATTCATCTTCCTCGTTAAGCTCATTATCAACCTTAACCATATCCTAAACACAGAACATTAGCTCGAATGACTCTCCCAATTCTATCTCTTCCTCAAACACAGGTTTCACCATAACTGATCTCAGATATGCAGCCCACTCCTCCTCGTCACAATCATCATCGGAGTCACTACAAAACTCAGTAAAATTAGCAACATATACCTGTGAAACCTGAGGTGGGATTTCATCAGCCACTTGTGTCTCCGTATCCGGGATGAGCTCCTCTTCTTCATCTACATATTCCATGATTGGCTCTTTCCCTTCTTCTGGAAACGTCGGGAACAACTCGCCTAACCGATTCATGTATCCCAAATAGTTGCCTTCCGCATCATACTTATAACCAGGTGTCAGTTGCTCCTCCAGCTGCACACTCTCCTCTTCGTTTATCTTATCATCAGAGTCACTCCAAAAATCAATAATAGCATGTGAAACCGGAGGTGGGACTTCAACATCCATTTTTGTCTCCGTTACTTGAATGATCTCCTTATATGAGTGCTCAACATATTCCAAGGATCTCAACCTCTCCATTTCATCTTCTTCATCCAGTCTCCTAGAAATTTCTTCTACTTGACGTCGGAGATCTGTAATAATATCCTGGTGATTTTTGAAGATGGTATCATGCTCAACGAACATCTTTTGGGTATCTGTAGCCATGTATTGGACCAACATCTTTTCTATCCTACCCATAGCAGCTACATCCTCATCAGAAAGACTATTAGAAAATTGATCATAACAATGCTCCTGGTTTTGCTGAGGTTGCTGATACGAATTATCAAAATAATACGGAAAGGTCCCTGTGAAAATTTTGCACCGGCTGCACATAAGGGTTAGTACGATTATATGGACATGCACGAGTCATATGACAACCAGCGCATCTATAACAAATAAAGCGAGAACCCTTGTATGGACAATCATAGTGTAAATGAGGATCACCACATGTATCACAATTAGTGTTACTATTATATGGACATTTAATGGTTAAGTGAGGTCCATTACAAATTTCACACATAATTACAGGAATCTAAACAAGCAAAAGACACGGACAATTAGACACCTACGACTCACAATAAAAATAAATAAACACGTAAAAAGCTAATTAACTAAAACCCAAAAAACTCAAAAGGAAAAACACAATAGCACGTATATAGCAAGTAAGTCCAATCAAAACTAATAACCCAATCGCCAAGAGTCCCCGGCAACGGCGCCAAAAACTTGATGTGCTTAAAACAGTCAATTAAATATTAACTAAATTAACAAGTAATAAAAACTAGACTTAAGACTCAACTACACAAAACACCGGCAAGTGAACCGGTCAATTGTACTAAAGCTAAGTAAGTCTGGAATATCGAACCCACAGGACTCTATAAATTACGTTAATTAACTAATTAGACTCGACTTACGACACGACTATTTATTATTAATGTTTAAAAGGGGGGTTTCTAAAGTAAGATTAAACTAAGAAAGCAAATAAACAAGTAAACGAGAAAACAAGCAATTAATCACGAGATCGAAACCAATCAGAGAAGGAATCTACCTAGGTAAGAATCCCATGCATCAACAATCATCAAGCAATGGACAAATAACATGATTATGGAAACTGATTTCTAAACGTGTTCATCTAACAAACCCTAAGGACCTTTGGCTGAATCAAATTAAATCCCAAAGAACAGTTATTAGATTATTAAGCAATCAGTTGAATTGATTTCCGCAAAGTCATCAATTAGGGTTAATTAGTAGTATCTATAGCAAGCAATCTTACGAAACAATAAACCTTAGATAACTTGATAAACTAACATGACATCATGAACATGGATCAACACAATAAGCAAGAATATTGTCACTACTATCCTAGCATGCAATTGACCAAGACACATGAACAACTCCTCACCTCACAGCTATTGGAATTTAGCAAAACATTCAAAACCCTAACCAACTATCAACTAGCTTCTATGATCCAATGGGCCCATTCAATCACAATAATAAAAACACCAAGTAATGATTTAAACATCAACCCTAAATCTAAAGAACATAATCAAAAGATAAAAGATCTATGTGAAGCTATAATTAACAATCAATCAAGATAATAAACACTCATATGCATCATGAAAGAAAAATCAAGTCTTTTACTATTAAATTAACAAAACCATAATCAAACAATTGTCCAAAGCAAGAATCAAGTCTCAAACATGTACATCAAACCTAGGTAGACATGAAGTCTAGCCTAGAATCATTATTAAAAACAATCCTAAACAAGTCTTAAAAACAAAGAAGAAAGACATGAAGAATAATGAACAAGGAACGAAATTTAGAGCGATAAAACCCTTAGAGATTGATCCTCGAACACCCGGATGAAAGCTCTCTCGATCCTCCTTGGTTCCTAGCTTCAAATCACCTTCAAAACCTGGGAAAAGCTCTTGAAATCGGCTGCCAACAAGCTTAGGATCGACTAGGGAATGAAGGTGTTTATATAAGCAAGAATGGGCTTGGGCTTGCAACTTTTGGCTGACCAGAAGGCCTAGGCGCCCGGCCTAGGCATCCTGGTCATTTGCCTAGGCGCGGCGCGGCGCCCTTTTTGGGGAATTTTCGTTTTTTTCTTTTATTTATTATTTAACCATGTTAGATCCCTTTCTTGAACTCCAAGTAACGTTTAAAACCTTCTAGACCTTCTTTTCTTACAAATCACCATCTACATGAAAACAAATCGAAAAGCTAAGTGGAACAATCATGTAATCGGTGATGAGTAAAACGAACTTAAACTTCGCATGAAAGGATAGAAAGAATTACGTTTTAACATGCAAGACACCAAATGATTAAAAACATGTAAACATATAATGAACTTGACTCAAAACTTAAATTAATAAAAGATAAACAAAACTCGAACTAAAACGAACTCAAAACATTAAAGAAACATAACTTTACACGGGATTCGAGATGTATAAATAGATGTATATCAGCTACCAAGCACACTTTGCTAATAAGCTATTTTCTAGCAAAGGGTTGAAGGGACCATTGAAGAACAAGGTTGCTCGTAAGGGTTTGTCGTGCAAAGTCTTACAAAGTCAAGAAGATTGAAGTCTACCCGGTGAGTATTTTACTTGGTAAAATACTCTTCAAGTAAAGTCTACCCGGAAACTGATCCCGAGCACACTTCTATATTACCAAGTCATAAAGGTTGGCAGAGCATACTCGGAAAGACAAGATTGATGCAAAGTCTACCCGGAAGACTTGTTTTACACTTAGAATATTTCTGAATATGTAATTTGAATATGTATTTACGTTTAGGGTCTTCTAGAAGGAATGACAGCTGTCAACAGGTGTCAGGCCTATAAAAGGAATAATTATGGCACACCTGAGAACAACACACACAAGGGCAGACAGACACATTAATTAAGAAATAATATTGTGTGTGACGGCTGTCTCAGTATAGTACGGATAAAACCTTCATTCAAGAAACCCTAAATCGATTATCCACTTTGTATGATTTATATTATATAAATGGAAATCTTTTGAGTAAATCTTGTTTGTGTTGGTTACCTTTGAATACTGATTAAGCAACCATATGTTTGTTATTGATTCCGCCTTTAACAAACGGTAATCTTTCTAAATATAGCAACCTGTCATCAACTCCCTTGTCGACACATCTATTTGTGTGAGTTATGGCATGATTTGAGTAAGATCCAGCTGAAATCGGGGACCTGACATAAGAGTGGGACGATGTTGTGTTTGCCAGGGGTGTTACACGTTAAAACTTCAAGTGCCTTTTTATAAATCTGGTTATTAATTATATAATATTATATAAAACCTTTAACCCATTATCCAAATCCGTAACCCATGACCCGTATGATCAGCGTGATCCATAATTCTCATTCTATAAACGAAATCGATCCCCTATGATTGTGAATACATGTTTTGCGACTCATACCAACAAAAATAATTTAGAAATATTGATCGATTTGATATCGTTTATTAAATTAACTAAAACTGTTATAACAATGTTAGCGTTATACAATATAGAGCTAACAAAAATTCGATTAAACCTAGCTGTACAACCTCCTTAGCCTCGCGATCTAAACCCCTACGTTTAATTCCGTCATAATGACCTTATTATACCCAATTTTTAGCTAACCCTGTCTGACGGCTGTGGTAAGCAAACTAAACACCCATACGTCAAAGTTAAAGGTAATTTATATCTGTATTCAATTCGTCTCCGATCATAAAACAAAAACCATATGATTAATAAACTAAACACAAACTAGATTAATCGATTGTTGATCCTAGGGGTTTGGGATTGTATTGGGCGTTTTTGACTGGTTAGATATATTAATTTGCTTCTGGTTCTAACCAACTAACACACCCAGCTCAGTTGGCTGGTTATGCGTGTGTTCTTCCTGATGCCGGCCACTGGCGCGGGTTTGAAACCCGGCCATGGCAGTATTGGTTTTTATTTATTTTTTCGTTTGTTTTAATGAATAGTTTTTATCAATTAAATATAATTAATATTAATATTAAATAAACATGATTTTATCCAACCGACACCTTTAAGTTTTACGTTTCTTGACAAATAATCCTATTATATATATATATATATATATATATATATATATATAATTTGTATGTATTATAAGTGTTTATTTATAATAATAAATCCTCGTTACTTTATTAAAACCCGACACTAATATTAGTGATTTGTCGTCGTTGAACATCTTTATAGTTTTGCTTATATTAATTTTTATATACAAAAATATATATTGTATATATATGTATCGTTCTTAAAAAAAGGTAACAATTGTGTCTTAAACATATTAAGTATATTTATAAAATTTGATTTTATTTAAATAGTCAAAGCTATATATTGTATGATAAATATTATATTTTAAACGTTTGTATTAAATTATTTAATATATGACAAGTAAGGTTTATTCATGTACACATTTATAATTGGTTATATTTATTTAATTATTATTTAAATAACTGTATAATGGTATTTTATTTAATTCATATTTATTTATTTAAACTAATAATAATGATTTCACACTACTAATAACTATAGAGTTCAATCGATATCAATAACATGCTAATCACAACATAACTCAAATCACACCGAAATCATAACTCATTAAATCGTGTATATATATCTTATATAACTAATTTATATTATTATTATTTAACTAGGAATCCTTTTCAGTGTATCCCGAAGGATTTATCTTTCTCACATCATCACTTATTTTTCGTTCATCTGATCAGGTGATTAATCACTCTCCTTTTTACTTATTTTAAATCCTTTTGGGGACATATGCGTAATTACAGTATTTATCTATTATCTATAATTCAAAACCGCAATTGTTTAATCCGTATGTGAATATCAGTTTATGCCGAACTTGCTATTTGCTTACTTTCTTTACTTGAGTACATTTGGAGAGGTCCAACATATTCACATTATAGTATGATCATACGACCGTGGTAGTGGCCGTCGTCCGACGCATTGACAATGTTTTCACCGATATCTCATTCTTGGTAGCCAATGCCCATTCGCATGGCAACAGTATAGCCTTTTCTTTATGGTTTGTTGATTGTTTATATGATATGGTTTAACTGTTTATTCTCATGAGAACAGTTTGTATCTTTCTTTATTTATTATATATTATTATTGTTGTGTCTTAAACTGGTGTTTTATTCACTCAACATGTGTTGTTGACAAAAATATATTTTATACGCATTTGCAGGTTATCAGCTTGGTTGTTTAGCAAGATGAAGATCACGTAGAGATGCCCTTTTAGGATACAAACTTAATTGATCATTGTTGTAATTTATTTATACTTGATGTCGTTAACTGTAATTATTTTATCTAAATAAATTTAAGTCCCGAATCTGGATCACTACAATTATGATATCAATGAACCTAGTATTGGTGCGGAATTCCAATACTTGGTGATTCAAGAACACAATAGAACACGAACGAGTAACACAAGGATTGCTTCAAAATACACGTATTATTGATCTATGTCGGGTGCTTAAGCACGATTACAAACTCGTCTAGTGAAACACTTAAACGACAAACAAAGAACTCAATCAACAACCAAAACCCTAAACAAAGTATTCTATATATATAGGGAAACAAAACATGGTAGCCCATTTGTCACACCCCCATCTTAGGCCTAGGGGCGTGACCCAACAATCGGTACCACATTTGTAAATTAATCAGAGTTACGTGTTTAAGCGGAAGACTTTATAAAACATGTGGATTTAAAGTTAAATATTTATATTACAAAAGACGAGACGAAATTCTCGTTTAGTTTTACATGTTTATAAGTTTAACAAAATCATCATATTTTAATATTTAAACAAAAATTATCAGAGCCATCGGATTCTTGAGCCGTTCGTCCTTCAAGCTCTATTCTTGGTTACCTGCAAAATGTTATAAAAATACGTCAGCAATGATTGCTGGTGAATATGCTGACGCTAAAATATTTTCTTTTACTTTGTCACCCCTTGAGATATACGCAAGCCTCGGCCCATCTTGGCTTAGGAATAACAAAGTTAAAAATAATATCATTATAAATTCGAGTCTCTACACTAGGTCACCCCAGCAAAACACCGAAGCGTTTCGACATACTTAGGTGCGATAAATATACACATGGTCATTCTCACTCGAACGTACTTAGGTCCGGCCCATCGTGGCTGGAGGTCGTGACCAAGCGTGTGCGATGTGCCCATCGCATTTAACCACATATGTAAGGATCCAGACAAACGTATACTACAACCTAAGGGCTAGGCTTTTACTCTTATTCATAATGTTTTTAGAGACACTTAGTCTCATGTAAAGTTTTACACATAACACGTTTAAGTGGGGCGTATTCACATTTTGATATGGATCGGTTTCCAACACCGTCCGTGAGTCTTTCTCTTGCTATCTCGCACCTATAGTACGAGTATAACTTTTATTAGTCGGATATACAATCCGGCTTAAGACCTTTAGTCTTATTTATCTCGATGAACCTTTAGTTCAATACTCTTTTACTTTAAAACCTTTAGTTAAAAAGTAATGTTTATAAACCTTTAGTTTATTATAAAAACCCTACCTTTCTTATTCTTTAAGAAACGTATTCTTTTCTTTATTATTTAAGAATACTCATTATTACTTAAATAACATTTATAACAAAGAATTATATATATAATCTCACACATATATATACTTTTATATTTCTTTCTTTTCTTTGTTATTTATTCTCTTTTTATAAGCATCGAGTATAATTCCGACTTAGGGTATTAAGCCTTTATAATATTTTATTATTTTTTCAGTAGGGCATTATGCCTACCTTTTACTCGGCTTATAATCCCTAGACACTTGGGCAGCACTTTGACGCTGCTTGATCTTTTCAACACTCGCTTTGATCAACAGTTCACTTGAACACACCAAACGAGACACCAACTCTTCTCGCCACGTTCTTCGAGATGATCGTCGGGATGTAGAAACAACACCACCTTCTTGTTTGGAATGTTCTCGAGGTATGGCACGGAAATCAAGGAATCGGGCACGGTTTTCGAGGTGGATCGAGGGCGCGAACTTTGAGGTGTAGAGAGATGTCAGAGAGAGAGAGATAAGAGCTGTGTTTTGGTGTGGAAATATGAAGACCCGGACCTTGCTATTTATAGACATAATTTTGGATCCCATCGCGATACGCGATGGATCCCTGGGCTGGCCTATCGCGTAGCACGATATAGGCCTGATGATTCCCATGGTAGACCTGCCACGTGGCGACACGTGGCAGGCGTTGTGCCGCATGGCGACACGTGGCAACACGTGGCGGACGTGTTGCCACGTGGTGACATGTGGCGGCAAACGATGCCACCGTGTGCCACGTGGCACACGTGTCACAAACTGTCAGACCACGTCATTGCAATACGCGATGATGAGGGTTAAACCAGCTATCGCGTATCGCTGTTGACCTTTCCAGAAGGTTTGACCATGCCACGTCGCGTATCGCGATGGGCTGATCTTTTGTCCCCATCGCGTAGCGTGATAGGACCAGAAAACAAATTTTTCATTTTCAACCTTGGAGTTTGGAATTTGGCAGAATTGATCCCTAGACTTTGATTCTTGACATTTTTGGCTCGAAATTTCCGTGATGTTACATCCTCCCCACCTTGAAATAAATCTCGTCCTCAAGATTGCTTTACGTGAATAAGTGGGGGTATTTCTTTCTCATTTCGGACTCGAGTTCCCATGTGTACTTGGGCCCTCTTCGCGAGTCCCATTTTACCTTCACGATTTTCAAGGTACGTCTTTTAAGTTTCTTTAATTTTGAATCTTTGATTTGAATTGGTTTTTCAATGAATTTTTAATTCTCTTTTATTTCCACATCTTTTAAAGGCATTGAAAGAGATTCATCGGCTAAACATTTACGCATATTCGAGATATGGAATACGTCATGTATCCCTTGCATTTCCTCGGGTAGTCGCAATCGGTATGCAACAGTACCAATTCGTTCAAGTACCTCAAATAGTCCAACGAATCGAGGACTTAACTTTCCTTTCTTGCCGAAGCGAACTACGCCTTTCCATGGCGAAACTTTGAACTTTATCACCGACATTGAACTCTAACGGCTAACGACGGACATCGGCGTAACTCTTTTGGCGATCACGTGCCGTTTTAAGTCGTTCACGGATTTGAATAACTCTGTCGGTGGTTTCACGGACTATCTCGAGTCCAGATAATTGATTATCTCCAGTTTCAGACCAGCACACGGGCGTCCTACATTTTCGACCATATAACACCTCAAATGGTGCGGCTTGAATGCTCGTGTGATAACTATTGTTATACGAGAATTCCATTAGGGGTAAGTGGTCATCCCAACTTCCACCTAAGTCTATCACACATGCGCGGAGCATATCTTCCAACGTTTGAATTGTCCTTTCGCTTTGCCCATCAGTTTGTGGGTGATAGGCAGTGCTAAGGTTAAGCTTTGTGCCGAGTGCTTGTTGGAAGCTTTTCCAAAAGTGAGACGTGAAACGGCTGTCTCTATCAGAAATTATGGACAGTAGTACTCCATGTAAAGCAACAATGTTGTTAACATAGATACGAGCTAATTTGTCCATCGAGTACGACTCATTGATGGGTATGAAGTGTGCGGATTTTGTTAATCGATCCACAATCACCCATATTGCATTATGTTGTCGAGTCGTTTTAGGGAGTTTAGTGATGAAATCCATAGTGATCAACTCCCACTTCCATACAGGAAGTTCGGGTTGCTGAAGCAATCCCGAAGGCTTTTGGTGTTCAGCCTTGACTTTCAAACATGTCAAACATTTCACAACATGCGAAGCGACATTTCTTTTCATCCCATTCCACCAATAGTTTGCCTTAAGATTATGGTACATTTTGTCACTCCCGGGATGCATCATATACTTGGATTTGTGAGCCTTGTTCAAAATTCACGTAAACCTCCAACGATTGGTACCCAAATCCTATTACCGAGTCTAAGGATACCATCGGCACCTTTGAGTAGCAAGTCATTGGCGCCGTTACGTTTTTCGTCGGAGATTTGGTTTTCATTGATCGCTTGAGTTTATGCGGATTTGATTTGTTCAAAGAGATCAACTTGGAGTTCTAGCCTCAATGCTCAGACTCTTTTTGGCTTCTCATGCTCTTTACGACTTAAGGCATCAGCCACGACGTTGGCTTTGCCTTCATGGTAAACAATCTCACAATCGTAGTCATTGAGTGTCTCCATCCATCATCGTTGACGCATGTTGAGCTCTTTTTTATCAAAGATATGTTTTAAGCTTTTATGATCAGTGTACACGGTAAATCTTACTCCATAGAGATAATGCCTCCATATCTTAAGTGCAAAGATTATGGCGCCTAACTCTAGATCGTGAGTTGTATAATTCTTCTCGTGTACTTTGAGTTGACGAGAGGCGTAAGCGATTACTTTCTTGCGTTGCATTAGTACACATCCCAAACCAGAGTGAGATGCATCACTAAATACAAAAAAATCTTCAGTACCTTCTAGCAAGGCCAGTATCGGTGCTTGAGTAAGCTTTTGTTTAAGTATATCGAACGCCTCTTGTTGCTTTGTTCCCCATTCATATTTGATGTTCTTACGAGTCAAGGAAGTTAGGGGAACAGCGATTCGGGAAAAGTTTTCGATGAACCTTCGATAATAGCCGGCCAATCCCAAGAAGCTTCGAATCTTGGTTGGCGACTTTGGAATCTCCCTCAAAGAGATAGCTTCAATCTTAGCGGGGTCTACTTGAATACCATCGACGTTAATAATGTGACCAAGAAATTGCACTTCGTGCAACCAGAACTCGCATTTCGAGAACTTAGCGTACAACTTCTCGGTTCTTAGAATTTCAAGTAATGTTTGAAGATGATTTTCATGATCGTCCTTAGACTTAGAGTAAATGAGTATGTCATTGATGAAAATGATAACAAATTTATCCAAGTAAGGCTTATAAATACGATTCATCATGTCCGTGAACGCAGTCGGCGCATTAGTAAGTCCAAATGACATAACGGTGAACTCATAATTATCGTACCTTGTTCGAAACGCGGTTTTTGGAATATCTTCAGTTTGTTCTTTGTGTTGGTGATAGCCAGAACGAAGATCGATTTTAGAAAAGAAGCTAGCACCTTGAAGTTGGTCAAAAAGATCGTCGATTCAAGGGAGTGGATAACGATTCTTGATTGTGACTTTGTTGAGAGCTCGGTAGTCGATGCACATACGCATGGATCCATCCTTCTTATTGACGAATAGTATCGGCGCTCCCCATGGTGATGAACTTAGTCGTATGAATCCTTTCTCGAGAAGCTCGTCAAGTTGTTTCTTCAGTTATTTCATCTCAGTTGGCGCGAGGCGATATGGAGCATTGGCGATCGGAGCAGTTCTAGGAATAAGATCGATCCTAAATTCTACTTCACGATCGGGAGGAATACCAGGAAGTTCATCGGGAAAGACATCGGCATAGTCGGAAACAACGAGAACGTTTTTAATTTCTTTGGGTTTTGATTCTTCGGTGACGTAGGCCATGAATGCTAAGCATCCTTGGTTCAAGCATTTGTTAGCCCTTATCATGGAGATTAGGCTAACTTGGCCAGCATCTTTATCCCCTTCAATTCGAATAGTTCGTTTATCAGGGGATCAAAGTTCAACAGTCTTACTATTGCAAAGGATACGGGCATGGTTGTCGGATAACCAATCCATACCCAATACAACATCAAAACCAGCAAGAGTCATGGGTAGCAATTGAAAAGGCAAAACGTAACCAGCTAATATGATTTTTCCGTTTCTAGGGCTTCGAAGATTTTAATGATTTCGCCATTAGCGGTCTCGACGCTTAGAGTTTTATTTAGTTTGATTAAAGGTTCGTTTAATATACTACAAAATTTATAATCTATAAAACTTAAGTTGGCTCTTGAATCAAACAAGACTCTAGCATAGGCATTGTTCACAAGGAACGTACCGGTAATGGTTTCCGGCATGTCGGCCGCTTTCTTCGTATCAAGGAAGAAAACTCTTGCATTGCCCTTCTTGGGCTCGTTCTTTTGACCGCTACCACCCGCACCACCAGTCGCGGGCTTATTCTTGGGGCACTCGAAACTGAGATGTCCCATTTCTTTACAATTATAGCAGGTCATCTTCTTCTTCCAACAATCGGTCATGGCGTGGCCGGGCTTGTGACATGATTCACAAAGTCGTGGAGTTAAATGGCATCTTCCCCTATGATATTTCTTACAAACTTTGCATTGTGGGATGCCGGGGTTGAAGCCAGACCTTTGTTGGTCAACTCCTTTACCCTTGAAACGGGTATTTCCTTCCTTCTTTGGGTCTTGTGTTGTCACGACCCTCTTGTCCTCTTCTTTATTGCGGATCATTCAGCCCATCAAGTAACCTGCCACCTCCATCGCGGAGTCAGCGGTTTGTGGTAAGTGTGACCTCACCATGTCACGAATCTCTCGTGGTAGTCCCCATATATAACGTGTAACTTTGCTGGATTCCGAGGTAACCAGCTGGGGAACCAAACGACAATATTCGTGGATTTTCGTGTTATACTCACGAAGGTTTGTTCCAACAACCTTGTGAGTTAGGAATTTGGTTTGTTTCTGGTCCGTTTCGTGCATCAGACAGGATTTTGACATCAGCAACTCTTTGAACTCGTTCCAAGTCATGTTATACATAACCTCCCTTCCTCTACTCAAGATTAACGTGTTCCACCACTCTAGAGCTTCGCCTTTAAACATCAGGGTAGAATACTGAATCTTTTCTTCATCTGAACACTTGCTTGTAATCACAATTGTCTCCATCTCTTCAAGCCACCTCACGGTTGTGATGGCTCCCTTGTCACCATGAAACTACTTCGGTCTATAGTACTTAAAGTCCTTGAATGAGCACCCACCTATTTTGAGTTTCTTGAATTCTTGACGAACCCCACCATCAGGATTCGAGTCATGTACACTTTCATCCATACGTGAAGGTCTAGAACAGGGATTAGAAACGGATTTTCGAGAAGGGTTTGTAGATTGTGAATGTTTTGTTTGTCTAGATTGGGTTCTATTTTCTGTTTCAGCCCGTACGGCATCTTTTACTATATTTTGGATTTGTTTCATGTATATCTCAGGGATTGTTTCCTCTTGTTCATTTTCGGGACCTTTCCCTTTTTCGTCTCGTCTTTCGGCTTCCTTTCGGGAGGCCTCTCGATTATCACTTTGTCGAGACGTTTTTATCTTTTATTCTTTTTCAATCTTTTTATCTGAAATTTTAACATGTTTCTTTTATAAAACACAAGTTTTACTTTATTAACCATATATATATATATATATATATATATATCATAAAATGATATATATATATATATACATATATATATATATATATATATATATATATATTATTTTACAACATTCTTTATATATCATTTATACGATATATAAACACCTATCCTTATTACATTATATTTTACACATAACATACAATTTAGTTTAAGCGTATAAACTTCATCCTTTGAAACATGCCATCATCACCATCTTCTCAGTCCTTCATAAACTTCTTTTCAACCCTTGTCAGCTTGTTGCACTTACGAAGAAGCGTCTCTCCTATCTTCTTCTTTTTCTTTCCATCAACTGCAATCTTCTTTCTCAAATCATCGGTCTTGTGTAGAGCTCGATCCAGATGTTCCTCCTGTGAATGGGGAATATCATTGGGATAACCGTAACGAGGTGGTGGATCTTGGTACCCCATCATAACCATGTCAAAATGATTCCTTGGATCTAGGTATGGAGAAGTAGTCACATCGGATTGGTAGTTGAAGAAAGTATTGGCAGTCTCATTCTGTTCTCGAATCTCATTCGCTTGTTCTTCAACTGATGGGATCTTGCCTGTGTATGGTGGGAAGCTTGATGACGCTTTACCCTTGAGCTCTTGAAGAAATTTTATGTAACGTTCAACGAAACCATAACTTGGGGTTTGTTGAGAGAATGGCTCTTCCACCGGTGTCATCTCTTCATTTGGGTTGTCAGGAAATTCCACCTCGGGTTCTGTTTCCTCCTTTGGTTCCTCTTCTGGTTCCTCTTCCGATTCCTCTTTGGTTATTGCAGGCACGTGGATCTTCTCGTATGGCATCGTCACTCTCATCTTGGGCTTGTGAGATGGCCCTTCCTTGTTGATGTGGGAATCGGCAAAATCCATAGTTGAAGTGCCAATATGCCACCTCCGTTGATCGGAGTGGCATTGCATCCAGTTGGATGAAGGAGATCTTGGTTCCTCTTTGATGGTTCGGTTAGAGAGGAAAGCTTATGATGGATGAGGATTCGGTAGTAAGTGTGTTGAACCTCCAGACGGATAATACGGTGGAACCTTCGTGGGATGATAGGTAGGAATTTCGGAAGGATAATATGTAGGGATCTCGGATGGTTGGTACATAGGTAGACTTGTCAGGTGATAACTTGATTGTCTTGGCGTTTGGTACACTTGATGTGGAGTGTTGTCCATATGGTAAATGGGACTTGATTCAATATTGGGATGTTGGCCATGCCCTTCATTGGAATTGAAGAATGATTGAAGTAATCCTTACTCATGATGTCCTTTGGGAATTTATAATACTTCCTTGCTCTTCTCGTTTCATTATCATAATACTCCATTAATTTCTCGTAGGACATCTAAATTAGGCGGTTTAGATTGAGGAGAGGGAAAAGAAAGGGTTACCAGCCAATCTTATCCTTATTCAAATAAACAAGTAATTATTTCCTATGTTTGGATTGAAGCTTGGGTATTGTTTTATGATACCCAATTCGCTATGATCGATGGCTCTGATACCAACCTGTCACACCCCCATCTTAGGCCTAGGGGCGTGACCCAACAATTGGTACCACATTTGTAAATAAATCAGAGTTACGGGTTTAAACGGAAGACTTTATAAAACATGTGGATTTAAAGTTAAATATTTATATTACAAAAGACGAGACGAAAGTCTCGTTTAGATTTAGTTGTTTATAAGTTTAACAAAATCATCATATTTTAATATTTAAACAAAAATTATCCGAGCCATCGGATTCTTGAGCCCTTCGTCCTTCAAGCTCTATTCTTGGTTACCTGCAAAATGTTATAAAAATACGTCAGCAATGATTGTTGGTGAATATGCTGACGCTAAAATATTTTCTTTTACTTTGTCACCCCTCGAGGGTTACGCAAGCCTCGGCCCATATTGGCTTAGGAATAACAAAGTTAAAAACAATATCATTATAAATTCGAGTCTCTACACTAGGTCACCGCAGCGTTTCGACGTAATTAGGTGCCATAAATATACACATGGTCAATCTCGCTCGAACGTACTTAGGTCCGGCCCCTCGTGGCTGGAGGTCGTGACCAAGCGTGGTGCGATGTGCCCATCGCTTTAACCAAATATGTAAGAATCTAGACAAACGTATAATACAGCCTGAGGGCTAGGCTTTTACTCTTATTCATAAAGTTTTTAGAGACACTTAGTCTCATGTAAAGTTTTACACATAACACGTTTAATTGTTTGAAAACAAGTTTGTAAAAGTGGGGCGTATTCACCTTTTGATATGGATTGGTTTCCAACGCCGTCCATGAGTCTTTCTCTTGCTATCTCGCACCTATAGTACGAGTAGAACTTTTATTAGTCAGATATACAATCCGGCTTAAGACCTTTAGTCTTATTTGTCTCGATGAACCTTTAGTTCAATACTCTTTTACTTTAAAACCTTTAGTTAAAACTTTTAGTTTATTAATCCTTTATAATATTTTATTATTATTTTAGTCGGGCATTATGCCTTCCTTTTACTCGGCTTATAATCCCTAGACACTTGGGCAGCACTTCGACGCCGCTTGATCTTTTCAACACTCTCTTTGATCAACACTTCACTTGAACACACCAAATGAGACACCAACTCTTCTCGGCACGTTCTTCGAGATGATCGTCGGGATGTAGAAACAGCACCACCTTCTTGTTTGGAATGTCATCCGAGAGTGGTACGAATATCGAGGTATGGAACAGAAATCGAGGAATCGGGCACGGTTTTCGAGGTGGATCGAGGGCACAAACTTCGAGGTGTAGAGAGATGTTAGAGAGAGATATGAGAGCTGTGTTTTGGTGAGGAAATATGAAGACTCGGACCTTGATATTTATAGACATAATTTTGGATCCCATCGCGATACGTATCGCGTAGCGCGATATAGGCCTGATGATTCACAGGGTTGACCTGCCACGTAGCGACACGTGGCAGGCGTTGTGCCGCGTGGCGACACGTGGCGGACGTGTTGCCAAGTGGTGACATGTGGCGGCAGACGATGCCACCGTGTGCCATGTGGCACACGTGTCACAAACTTTTCAGACCACGTCATCGCGATATGCGATGACGAGGGTTCAACCAGCGATCGTGTATCGCTGTTGACCCTTCCATAAGGTTTGACCAAGCCTATCGCATATCGCGATGGTCTGATCTTTTGTCCCCATCGCGTAGCGCGATAGGACCAGAAAATAGATTTTTTATTTTCAACCTTGGAGTTTGGAATTTAGCAGAATTGATCCCTAGACTTTGATTCTTGACATTTTTTGCTCGAAATTTCCTTGATGTTACACCATTAACCCAATAACCACCAAAAGCCCACCGAGATCATCTCGGTTTACATACGCGACCTTTTACATCCACCTAGACTAAGTACAAACCACTTTAATTTAGGCCCAACAATCTCCCTCTTGGTTTGTAGGTTGGTCTTCAATCATGCTCCATGTAATCAATATCAGCATCTTTCAACGCGCCAGCCCAAAGTTTCACCTGATAATAGAGGCCGCCATGCTTGTATATTCTTTTGCAGTCGCTTCAAAGATCGGGTCAACTATTATCTGGAAGGAGCTGAGAGTCATGATATCTCTTTCTCTAAACTTTAGCAAATCCCTTGGATCAACAAATCTGTATTGCCCTTTGCCCTTCTCTAATTTGACAACAACAGTGGCAGTTTCACTATCATACATCCAGAACCTCATGTTGTCCAATGTGCCATCTGGAATCGCTTCAGGTACAGGAATCTGAGTGGCCTTGTTTGTAGCAGGCCATATAATGTTGACCATTGTTTTTCCTGTCTTTGGATCCTTGACCCCCTTTGCTTTTTTCAAAAAGGATTATGCAGTTTTCATGTTTGGAAAGCCTCTATCAACTTGACTTCTTAGAAAATTCCAAAAATCTATACCACGTTTATCATTAGTTGGGTTGGTGAAAGGAGAATTTATCCGGTCACTTAGATCCACCTTAGTCCAAGATCCAAAATCTTCCATCTTCTTATAATACTCAATGGTCCCGGACTTCCTCTTAACCCACCACATGTTCTTGTCAGCATCGAAACCCCATGACACAACTCCCGAACGATCACCATATTTATCTGAGAAACCTTTTGGAAAAGTGACAATGAATCTGTCTGGTTGATCTAATGATTAGACATTTTGATTGGAGTTTTTCATCACCAGCAACCTTTTCTGAACTCTATCAGATTTTTCTTTGGAGATTGGTGGTGCGTCCATATACTATTTCAACGTCTCAGACTCATCTATGTTCTCTACTGGGCGAGTAGTAGAGCCACTACCTTGGTCAACGTTGGATACATTATCAGTACTACTTCTGAACTCATCTCCGAAGTTTTGAACAAATTTTTGTTGGAGATCTAGATAGATAGCAGTTAGTTCTCCCATGCTAGATTAAAGCTCTTTAATTTTGGAATCTTTATCAGTATATATATATATATATATATATATTTCAAATTCGTTTGTGTATGTTTATATTGAATTCGTTTAACCGACCTGTTTTGTTAGTTCAATGTATTTGTTTTTGAAAGCATTCAATTTATATCATGTTCAATGATTTATAGTTCATATCCGTTTACTCTATATTTGTATTGTTCAATTAACGAATCTCCGAGCCTTAAAAGTTTATAAAATAATCAATCTCCAAGCTATCGGGTATAAAATATAAACAATCAAAGGATATTATAAATATAACAAGTTTTAATCAACTATTGTATAAATATAAAGTTTAAGGATTAATATGAAATTAAAGTTTTAATATGTTTTTAATAGATGAGGGGCTTAAAGTGTAGTTTGAATTTAAAATATATTATCATAATGATATCCAACCCTAGCCACCCCTCCTTTCCACGTTTTTCCGGCAACCCAAATTCCGGCGACGGCAGAAAACTTCCGGCAACCATCAAAACCACTTCAAACCGCCATATTAACCCAATTTTAATGATATAAACTCGTTCATCCATCATCTTTATGACAAACTGAAAATTTTTCTTACTTTTTCAGACACTCATCACGACTTGACTCAAATTTTCGGGACGAAAATTTTTTAACATGGGAATGATGTGACAATCGTCAATTTCAGGTTAACTCCGTTAACTCAACTCCGTCAATTCAAACTTAAGATCATTGAATCTATAACGCACACTTCATTACATTTAAACTAGGGTTTAAATGACGCTTGACACTTACTACATGTGTAGTCTTTCGGGAATTGCACCGAAACGCAAACGAGTTGACGCAAACAATTGGTGAATAAATGAAAAACGTCAAAACAATAATTATGTGATAATTATGTGTTAGGCTTATGTGTTATATGATTACATTGTTTAAGAAGTTAACTCAAGATGCAAACTAATTACTTTGGGCTAGTAAACTAATAAATTGAAGTGGAGGGACCTAGATGTAACGTGTTATTATTATTAATAATAATAAACCCTAACTCTCTCTTCTCTCTTTCACTCTACCCGACGGCAGCCCTCCCCCTCCCCTCTCTCGCGATCGGCAGCCTCACACACACACATATCACACCCGTTAAAGCTTGATTCTTCATAATCGGAGCATCCTACACTCGTTTCTAAGCACCTCTCACGTTTCTCTTGGTTATCTCTGCATTTTTAAGGTATATATATGAAACCCTAACTATTGAATATCATATATTAAGTGTTTTATGATTGATTATGGCTAGAGGATGATTGATTATGTGTTAGTGATTGATATTGATAGTCATATGTGATTTTGAACGGTGAAAGATTGATGAATCATTAATTGTTTGTAAACCCTAAAGGGTTACTACTGATTTTTATGATTAATAATGTTTATTGCGTGTTTTGAGTTATGTCATATGCTTAGGATGCATGTTAGATGATTGTTTATGCTTGCTGAGTTTGACAGCAGTGATTGTTAAAATTGAACGGTGTGTAACTTGTTGAGTATATAAGCAAACTGAGCTAATTATACGTCTACAAGGTAGTACTCTGAGTCTAGTTTTCAGAAAGTCCAACCACGCCTAATTTGGAGGTGTTTTGGTTGGTCAAACGATTTAAATGCGATTAAAGGTCAAAACTGGTACTGGACAGATTGTAAGTTATGATTAGACAACTGTAACTAAATGTTAATTTAAGAATTGGTTGAGATTATTGATACTACAGTAAACTAGGTTGAGTCTAGTTTCTAAAGAATATAAATTTGCAATTTTTGGACGTGTAAAAGTTAACCTTTATGATTTTACAAAAACGTTGTGCAAGCTGAGTTGTTAGACCTGCTGTTAGGTTGTTTTGTAAATATTATATCTCATGAACTACGAGACCAATTGGGTTGGTTCCACTTCTGGAAGTTGACTTGTTGAGTTAGGAACCTAACCCAAGTGGTCTTGCATCTGTTGGATTTTTCATTTAACGGAAATTTCAAATAACATTCTGTTGTGCATGAATTTGACTGTTATGAGTTTGCTGTAATGTTTTGATCATTGTGAGAAACCTATGGGGAATAAAAGTAAAATAAAACATGTTCTGGAAACCTAATACATGTATGCTTTTGTGATGATTTTTGATGAATTAATTGAGATGCTATGATCGGTGGAATACTATAATCTTTCAAGTAGAATTCTGTCTCGGTAAAGTTAACTGCCGAACTTTGTGAAAATGCATGAAAAGTGCTAGTTGCTAGTTAATTGTTATGTTTTGACCAAATTGCCCCTGCGGGGAATACTTGCTAAATAAGTGTGGTATTTTGACCAAATTGCCCCTGCGGGGAATAGTTGCTAGTGATATACGTTATTAATACATGACACGTAAATAATTGTTCACACATGTATCGTATCACAAATGTACTTGTTAAGTCACACACGATTCACAAATAAACACGAAACGTATCTTGTGCTTAGGAATTATGTGCCGGGTCTAGAGACTCGATATTAGTTCCGATACTTAGAAAATCTCCTTGTTGTTTTAGAACGCTAGAGAGAGTTTTCTGTGACGCGCATCACTTGGTGATTTATTTTGGGAATTCTTCGCAAACAGTGAGTTTCACTTACCCCTTTAAACTGTTTTTAAACGCTTTTCACTTGGGGGAGATAACATACTCCGAAAAACGCATTTAAGATTTTGTTAGTAGATTATATATCACTTGTAAAGGCTAAGTGGCAAACGAAACAATTGAAGTCCTACACATCGAACCGGTTAATATTTGGATAATAGCGAGTCACTGTTGAGTAGTACTACTGGATTGACAAACCCCACCCAACGCTAAACTCGACTGGAGGTCGAGCGGGTGTAATTTTGGCTAACACATACCATGGTCTGGATGACCTGGTGGCAAGGCACTTGATAAACAGTCAGCTTCGGTGTCGAACACTTAGTAATACTTGTTGTATAGGCTAGCTACCTATCGATATATAATTGATTTAACACTATCTGGTAACGCAAAACGCTGAACGCAAACCGCTGAACGCAAAAAGCTGAACGCAAAACGCTAAACGCTTTATTTTATATAAACTTGTGAACTCACCAACCTTGTGTTGACACTTTTAGTATGTTATTCTCAGGTAGCCGAGGCGGGCGCGCGGTATAGGATCATGCATGGTTTTTGAACATTCTGATATGCAAACATGTTTTTAACTATTATCACTTGGGTTTTTAAGTCGTCCTGCGTGACGTAACTTTTGTCTTTGATTTTTACGCTTCCGCACTTATTTTCATTTAAACGTTTTTATGGTTTGATTATAACTAATGATTCCGATCCTGTTAGTTCACACCCTCTGACGGTAAAACTCCGTTAGTGGATTTTGAGGGTGTGACAGATTGGTATCAGAGCCATTGGTTATAGCGAACTAGAAGCTGCATGCATACTAGACTATAACCGCGACGACCCATTAGTTATAATGATACGCACTGCATAAGTTTGTGTAGTCTTTGTTATCTTATCTCTTTACCTATTTCACTCATACGCGCGCATACACGGCTTACCTGTAAGGATGTCGACGCCATCGTCATCATCATCCGACCCGATGTCTCATGCCCCTGGAAAGGAACCGCATCTTCCCAACTCATCGCCACCCCGAGTAGTCCCGGAGCTCGAAGCTCCTGCACCGAAGAGGTATCGCTTATCCGGAGGCATGTACGAAAACGAAGTTAGCTGGAATTGGTACCCTAATATGATCAGATGTATGGTCTATCGTGAACAAGTTCCCCCGCTACCTCACCCGAACCATCCTGCTTACCCCAACACCCTACCACCCATAACCGAACCTGTGGAGCGAGTTCTTGCAGCTGTTGTCTCTTGTTTAGAGCGTAACGTGGGTTTTATGCGCTCGGTGAGAGCGGATAATTCCCGGACTGATAAGAGATGGAACCGAAACTAAAGAGGAAATTTCCCGCCTGACAGCGGCAATGAAGGAAATGCAAGAGGCTAGTGATCAACAGATGAAGATTATGAGAAAGAGGCGAGCCGAGATGATAGACTTGTAAGAGCAACTCCAAGTAGCAAGGACCCGAACCGAGATAGCTTTAGAGCGTTGCGATGTCTTACAAATGCAAATTGCTTAGAACGCAGCCGAACCTGAGGCAGAGCCCGAAGAGGAACCCGAAGAAGATCCCGAAGAGGAGCCTGAGGAGGATCCCGAGGAAGATCCCGAGGAGGAACCCAAAGAGGAACCGGAGGAAGAACCGGCTGAGCCAGAGGCACACTCAGAAGTGTCCTCAGACGATGTGCAAATGTGCAAATTCTTGGATTGGAACTGGCTAACGCTATGAACTGAGAGGAGTTCAAGAATATGATGCGAGAAGAGTACTGTCCGAGAGAGGAGATTGCAAAGTTGGAATCTGAGTTTTGGTCATTGAAGATGGTGGGTTCGGAAATCGAAGCCTACACCACCCGTTCTCACGAGTTAGCTGTGATGTGTCCACGGATGGTAGACCCGCCGAGTAAGAGGATTGAAATGTATATTGATGGGTTAGCATCGCAAATTCAGGGCATGGTGACGTCTTCCAGACCAGCCACGATTCAACAAGCGATTCGGTTAGCTCACAAACTAACGGATCAAGCAGTGACCCAAGGTGTAACCTAGGGGTTCAACCACTAAAGCCCGTGACAACCCGAGTACTGACAACTGCAACAACAACAACCCGAGCAGCGGAAAGAGAAAGTTTGACAATACCAGATCCTCATCCTCGAACCCCCCACAGCAACCACACTACCGTAAGCCCGAACTCACTCGGGGCTTCAACAATCAGGGTCACAACAACAATAACAACGGTGGCGGGCAGGGTTCGAGCGGCTATGCTGGGAAATATCCGAAGTGCAACAGGTGCAACTATCATCATGCCGGCCCGTGTGACCGTGTCAAGTGTCAGAGATGCGGAAAGATGGGTCACCAGGCAAAGGAATGTAGAGGAGACCTTGCGGCAAAGGGTGCTCCTAAACCACCCATGACAACCAAGGGATGTTTTGAGTGTGGACAAGAGGGACATTTTAAGAAAGACTGCCCCAAGCTGAAACAGAACGACAACAATGGAGGTAATGGAAGTGGCAGTGGTGGTGGAAACAATGGTAAAGGAAGAGCTTTTGTTATTGGGTCGGGTCAAGCCCGCAATGATCCGTACGTGGTGACTGGTAAGTTCCCTGTGAACGATTGTTTTGCTTCTGTATTGTTTGACACAGGAGCTGATAGGAGTTTTGTGTCGAAAGCCTTTAGTCAACTCTTAGACCCAACTCCAACCCCGTTAGATGCTAAGTTTCCTGTTGAATTAGCTGACGGTAAGACTATAATAACGACTCATGTACTTGCGGGATGTAAGTTAAAACTGTCAGGTCATGTTTTTGATATTGACCTTATTCCTTTTACGCTTAGTAGTTTCGATGTCGTTGTCGGCATGGACTGGTTATCCGAGAACCGAGCGGAGATTATATGTTATGACAAGATAGTCCACATTACTACCCCTTCCGGCGAGATCATTTCGATCCGAGGTGAAAGAAGCGGCATGACCACCAGCGTCATTACCCTCATGAAGGCGCAGAAGTATCTACGAAAGGGTCATCCGGCAATTTTAGCGCATATTGTCGAGAAACCCGCGGAGGAGAAGCGAATTGAAGATATACCGATTGTGCGAGATTTTCCGGAAGTATTCCCGGAGGATTTGCCTGGACTCCCTCCTATACGACAAGTCGAATTCCAAATCGAGTTGACACCCGGTACAGCACCCATAGCACGAGCCCCGTATCGGCTCGCACCGGCGGAACTTCAGGAACTGTCCACTCAGTTGCAAGATTTGTTGGATAAGGGTTTTATCCGACCTAGCTCATCGCCTTGGGGAGCCCCTGTCTTATTTGTCAGAAAGAAGGTTGGGACTTTCCGCATGTGCATCGACTACCGAGAGTTGAACATGGTGACGGTCAAGAACCGTTATCCTTTACCCCGAATTGATGATTTGTTTGACCGGCTTCAAGGATCGAGTTATTACTCGAAGATCGATCTGCGATCTGGTTACCATCAGCTTAGAGTGCGCGAGGAAGATATTTCAAAGACGGCTTTCAGAACACGGTATGGTCACTTTGAGTTTTCGGTTATGCCTTTTGGTCTAACCAATGCACCAGCCGTATTTATGGATCTCATGAATCGAGTATGCAAGGCGTACCTCGACAAGTTTGTGATTTTGTTTATTGATGATATTCTCGTCTACTCCAAGGACAAGGCTGACCATGAGGAACACTTAAGGGTAATTCTGGAATTATTGAAGAAGGAACAACTGTACGCAAAACTCTCGAAATGCGAATTTTGGCTTCGCGAGGTTCACTTTTTATGACATGTGATCAACGAGAATGGTATCCATGTCGATCCCGGTAAGGTAGAGGCCATCAAAAACTGGGAAGCACCTAAGACCCCGACTGAGGTGCGGCAATTCCTAGGACTGGCCGGCTACTACCGACGTTTTATCGAGGGATTTTCAAAGATTGCTCAACCCCTCACCGCTTTGACTCACAAAGGCACTAAGTACAATTGGGGTAACGCGCAAGAATCCGCTTTTCAACTGTGGAAAACCAAACTCTGTAGCGCCCCTATTCTAGCCCTACCCGAGGGAACAGAGAATTTTGAGGTACATTGTGACGCATCGATACAAGGTCTCGATTGTGTGCTGATGCAACTCGAGAAGGTTATAGCCTATGCCTCTCGACAACTACGGATTCACGAGAAGAACTACACTACCCATGATTTGGAACTCGGAGTTGTGGTGTTTGCCCTTAAGATATGGAGGCATTACTTGTACGGTACCAAGTTTACCATTTACACCGACCACAAGAGTCTCCAACATATCTACGATCAGAAGGAGCTGAATATGCGACAGCGTCGTTGGGTCGAGTTGCTTAAGGATTATGATTGTGCCATCAAGTACCACCCTGGCAAAGCCAATGTAGTGGCCGACGCTCTCAGCAGAAAAGAAACAGATAAACCCAGACGAGTGCGAGCATTGCAACTCACGATTCATGCCAACTTACCCGATCAAATTCGCGAGGCGCAACTCGAAGCTTTGAAGGATAAAAATCTTCCATCAGAACTCATGCGGGGCATGAACAAACAACTTGAAACCAAATCGAACGGGGTCCGATACTTTGAGAACCGGATTTGGGTTCCACGATACAGAGAGTTGAGAACTCTAGTGATGGACAAAGCACACAAGTCCCGATATTCTATCCACCCTGGCTCAGATAAAATGTACCATGACTTAAAGGCACTTTACTGGTGGCCGAACATGAAAGCCGACATTGCCACCTACGTGAGCAAATGCTTGACTTGTGCCAGAGTCAAAATAGAATACCAGAAACCATCTGGCCTGCTACAACAACCGGAACTTCCAATGTGGAAATGGGAACACATTTCAATGGACTTCATCACGGGATTACCTAAGACACCGACGGGATGCGATACCATCTGGGTGACCGTTGACCGGTTGACTAAGTCTGCACACTTCTTAGCGATTAAGGAATCGGACAAAATGGAAAGACTGACTCGCGTTTACATGAAAGAAGTGGTGTCTAGACACGGAGTGCCTGTCTCAATCATTTCTGATCGAGATTCTCATTTCATTTCGCACTTTTGGAAGTCGCTACAGAGCGCACTAGGCACCCGTCTTGATATAAGCACAGCATACCATCCTCAGACGGATGGGCAAAGTGAACGAACTATTCAGACCTTAGAGGACTAGTTGCGTGCATGTGTGTTGGATTTCGGAAAAAGTTGGGAACCTCACTTACCTTTGGTAGAGTTTTCGTATAATAACAGCTACCACGCAAGTATTAAAGCAGCGCCGTTTGAAGCACTGTACGGACGGAAGTGTCGATCACCTCTCTGCTGGGCAGAGGTGGGTCACAGCCAAATCACTGGTCCAGAACTGGTACTCGAAACTTTGGAAAAGATTGTTCAAATCCGAAACCGCATGGCAGCAGCACGAGATCGCCAAAAGAGTTACGCCGACAAACGCCGAAAGCCTCTCGAATTTCAAGTGAACTACCAAGTATTACTCAAAGTCTCACCTTGGAAATGTGTGGTTCGCTTTGGGAAGCGAAACAAACTCAACCCACGATACGTTGGTCCTTACCGGATAACTGAGCGCATTGGTCCGGTGGCGTACCGACTGGCCTACCAACGGAACTCAGTGGCGTACACAATGTTTTTCACGTATCCAATTTGAAGAAATGCCTATCTGATGAAACCCAAGTAGTCCCTTTGAACGAACTGCAAGTTGATGAACAGCTACGCTTCATTGAAGAACCAGTCGAAGTTTTGGATTGGGAAACCAAAACGCTCAAGCACAGCAAAATTCCAATCGTTAAGGTTCGTTGGAACTCGAGACGTGGACCGGAGTTCACGTGGGAACGCGAGGATCAAATGATAAAAAAGTATCCTCACCTTTTTGAAGGGCTGACCAAACACCGAAAACCGCGAAACCCGGCAAACCGTCAGAAATCACTGGAGGTATGAATTAAATTTCGGGACGAAATTTCTTTCTACTAGGGGATGATATGACAAACTGAAAATTTTTCTTACTTTTTCAGACACTCATCACGACTTGACTCAAATTTTCGGGACGAAAATTCTTTAACATGGGAATGATGTGACAATCGTCAATTTCAGGTTAACTCCGTTAACTCAACTCCGTCAATTCAAACTTAAGATCATTGAATCTATAACGCACACTTCATTACATTTAAACTAGGGTTTAAATGACGCTTGACACTTACTACATGTGTAGTCTTTCGGGAAATGCACCGAAACGCAAACGAGTTGACGCAAACAATTGGTGAATAAACGAAAAACGTCAAAACAATAATTATGTGATAATTATGTGTTAGGCTTATGTGTTATGTGATTACATTGTTTAAGAAGTTAACTCAAGATGCAAACTAATTACTTTGGGCTAGTAAACTAATAAATTGAAGTGGAGGGACCTAGATGTAACATGTTATTATTATTAATAATAATAAACCCTAACTCTCTCTTCTCTCTTTCACTCTACCCGACGGCAGCCCTCCCCCTCCCCTCTCTCGCGATCGGCAGCCTCACACACACACATATCACACCCGTTAAAGCTTGATTCTTCATAATCGGAGCATCCTACACTCGTTTCTAAGCACCTCTCACGTTTCTCTTGGTTATCTCTGCGTTTTTAAGGTATATATATGAAACCCTAACTATTGAATATCATATATTAAGTGTTTTATGATTGATTATGGCTAGAGGATGATTGATTATGTGTTAGTGATTGATATTGATAGTCATATGTGATTTTGAACGGTGAAAGATTGATGAATCATTAATTGTTTGTAAACCCTAAAGGGTTACTACTGATTTTTATGATTAATAATGTTTATTGCGTGTTTTGAGTTATGTCATATGCTTAGGATGCATGTTAGATGATTGTTTATGCTTGCTGAGTTTGACAGCAGTGATTGTTAAAATTGAACGGTGTGTAACTTGTTGAGTATATAAGCAAACTAAGCTAATTATACGTCTACAAGGTAGTACTCTGAGTCTAGTTTTCAGAAAGTCCAAACACGCCTAATTTGGAGGTGTTTTGGTTGGTCAAACGATTTAAATGCGATTAAAGGTCAAAACTGGTACTGGACAGATTGTAAGTTATGATTAGACAACTGTAACTAAATGTTAATGTAAGAATTGGTTGAGATTATTGATACTACTGTAAACTAGGTTGATTCTAGTTTCTAAAGAATATAAATTTGCAATTTTTGGACGTGTAAAAGTTAACCTTTATGAGCATTTCTAGCCAAAGACTTTGGCCACTGACCGCCATCCAACCAAGCAATAATGGAGGAAGAAAAAGATGGTATTCGGAGGAATCGGCGAAAAAAAATAAAAACGCTATTTTTATGTATTTTAAATTTATGTTTTTATTTTCCTTTTTTTATGTTTTAATGAAGTATTTCAATTTATATTTGTGTGTATAACAAAAAATTCAATCAAGCCACGGATCACCTAGACTACTACACCCTCTGGGCTTGATCCAGGGGCTTGATTTTGTGCCACACCAGCGCCTACGTGGCGCAAATATATTGGATCACTTGGGTTTTGATCAAGCCCCACTACCCTTAGCCTTAAACCATTTTCCAAGTGTTTATGTACCCAGACATCAATCTCCATCTCAAATCCACAATCTTTGCCATCCAAACTCCACCACCAACCACTAAATTACCTGCTGCAACTTCACAATTCACCACCATCATAATAACATTTCTCCACCCTTAAATAACACACATCAAATTCAAAACAAACAATAAATATCTCATACTCGAAACCACTTTTCCGTCTACGTCATGGTTGTCGGATTTGGTAGGCCACAACCTCCTCCTCCATGTCAGCCATACTATAACCCCCTTCTCAGATCTATCTCCCTCTTTGACCTTTTTTATTTTTATTTCTCTACTTGATTGGGGCTAAATTGGGTTCAATCTTTTTAGGGTTTTAAAGTTTGGATATCCGTTTCACTATCTGAACGTCCGAACTTCGGATATCCGAATTTTCGGATACGGATTCGGATAGTGAAATCCACTATCCAAAATGTTCGGATATCCGAAACTCCGGATATCCGACTTTGAACACCCCTAACTACAACCGCATGTACATCACCACTACTAGTGTGTCCCACACCGCCACTTAGATCACCACAACCATCGTTTTACCACGGTTACGGCCATCTTACCCATCGTCATGGGATCCTCGACTTTTGTCCCACCGCCATGAGGCTAGAGCCGGCTTCGAAAATTGGCTTTCTTAGTTATGATTTAAGTTGTGTAAAAACTTTGTATAAAAATACACTTAAACATGTATAACATGTCTCAAATGTGACTACATCCAATAACATTTTGGTTATGATTCATACCTTTGTCGTTAGCCCATGCTAGTTATTATGTAATTAAGTTTAAACAATAAACATATATATCGTTTTTCCTAAACATACATATAAATTTAAAAATAAAATAAAATTGGGCCTAGCAAGGGTGTCAGGCCGGGGGCTATCGACCACCCAGCCCTCCCTTAGGGTCGGCCATGCACGAGGCCACAACCACTGGCCCACCACTGCCACCTCGACCCAAGTCCGACTTTGGGATGGTTGAAATAGTGATCGCCTACGGTCATATCTCTCATGGGTCGGGAATTTTGAAAGCATATATACTGATTTTTTTTCCAGATAAAAGTCTGTGATTATTTTTTTTTTTTCAGATAAAAGGTTGTAATTAAATTTACAAATCAAATTTTCTTTTCATATGATTTAGTTTAAACCTATTAAACATCTAAACTCACTTTCAATTAAACTTCTTTGGCCATTTCTCCAAAAATGTAGTTAAATCCGTTGCAATTGGATAGGGGCAGCAAACTCAATGGCAGTTAAAGGGATGAAAAATAACATCAACTACCAATCACTGAGTTTATATTTTAGAGGCTCATCGTTTTACTCATCCCAACCCCAAATTCATAGGGATTCTTAGAGATGGTCTTACCTCTACCGTCATTACCTTATCTACCACTGTCAGGTCCACCTCCACCATCCATCGATTGTTGCCGCCTAAAACACAAATATTGCTAGTAAATTAATTTTATTTTTTCTCTAACACCGTCAAGTTCAAGGTGGAGCCATTTTTTATCAAAAAGATTGGCTCGTGAGTTATTATTTCAAGTGTGAGTTTCGCTTATTTATTATTTATCTATGTTTTTAATTATTTTTTTATATTTTGAGAAAACCATAAACGATCCTAAGCTTAGCTTGAGCTTGTGTAGTACCTTAAACGAGCTAAAGCTTGGCCCGAGCTAGGTTGTGGAGTGCGAAATTAACACATAGAAATATAAAACATGTCAAACTTACAAACACACAAGGCTCGAGCTTAGACTCGATAACTAAACGAGCTTTATTTGAGGCTCAGGGCTAGGCTCGAGCATGGAAAGGCTCGACTTATTTCTAGCTTTTATTGATTCGGGTTCAAATTGCTCGCAAGCATCTCGGTTCAATTGCACACTATTTGAGATGAGTTAAAGCTTACAAACGTTTACTTGTGAGGTGTGAAATAGTATCGTTTAGGCTAAGTGTAATGGGCGAAATGTGGGGGCGATTTTGGGCGAATTTGGGGAGGAACACCGCCCCCAGGGCGATTTTGGAGCGGGGAGAAATTGTCACCGGAAAGAAGAAAAAAATATTATTTTATTAATATGTGTGTGTTATATATATACATATATATATATATATATACATGGGGATGGATCTTGCGAGAACTGATATTACAGCGAGAAGTGCGAGAAGTGAATGTGTAACTCCATTAATCCCTAATTTTTCACTCCTTTGCTTATGATGTTGCATACATGTATGTAGGTTGGTTGTATTTATGTCTTAATACACATTCAAACCTACCTATACACATACAAATGTACCGAGTCACATTGAAACCTACGTACCTACACACATACAAACATACATACACATATACAAACATACGTACCTACACACGTACATACGTATCTACACAACACACCTACACATAAGAAATGGAGTGAAATTAGGTATTAATGGAGTTACACCTTCACTTCTCGCACTTCTCACTGTAAAAAATCTTCTGAAATGATCCAATACATATATATATATATATATTACAATTTGTAGCCCCTACACCATTACACCTGTAGAGGTAGGGTATGAAACCCACCATTTGACAAAGTATAAAACTAATTGCATACGCTTGGCGGAGCACTAGGTGCCAGGAAATCACTAACGCCGGGCGTAGTGAATGGCGCGAAGAGTGGAGTCCAATATAACCTTTTCCTGACACCTCGGGAATGGTAATGCAAAAGTCCCACCAACATGGGACAAAAAGATGGTGACCCACATAGGGATAAACGCCAAACCAATGGGGATAGGACAACACATAAAGGACGGTACGAACAGTACAATCACGTCCTGTCAAAAAGCCATGATGCCCACCAACTTCCACCAACCACCATGACCGCACGAGTGGGGAATAGTATTGGTGAAAAACCTGACAAGGTGGTTGGCCACACTCTCTCTCCTCCGGCTATAAATACCGCTAAACCTCCAAATGGTAAAGCATATACTTTCTCCTGCTATCACTATCAAATTATATTACCTTGTACTATCAAGTACTGATTCTCACGCCGGAGGGTGGTTACGAGAGAATCCCCCCCATTCCTCGTAACGAGCGTCGGTGTTCTGTTTTGCAGGTTACACTTGTCTGTGCCAAGAAGGTTTTATAACCCATCGTGTAGAATACTCATCCATTACCCTCGGACTAATGTGTTAGACCTTGAGGGGTGGATCCGTGTTTCTTCATTGGCGCTATCCGTGCATATAGCTAGAACAGTAACTCACTCCGTTCTTGACTCAGATGAGTGGCAAGACTACACCGAAGGAGGTTGGCCAAAAAACCAACCTAGAAGGAAACATCGAAAATCTGGACGTAGAGGATACAGGTAGAGGGCTCCTTAATGCCTCCACCGTTCACCCTACTGTCACATATAAACAAAGAACACGTTCCAAAGCAACCATGCCGCCAGACATCATGGCATGGCTTGAAGCAGAACAACAAAAACTGAAAGGAAAATTGCAAGAGAAAATGGCATACGTTGTGAAACCTAGATCACTGTTTACAGCTTCTAGTAGCAACGAAGAGTCTGAAGAAAACTCAACGCCACCTCGGGCGAAAACACCATTCGCCAAAACACCTGCTAAACAAAATAGCAAAGCAGGAGAGAAATCATAGCGGTCGAACCAAAAGGCGGACTCACGTCTAGACGACCCGGACTATGAAGAAAGCTGGAAAGGGCCAGACGTCAGAAAATTAGTAAAATATCATCCAGAAGCGGCGGTTGATTTTTCCAAACCAAACCGACCAACGACATCAGCGGGAAAGTTAAAATTTGTGGCAAGAATAGCCGAGGCAGAGCTACTAGAAAATCCAAAAATCCCGCCAACGGTAAGCCAATATGATGGTATCTCAGATCCGGACGATCACTTGCAGACCTTCACGGCCGCGGGGTTAGTACCAGGGTGGACCATGTCGTTATGGTGCCACATCTTTACGCTAACCCTAGTAGGAGCCTCTAGAGCATGGTTTGAAAGGCTGCCAGATGGCCAAATCACAAGCTGGGAAGACCTAGCAAAAAATTTCACCCAACAGTTTAGCCAACAATGGCGGCACATCAGTGACCCAGCAGACATTCTGAATGTCATTAGAAGAGACAACGAAAAGCTTGAAGATTTCATCACTAGATTTAACAAAGAAGGCTTGAACATCGGCGGCGTAAGTGAAGAACTTCTGCGAGCAGCCTTTCGCCAAATCATAAAGTGTGACGATCTTATACGTAACCTTACGGGCAGAGATGGCATGCCGCAACGATAGGACGATGTTATGACCGCGGCCAAAAGGTACGCGCGAATGGAAAAGAGTTTGGGAAAAGAACTGGCAAAGAATGACGCCAGAAATGACATTAACAGGGCCCGACAGGGCAAAAGAATGTCCTCCGTATGGTCAAGGTTGAACAGCGAAAGAGAGTCCACATTCGATCCATCCAAAAGAAGACAAAAAGGTCAGTCGAATATGCCCCAAACGAATGGATCCAGATGGACTCCGCTGACAAAAAGTCCAACACATATAATGTGCAACGAAGGGATCCAATTGAAGAAGCCAGCACCAGTTAAACAGAGGCCGAGCACCGATATGAAAAGTTATTGCGACTTTCATGAACAACATGGCCATACGACGAACCGGTGTATTAACTTGAGAGACGCGATCGAAGAATGTGTCAAAAATGGCAAATTGGATCACCTTGTCAGAAACATACGAGGGAAGTACAGACGCCCACCTCCAAGAGATGGCAGGAAACCAGAGAAAAAGATCAAAGATCTACACGCTAATATGATCTCCAGTAATATTCAAAACAAGAAAAGGATAACAGAATGGGCGCCGTGGAAAGAAGAACAAGTCATCTTCCCAAGAGTACGAGGAGGGGCGAACAAGAAAGCACCCCTAGTGATCACAGCCTTTTTCGGTAACTACAGGACGCCACGTTTCTTTGTGGACACAGGAGCAACGTCCAACATCATGTACCGCCAGTGTTTCGACCTAGTAGACGAAGAGGACAAACGTCGATTGACAGTAGTTAATGCCCCAATCACGGGGTTTAACCAAAGTATCGCATACCCGCTGGGACAGCTGACATTCCCAGTCGAGCTAAGTGATGGGCTCCATTCACGAACAGAAGATGTCGACTTCCTAGTAATGGAAACCCCTCACCCACAGTATGATATAATCCTGGGAAGAGAAGCCATTGGTTACTTCAACGCTACCCCGTCAACAGCACATGGGATAGTAGGGGTACCGACCCCGACCGGGATAGCAATGATCCACGCCAACAAGGAGTGTAACATGGCGGAAAGAAAAGCACCGCAACAAAAGATGCTGAAAACTAGTAAGATCAGAGAAGTGTAAAAATGGACCCTTAACAAAAAATTCCCGGAACAAAGCATAACCATTGGCCCAACCATCTCAGAAGGAGCGTGCGCGGCGCTCAAAAGCTTATTACTCAAAAACGTTGATATTTTCGCTTGGACCCCAGCGGACATGACGGGAGTCCCAAGAAGCAAAGCAGAACATGAGTTAAAAGTTAACCCAAATTTCATCCTGGTGGTGCAAAAGCGAAGAAAGATGGGGCCAGAGCAGGCAAAAGTCTGTGATGAGCAAGTCCAGCAAATTATCGATGCATGTATAATCCGAGAAATTCAGTACCAAACTTGGGTGGCAAACCCAGTAATGGTACCCAAGGAAAATGGCCAATGGCACATGAGTATTGACTTCAAAGATCTCAACAAGGCGTGCCCAAAAGATTGTTACCCCTTGCCAGAGATCGATCTTAAAGTTGACGCACTGGTACCCTTTCAGTTCAAATGCTTTCTAGACTCTTACAAAGGGTATCATCAAATCCACATGGAGACAAGAGACCAAGACAAAATGGCATTCAGAACGAACAGCGGAACATATTGTTATAAAATGATGCCATTTGGCCTCAAGAACGTCGGGTCTACTTACCGTAGGTTGATGGACAAAGAATTCAAACCTCAAATTGGAATAAATTTGGAAGTATACATGGATGATCTCGTCATCAAAAGAAAGACGGAAGGAACCATGTTGAAAGATATCGAGGAGACCTTCCAAACTCTAAAGTCGATAAGCATGAAGCTTAACCCAGGAAAATGCTCCTTTGGCATGGAAGAAGGAAAATTCCTGGGAGTAATCGTGATGAACGGAGGTTTCAAAGCCAACCCAGAAAAATTGGAAGCCGTGCGAAAAATTTCGTCTTCGAAATCTGTCAAACAGGTGCAAACGCTCAACGGCCGATTAGTCGCGCTGAATAGATTTTTGTCTATTCATGCTGAAAAATCATTCCCGTTTGTCTCAACCATGAGAAATTGCCTCAAGAAGTCTCAATTCCGATGGACGGAAGAAGCGGAAACAGCGTTCCAAGAAATCAAGACACGACTGGAAGAGTTGCCAACACTCACAGCCCCCAAAGCTGGAGAACCGTTAATAGTATACTTAGCAGCATCAGAAAACACAGTCAGCGCAGTCTTGATGGTGGAAAGAAATGGTGTTCAAACGCCCATTTATTACATAAGCCGCACCCTGGCAGACGCAGAAACAAGATACTCCACCTTGGAAAAGTTAGTCTTATCCTTGGTCCAGACAGCGCGACGTTTGAGAAGATACTTTCAGGGCCATCCAATACATGTTCTCACCAACTTTCGCTTACAAAATGTACTAAGCAAGCTAGAATTGTCTGGGAGGCTAACTAAGTGGGCGATAGAATTGGGAGAATATGCCATCGAATACAAACCAAGGCCAGCAATCAAAGGTCAGGTCTTGGCTGATTTCATCGCAGAAATCCCTCAAGGAAAGGAGGAAGAATGCAAAAGAGAGATCGAAACCCCTGTGGACCAAAAGAAGGATGAAATCTGGATGATGTTCACAGACGGAGCTTCTAATGACGAAGGCGTTGGAGCGGGCCTAAAGATAACCAACCCAGAAGGGCAACACTTTACGTACGCATTACGCCTAGAATTCAAAAGCACAAACAATAAGGCGGAGTACGAAGCATTACTGGCAGGGTTGAGAATTGCTAGAAAGCTAGGGGCCCGCCATTTGGATGCACATGTAGACTCCATGTTAGTGGCAAACAAAATTCAAGGATCGTACGATGCGAATGACGATAAGATGGCATCATACCTAGCGCAAGCTAAGGCACTAATGGCAACTTTTGCCACATGCAAGGTGAAACACATCAATAGAAGTAAGAACAAACAGGCTGACGCCTTAAGAAAACTTGCATCTGTTGGGTTCGAGCACCTCGCAAAAGAAGTCCGCATCGAAGTCCTAGCTACGCCGTCAATAATGAACAAAGAAGTTCTGGTTTGTTCAGAAGCAGAGAAAAATTGGACGGCACCAATCATAAATTACCTCGCGAGAGGTATCTTACCAGAAAAGAAAGCAGACGCGCGAAAGATCCGCCATAAAGCGTTAAATTACACAATTCAAGAAGGCATCCTATATAGGCGATCATACTTAGGACCACTTCTCAGATGCGTAGACCCACAGGAAGCAAATTAACTGCTTAGAGAAATCCGTGAAGGAATATGTGGCGTACACGCAGGTCCAAGAATGGTAGTGGCCAAAATCATGAACACGGGATACTATTGGCCAGGCATGCATGTTGATGCCGAAAAAGAATTGAGAAAATGCAGCGCTTGTCAGCGCCATGCACCAAACACCCTGCGTCCAAAAAACACCATGATACCAGTAACAGCTTCTTGGCCATTTCAGAAATGGGCAATTGATATAACCGGACCATTTCCAGAGGCGCCAGGACGCGTGAAATTTTTGATAGTAGCAATCGATTACTTCACAAAATAGATCGAAGCGAATCCAGTAGCAACAATCAACGCAACCAGCATCAAGAAGTTTATTTGGGAATTTATAATTTGTCGGTTTGGATTACCCATGTGTTTAGTCAACGACAATGGAACACAATTTGCTAACCAACATATCCAAAAATGGTTGAAAGAGCTCAATGTCACGCAGACGTTCACCTCTGTTGCTCATCCACAAGGGAATGGCGAAGCAGAACGCGCCAACAGAACAATCGTGGGCGGAGTCAAGAAAATATTGGCAAACCAAAAATCAGGATGGGTCGATCAGCTACCTCACGTACTATGGGCCATAAGAACGCACAAAAACACAAGTAACGCAGAAACGCCGTTCAGCCTAACTTATGGTACCGAAGCAATGATCCCCGCCGAAGTTGGCATTCCGTCGCCAAGAATCACAATACCGAAGGACAACGAAGCAGAAAGGAGGCTAGACCTAATGCTTCTCGAAGAGCGTCGAGAGTTGGCTGCAATAAGAGAACAAAATTACAAACGCCAACTACAAAAGTATTACAACGCCAAAGTGAAAATATGTGAGTTCAATATCGGAGATTACATCCTTCGCAACAACGAGGCATCAAGAGCACAACCACAAGGCAAACTAGCGCCATCTTGGGAAGGCCCATACCAGATCAAGGAGGTATTGGGAAAAGGCGCCTACACTCTGATGCATCTCGATGGCTCAGCGATTCCTAGAACATGGAATGCAGCACAATTGCGAAAGTGTTATATGTAAATCGATTCCAATTGTAAAACAGGCCAAGGGTCAAACTTGAATGGAAACGATACTCCGCATTTCACAAAACAAACTTTTTTCATTCATAGAAAAATTTATAAGCGAGCACTTACGCCCGCGCACAACAATAAAAAAAGAAGAAAAACATAAAGAAGATAAAATAAAAAAACCTAATCTACATCGTTGATACTCTTCCCAGAGTCAACGATAGCGTTATCTTCTTGACCGCCAACAGGAGCGACGGAAGGTCCAGCTTGCGAAGGCTCGAGCAAATTCCTCAACAGCTGCACGCCATTCTCTTCCTTAGCGTACTGAGCAACTTGGGAAAGAATAGGAAACGTAAGAGAATCATATTCCATCTCAGCAACGGCATACTCCTTTTCCACATCAATGGCGTGAAGAGCGTAGGCCTCAAGTGGGAGGTTGTCACACATATGCGCGAAAGCATCCTCAAATCCATCCTTGTGACCAAGCTGTTGGGAAACATTAACAAGGGTTCCAACGCAACGCATCAAATCATCATTTCTAATGATGCGTTGAGCAACCTGCACAAAAAAAAAAGAAAGAAAGAAAAACCATCAAAAAAAGGAACAAGAAAGGAAGCAAAAACGCAGAGGAATACCTTGCAAATAGCATGCTTCAACAACCAATCGCGGTCGGCAGCAGCAGCGGCACGTTCAGAAGTCAAAACTTTAATGGTCTCTTCATTGGAAACCAGCGTGTCGGCTAACTTACCTGCATCCGCCTTCCTCACCGCGGCTTCCGTCTCCAACTCTTCAATACGCTTGCGAAGATCAACGTTTTCACTCTCGAGTCGAGCGGAAGCCTCCTTGGCAACAACAGCGCGGCTGCGTGCGTCCGCAAGATCAGCGTTAGACTTCTTGCACGCAGCCTCAAACTCCTTATAGCGGGCGGCGCGTTCGCGGACAGACTCCGCCAGGTCTGCCTCAGCCTTTGCCAATTTCGCTTCAGCATCGCTTAAAGCTTGGCGATGATCAGACGATTCTTTACCCGCTTTCCAGGCGCCGGCCTCAGCATCTTTCACCAATTGTTCCATCTCACTCATGCGAACACCGGCAGCAATTTTGTCCTCATGAAGGGCACGGTTCTCGCGCAGCAACTCCGCAAAACAAGAGAACGCTTGGACTTGGTGAAAAGCGGCGTCGGAGTACAAACTACTCCGGGGCTGGATTTTACGAGCGATGCGCTCACCAGGAGGAACCGCATATTCCAAAAATTCAGAACAAGTGGCAGGATCCTCAAAATTGGCGCCACAGTTAACCTTCCACCGAGGGAGAAAAACTTGGCTTGCCTCCATGGAGTCGCGGGGATCCGTATCCTCATATAGCATACTCCCACTAAAGCATCCACTCAACCCGCCACTGCTACTGCCTTGGATTTGAAAATTTTACCCTGCACCGTCGCACCAAGACGAAAGGGAGGCAGCGGCACAACTTCATCACCATCAAGAATTAAAGTCTTGTCTGGTGAGGACTGTCTTGATTTCAAAAAATCAGCAACAGAGAAGCCCGCTGATTCAAGACTAACCTTAGGCAATTCGTCCACAATCGCCTTCATCGGTTGCACAGACGAAGCAGGTAATGAGACAACGGGAATTGACCCAGTTGGCGCACGAACAGTCGTCACAATAGTTTCGGCCTCAGACGGGCCAACCACACCCGCCATCATCGGCAAACTCAGCATCTATACAGTAGGCCCAGCCTCAGACAAGCTGCCAACACTTGTCATCATCGGCAGACTGGCAAAAAGAGCCACCAGAGAAGATGCAACGCCAGAAGTGGCGGGAAAAACAGTCGATGAAGAAATCGCCAGCACGCCTGAAATGAGTAAACGAATTTAGAAAAGGTCAAGTTCAGACAAAAGAAAGAATAGTAAAAATTATACCTGACGATTTGGCAAGACCACGCTTGACAAACCCGCCAAGACGAGGTTTCTTGACGGCGCGGAGCAACTCTTCATCATCTTCATTAATCACAAGGGTGGGACCCAAATGGTGTGGAACAGTGAACGCCCCACCCACTGAAGAGGAAGAGGAGGAAGATGGACCGGTAGATACGAAATTCGTATCCACAACGGTTCCAGAAGCTGCAGCTGCAGAAATCACATCAGTCGCCACCAAAATTGGAGTGGCAATCGTTGTGGTTAGCGCAGACACAGCAACCACAGGCTGTGAAGATGTTGGCGAGGAGAAGCCAACAGAAACCTGTGCGGAGGTGGTTAGGGAAGACGCCATGCTGGCACTCACACCAAGTGCCTCAAGCAATGAAGCGGAAGAAAACATCGGAGCTCCAAAGGGAACGATGGAGATCATGACGACATTGTCATCATCATCCACGGCGTCTCTTGCGGCGGCGTCTATCGGAGACGCAACCGTCTCCCCACCACTGCGTTGTACACCCCTACCACTGCACTTAGGAAGGCGCACAACGTTAGATCGTCTACCTGAAAAGGAGAATGAAACGTTAGCAAAATAAGAAAAGGAAAGTGATTAAAGCAGCTGAACTTACCACTCTGAAGGGTAACAGAGCTAGGAGGTGGCAGCGGTCGCGAGGCAGATGATTGCCCCATAGGAAGAGGAAACACAAAGTTTCGAGTGGTCCGAGTAAGGATCGGCTCCTCACGGGGACCTAACTCCCTTCGCCCCAGCATCTTAACGCCCTTAGGCGCAGGTTGTAGGAGGAGCATGCGGTCGTCGACCTCTGAAGAGAAACAAGTTAGGATATTACTAAATAAAATATACATCAGAGCAAAAGCAAAAAAAAAAAACACTAACCTTGACCGCCATTAAGAATGACCGGTACCAAAGCCGCATCATCCCAGATACGACTCATGCCGAATAACACCAACACGCGCTCCGAATAATACGGAGCGGAGACAGGCTAGCCTGCAAAGTGATGAACCAGTCCGAACCGGAATAAGGAGCCACTTTCGGCTCAGGAAGCTCCTTTACATCCGTGAAGTACATGGGATGCGGCACCACACGAGCAGACACGTAGAAGAACACACTCTTCCACTCAAGCAAACTGGGTGGCGCATCTAAGGCAATAGCCTTTGCACCAGGACGGGTATGCAAGTTATACTATCCCTGGGCGAAACGCCACCGGTAAAAAGCTGATAACCTATCAGCCGTCGGAGTAATGCCGAGGCAATGACAGGTATATTCGAAATGGCGAAGGCGAGCCATTCCGAACGGATGAATCTGGCTGAGATGCAGCCCAAAAACACCCAGAACATCCACTAAAAACCGGGTAAGGGGCAAACGGAGATTTCCCAAAAAGAAATACTCCCGGTACACGGCAATCTTGCCGATAGGAGCCTCTTGAGCAGTCCTACCGGGGGCAGGCAGTTCAGGCTCATACTCAGGGCCAAGGTTATACACCCTGACAATATCGTTGAAGTCCTCGGCAGACATGCGGACACCGACGAACTCCATGGAATTATTCTTCTTAGTCCTCGAGGTTTGGGAAGATTCAGCCATAAAATAAAGAAGGATCGAGGGAAAGGAAATGGGAGATAAAGAAAACGGTGAGTAATGGTGCTTAAAACGGTGTAACCTCCCCCTATTTATACTAACTGCAATTAATGGGGGACGGGGATACAAAAGGGATAATTAACACGTGGCCCAATCAGAAAGCACCACGATAATAGGGTGGTAGAGGATATGTATTACAGCTGAGCGCGTCACCGGGATTCTCGCCCACTCGCCTGACACAAGCAGAAAGTCTGCAGGGCAGAGCAACCGTCGTCAAACTGTCACGTCCAGCAGTCGCTTCACTGACCTGCATTTAATTCACTCCTCCACGCCACATTACACGTCATCCATATAAAGGGAAACATAAAAAGATAAGTGTTGGCAAAAATAGGCGCCATCATGGGATGATTTAAGATAAATCACCCGCCAAAATAGGCGCCATCAAGGGATGATTTCAGATAAATCACCCGCCAAAATAGGCGCCATCATGGGATGATTTAAGATAAATCACCAGCCAAAAAATAGGCTGCGCCACGAGATGATTTCAGATAAATCACCCGCCAAAATAGGCGCCATCATGGGATGATTTCTGATAAATCACCCGCCAATATAGGCGCCATCATGGGATGATTTAAGATAAATCACCCGCCAAAAAAAAAGCTGCGCCAAGGGATGATTTAAGAAAAATCACCCGCCAAAAAATAGGCTTCAACATGGGATGATTTAAGATAAATCACCCGCCAAAAACAGGCTCCATCATGGGATGATTTTAGGTAAATCACCCGCCAAAGTAGGCTACGCCATGGGATGATATAACATAAATCACTCGCCAAAATAAGCTACGAAACGGGATGGCTTAACATGAATCAACCGCTAACCAGCGATTACGAATAAGGAAGTCACCCGCCAAATATGTGGAATTACCCACAAAAATTAACCAAACCAACTAGGAAAAGCGGTGACAACCAAAAGTCCATGATAAGTCCACAGCCCCCACTTCTTGAAAGAAGGGCGACAACCCACCATTTGACAAAGTATAAAACTAATTGCATACGCTTAGCGGAACACTAGGCACCAGGAAATCACTAACGCCAGACGTAGTGAATGGCGCGAAGAGTGGAGTCCAATATAACCTTTTCCTGACACCTCGGGAATGGTAATGCAAAAGTCCCACCAGCATGGGACAAAAAGATGGTGACCCACATAGGGATAAACGCCAAACCAATGGGGATAGGACAACACATAAAGGACTGTATGAACAGTACAATCACGTCCTTGTCAAAAAGCCATGATGCCCACCAACCACCACGACCGCACGAGTGGGGAATAGTATTGGTGAAAAACCTGACAAAGTGGTTGGCCACACTCTCTCTCCTCCGGCTATAAATACTGCTAAACCTCCAAATGGTAAAGCATATACTTTCTCCTTCTATCACTATCAAATTATATTACCTTGTACTATCAAGTACTGATTCTCACGCCGGAGGGTGGTTACGAGAGAATCCCCCCCATTCCTCGTAACGAGCTTTGGTGTTCTGTTTTGCAGGTTACACTTGTCTGCGCCAAGAAGGTTTTATAACCCATCGTGTAGAATACTCATCCATTACCCTCGGACTAACGTGTTAGACCTTGAGGGGTGGATCCGTGTTTCTTCAACACCCCAAAAACAAATTTCCACCCTTTGCTGACTAGACGCCACGTGTTGCAATTCGTCCCAATTTATACCCCTCTAGTACGCATAACCTTATATTAAAAGAAAATTTACATTGCCTCGTATTGTGTTTATGGTTGCTTGGGTGGTTTTTGGAGTCAAATGTTTGGGAGTAATGGTTTTCAAAAACTTAAAAAGAGTGGGCCTAGTACTCTTATTTATATTTTTCAAGTTTGAAACTATATTTATATATAGACTTAGACGAATTCTGAAACAACCCAAAACACGACACGGAAATTATCAAAATTTAGATTGTCATACAGAGATGCTCATTTGCATCTAAACATTAACAACTAGCATGTCATAAAAATTCTTTATTTTCCACCTTTAATATTAGTTCTCGAGTTTTTGTGTTGTATCCTCATCCTATTAAAACCGCAACAAAATTTAAATATCTTCCCTCCATACCGTTTCTTATTCTTTGGCCATGCATGTCCTTTTTCCCCACATTTAATTTGACATTGTATCCAACATCTACCTCTTTATGGGCATACTTCTCCCCTATGGATTTGAAGCTATGTCCATCACTACCCATGATCCAAACGACAATATTCAATTGTCATGTTCCCACATACAACTACATAGGCAATAATGGAAACTTGCACAAACAATGGATTGTGTTCAAAACACAATATTAAGAGGTAACATAACATTAGCCAGACATGAAAATTATAATATCAGGTCTTGGGAACATGTTGACCAACCAAATCCGTCAATAAGATTTTTTTTTAATTTTTTTCAAATTTGTTATCAATACGAGGATAAGATGTCAATTTGTTTAAACGTAAAATAATAAATTGTAATTTGTAAGTTTCACTCATCAGTCTGTTTATGCTTTGATTAACGTGTTACATGTAAATGGTCACAACAAGCTAATTTACGTCTCGTTTTAACTCATTTACAATTTATTTACAGTTCACGTTTATACAGTTACGTCACAACCACCTGTCACACTTTAACACATACAATTCGCTTTACAATTATCGTATTCATTATATGATTCTCCAAATAAAATGTTTAAAGAAAAAGGATTATAGTAAAAGACTTCAAACGATTTACTTGTACGTCCAACAAGTGTCTCAAAAAAAATCACTTTCGTATGGAGTTAAGGCACGCATAATCGCATATAGTAGAAAGGAGTGCTTAGGTTATGCATTGTAAGGGCATCTCCAATGATGAGTTTTTGTTAGGTTTTTGTTTGTTTTGAATCCTAAGTGGCTCCTAGGTGGAAGAGAGAGAGAGAGAGAGAGAAGAGAGAGAGAGAGAAAGAAGTTTGGAATTTCAATACACTTGTTAGATTGTATCTGATGTGCTTGAAGTAGTTATAAAATAAATAACTAAAATTATACTAATATAGACACTAAGTAATAATTCTAGATTCTTAACTTAACTAAACTACTAACCGGCAAGTGAACCGGTCGACTCTAGTACAGCTAAGTAAGTCCGGATATTGAACCCACGAGACTCTTTAAATTACGTAAATTAACTAATTAGACTCGACTAACTGACACGGCTATTTGATTATTATTATTATAAGGGGGTTTTAAAATAATTATTAATTAACTAAACCTAACCCTAATTAAATAAAATATAATAAACTATTAAAACACTTAGATTAACTCAGATGATGAAAATAACTACCTAGGCTAGAATCCCCAATGTCACGACAATCAATCAAATGGGAAACTTAAGTTATGGAACTGGGATCGTAAAATAGACCCTTGACAGAAAACCCGAACAGGACCCTTGACCTTCAAGAAGACACCTATGGATTTCTAACAAGTTTTAAGACTCACTAGTTTTATAAATTAAACTTCCTTACGGTTATTTAATAATTTATGTCTAAGTATCTTTATGACGAAATCCTACCTTACAGCGCGGAAATCAAAGATAGTTAAGAAGACTCAATTGACTTAATAGACTAAGCTGACAATCAAACCTAGACGGACTCCTTATAAAGAACTAAATCTTGCAATCCTGACCAACAAAGATCTATCAATAACCTATCACCTTACAGCTTTCTAGGCTAGCAGCTCACTTTTATCTATTTAATTGATTTTATTGTTTCTATGATTTTAATGCATATCAATCATAAACTAGTCAAGAACACACAGTAAATGACCTAACAAAACCCTATCCTATGAAAAAATCACCAAGAGTAATGTGAAACAATAAATCCAAGTAAATAAAACCAAGCAATCATACGCATCAATTAATTCAAACTCAACACTTTACTTAGAACATAAAATCCATAACGAAAAGAAATCCCAATCAAAATCAAACCGAACAAAGGTTCATCACGACCTAGGTAGTTTATGAAGTTTAGCCTAGCATCATATAGTCTAAATCAAAAAAAGCAAATAAAACTAAAAACATTGTGAAATAATGAGAAACGAAATATTAAAGGCGATAAAACCCGTAGTCTTCGATCTTGAACGTAAAGCTCTTCACCGGCTGTTCTCGTGCCTTCAAAATCACCAACAAACTCGTAAAATAGCTCCAAGAACTCTCCAAAATCGTCTGGTGGCTTCAGGTTATGTCAGGTTTAAGTTAAAGGTGTTTAAATAGCGAAAACAAGGCCCGACAATAACCAAAAACGAATTAATAACCATCAGTAGTGCCTAGGCGCCGCGCCAAGGGCTTTTTGCCTTTCCCCTAGGCGCGGCGCGGCGTGCTTCTCCAAGGGGCCGGTCAGACCGGCCCGGTCTGACCGGTTCTCTGTTCCGGTTCTTCCTGACGCGTTCTGGATCTCCGTTTTGGCTCGTTTTAGCTCGTTTTTCGCCCTTTTTAATCACGATCAAATCCTTGAACCTACGACACACAAAAACGTTAGTAGTATACAAATCTTGACTAAAAAGAAACAAAAACAATTAAAATATTAAATAAAATAAACAAGGGAAACATATATATTTAGCATTATATCAGTATGTGAGAGGGTGAAGGAGAGAGAATGGGAGGAGAGAGTGTGATTTTATGTAGTTTGTATTTCAAAGCTCTCCAAACATTGGAGATGCTCTAAATCCGACAAACTACCCTTCTTGCACCTTGGCCTTTTGATTAGTGCGAGCATATGTCTAAGTAGACATCGGCAACCTACATTGGACAAGTTTGACATGAAATTATCTAAATGGAAAGCAAAAGTTTTGTCTTTTGGGGTCGGTTAATCATTATTAATCGGTATTAGGTAGTTTAGGCATGTACTACTTCTATATTTTTGAAATAATTAGAAAGAAAACGGAGAAGATTCCTATAGGTGGGAAGAAGAAAAGGAGAAAACAAGTTGGGTGGTGTGGAGTAAGATCATTATTGACAAAGGTCGTGACTGGTGGATTAGGTGTTGGGAGCTTGAAGGTTGCGAATATAGCCTTGCTTGCTAATAAGAGGCACACACAAATGGTATTTGATCCTAGTAAAGTCTTCATTAGGTGGTGAATGGAAAATATAGGCATAATGGATATGGAGGAAAGTGTCTTTGTTTGGTTTTATTTGTTATGTTGTGTTTAGTTGTTTGGCTGGTCTATGTGTGTGTAAGCTTCCTAACGGTAATATGAAATTGATAAGACTAAAGCTTCAAGTAAGGATGGGAGATACAACTCTTTTTTGGCTGGACTGTTGGGCGAGTGAAGAACCTTTGAAGCTTTTATTTCGATTATTGTTTGCTTTAGAACAACAAAAGGATGTGCTGGTTATGTTTGGAGAAACAACTAAATTGATTGACCGGATTTGGTTATGGAAATGACCGGATGGCTCGCTATCTTGGTGAAATCTCTAATTAGATAGGAAATTGATAACTTGGATCATCAAGTTATAGTTTTTACATATTGGCTGAAATCGCTTCCTATATGGATAATTGTTTTATTTTGAGATTGTTATTAGACCTTATCCCCACAAAGCTGGTGCTATCAACAAGAGGAATTATTTTAGGGACTTCCAATGTGTGTTGCGGCACCAATGCAGAATCATCACAACTTTTAGTTGTTCGTTGAAATATCTCCAAATGGGTGTGGTCGTTATACATGTATGGGTCAAATTCCCAAAACATGGTTAATTTTGATTCGGTGGAAGATATTCTTGATTATCCAAGAAAGCATAAACCGAACAAGGAAGAATGCCAAGTGATTAAATCTATCTGGATGGTCACCTGTTGTATGATTTGGATATCAAGAAATGACTTTATTTTGAATAATGTTCCTTTTATTATGTCCAAAGTAGGGATGGGAACTTTTTTTCCGAATACTCATACTCATTCTGTACAGCCGCATATTCAATATCGGTATCAATACTATTGTTAAGATAGTACATTGAGGCATTCAAGGAGTATACACACAATGTCCATTAGATATGTCTTTTGTGCCTAAGACCAGCCCTTAGGAGAAGTGCCCTTATGAAAAGGCAGGCCCAAAGTAAAAAAAAAAGTTTATATATATATTGTGTGTAACGGGTAGGTGATGAGGTGAAAATTAAATAGGACAAAGATATATGTAGGGTTGTAGATGAAATTGAGGTTTATAAGACCCTTCATAGTGGGCGCCTTTGAGCCCCAAAGCGCGGGGAACACCGCCCTCCGGAGCGCTATGGGCGCTTTGGAAGAAAGGGGGGCACTCCCCACACAGCGCCGGATGGGGGAGGAAAAGAGAAAGGTGATTGGCTGCTTTATTTTCTTTTTCTTTTTAATATAAAAATAATAATAAAATATTAATGAGAAATTGATTTGAATGGGCTCCATCCACTACACCTATTTTAGCCAAAAAAAAAATCTCTATGGTGACGTGGCGTCACATGGCGCAAAACGCCCTCATAGGGGCTCCATCCACTACACACGATCTAAGACCTTGGTCTAAGGATTTGTAAGGATATTATGTGATAAATGACGTGTCAGTTAAAGGCGCCTAAGTGCGCACTTAGCATTGAAGATAGTGTAATATTTCAATTTGTATATGAGTGATCAGTTATGTAGATTGTTGGTATGGTAAACCTTATGCCACACTATTGCTCGCGATAACCCGTAGGCCAAGCTTCTATATTGTTTCACATATAGGCCCCCATAAAACGCGTCAAAAGTGCTTATGTTATGTCTAGTAGAGGAGACTATAGGAGACAAGTCTTCGATATTTGTCTGTAAATATCTTGATAATGACCTTATTGATTAGTAGTTTTTACAAAGCTGTGAAGACCTTATTGATGTTTGATATAGTATGCCTTTATTATTTTTGTGTGTATCATTGTTTAAATATTTATTTAGTACTTTGTAAGTCGGTAAACAAATTCGTATAGCTCACTCGTTTTATAGACTGTACTTGGAGTAAAGTATACAAATGGCGAATGGTACCATGTGGTTTGGGCTAAATTTTGATATTGCCCTCAAGTTTTGAAAGTTGCATGTTTAGTTTCCACTGTAACATTTTCTTTCTCATCCGAGATCCGAAAAGATAAATGAATTAATTTTATCAGTTACTACAAGGACTAAAAATGATAGGTAGGGACTAAAAATGTAATTAGTGTAAAAGCTTGGACCGATGATAGTTATTTTATAAGATAATATTATTATTGGCTATATACAAAAAGATGAGATTACTAAAATTCAATTTTTTATTAAAGATTAAAAATCAAATTTGCTTACAAAAGCATGAACGGACTTGGTATATAGGAATAGGATACGGGGTCAATGACCCTACAAATTTTATTTGTTATATTTAATGTGTGTTATGGCTTTTCGTCCAACTCCAGAGATTTTTGAAAGTCGACCCTAAGATTTTCTAACTCGAAAAAGATAAATGTATACATGTATATGAAAAATAAACGGAGAAGCAAGAGAATGAGTATCGAAGTGGATTAAAATATTTTCATTGTTCTTTCTAAATGATGATCGAAGGCTGTTATACCTTTTCATAATCACGATTACCTAAAATAGCTCATTTTAGTTTAGTTTTACCAGTTACAACACCAAGTTGTCAATGTTATTTATTTGATCCAATCCAACCTAAACCGAAAATTCCGACACCCCATTAACATATATCCGAGCATCAAAAAGGGACCCCAATACACCCCCACTGGACACAAGTATCGAATATTCGAATTTAGTATTGGAGAAATCAAAAGAGCTAATGTAGATGACAAATCATTATAATCAATTAACCACATTACATACAAGACTACAGGACGCTTGTTTAAGACTATAAATAGCCTTTAAAGACTATACATAATTTAAAAATAAGGATGGGAATATTCAGGAGGTTGTTTTATTTCATATAAATGATATTTTTATTCTTATGTAAGTCATTGTTTTCTTACATTAAACTGATGTATGGGTCCAGGAGACACTGCTATGCTTAGAACACTAGGAATGGTTGCATGGTTGACAATTTATATGACTGAACCGCTCATCGATGTCCAAGCCAGACTGGACAGAGTTACAACGGGCAACATTAAGATATTGGTTGGCAATTATAAGAGAAAAAAATTAAAAGGTATCATCACATTATTTTATTTATTTATTTTTTTTTTGAACAACAACTTTCATTAAAACAACAAACTAGCAAGATGCTAGAGCCACAAACCACAAAACAAATTAAAAGTTGAAATTACACAAATTATTCCAACGAAAATATTTAAACGAAGACCTGCTTTTAATCTAAAGACTTGATATCCTCTATAATTTTATTCTCTGAAGTAACCGTGCTTTCAAAAATAGCCTCATTTCTTGCCTTCCAAATGCACCACCAAACCATCAATAATTCAATATAATACCATGAAGCGCTTTCTTCTTCTTCTTCTTCTTCTTCTTCTTCTTCTTCTTCTTCTTCTTCTTCTTACCCAATGGAGTCGTATGAAGTTTGAGAAGATCCTGACCGAAAAGGCGAAAATATATCATCACATTAATTGATAAAACTTTTTTACTTATTGAATATATTACATTTTGGACATTTGGGCATATTAACAAATAACAATGAGTTTCTTATGCTAAATACAAAAGGATAAATCAATATAAAGTGAAGAATATAAGAGTTTTCTTGTTTAATAGTATCTCATAAATGCCTAATAATTAATTTTTGGAATAAGGCTTTTGTATGTATGCAAGATTTGTTTGTAACAACAAAAAGGAGGTTGTTGTGTGTTAAGTTGTTAAAAGCTGATGGATATCTAACTTTAGTGACCACCTAGACACGAGCGTTCGTCCTATGTTATATCGTTGTCACAATTTTTACGTTTTTGTGTACGCGTTAACTCACCCTTGGTACATGTAATGTAAGTATGTAAATTAATGCATCTTGCATATAGACTTGTAGTGCTTTGCAAATATACTTAGAAAGAAAAAAAGAGACCATTATGCGATTACATGGGCATTATATGTATACGTCTAAACAATAAGTCAATAATTATAACTGTTTATACGTTACTCACAGTCAGTGTTGTAAAACTCGGCCTAGGCGCTTCTCGACACTTCAATGTACCGCTTTTCTTCTCCAAGGTCAAAAACCTCGGAATCGGCCCTAGGCGGTCCAACTCGGACCTAGGCGGTTCTAATCGGCCTAGGCGGTCCAACTCAGTCTTAACAAAATTTTGTTTTTTATTAATAAAAGCTCAGTTTCTCCAAGAGCCCACCACTACTTTTTTTCCTTTTCACGCTAAGATGCAACCTAATTTCATTTGTAAACTCGAAACCACCATTATTGTCCGATTCGAAGTTCTAAAATCACAAACCTCTTATATAAGTTTGATTGAGGTACGTCTTTCATTAACCGAGACATGTTCTTGAACTAATATGTGCGTTGTATTGATTATTTATGTATTTTGTAGAATATTTAGTAAGCTTTTGATATTTGACATATATATAATCTTCGAAAAATAAATTTCTTTATAAAATACCATGCCCGAGTACTCCCTAAGTACACCCCGCCTAGACTGAGTACTCACAACTCCATAATTGACCGCCCTAGGAGCGCCTAGCGACTTTTGCAACCTTACTCACAGTTCTCTATATAAATTTGATTGTGTTAACAAACGTTCCCATATACAAAGAGTTCAAGCAATAAAAGCATACAAGGTTCGATTCGGGTTGAAGTGTATTTAAGGGTAAAGTTAAAATATGAAGGGAGACAAAGATGAGAAGTGTGAGAATGATTTGTGACTACACACAAAACCCTTTAAAAAAAATTCAAAAAAAAATTTTAAAAATTTTAAAAAAAATTAAAATGTTTCCGCCATCTTTCCCGTTAAAAATAAATAAATAAACAAAATGATGAAAAGACACAATACCGAGATCAAAGACACAATGGTGAAAATGAATATGACACATTATAACTAAAAAAGACACAATCAATAGCAAAATATAACACAATGCCGAACAAAATATAGCACAATGTTGAGTAGTATATAACAAAATATAAAGAAAAAAAGACATAATGTTAAGGAAAAAAAGACACAATCAATGATGAAAATAAACACAAAACACAATGATAAACAAAAAAGACACAATGTTCTTTTTCATTCACCATTTTTTTTTTGTTTTTTGAGAACGAGAAAGACGATGGAAACATTTTTGTATTTTTTACTTTTTTCGTTTTTATATTAAATTTTGAGTTACGATTTTTTTATTAATTTTTATTATTTTTTTGAGGGAATTTTTTTGTGTGGCTAAAAATCTTTCTCATTTTTGTTTCCCTTGGTAGAATAACTTAACCCGCGTATTTAATTAGTTTGTTTGAGTAAAATTTGAGTAAAAATCTTTTCTGTCTCACAAATCAAATAATTTATTGATACTTCTTCTTCTTCTTCTTATTATTTTCCGGCAACCAAAAATCATCTCTGGCTACCACTTTCGTTGATCAGAAAGGAATCATCATCAACTAAAATTTTGAAGAAAATAGTTTGCCCGCCAGGTGTTCGACAAAATGCCTCAATGAAATAATCTTTGTTTTTGGTGTTTTGAGGAGGGGAGGGCAACAGGTGGTTGCTCTCCTCCTTCCTCTTTTGTTCGGGTGTTCATTCCTCTAACTCAACTCGAGTTTTATTTTATTATTATTTTTCTTGGTGTGGTACGTGGCTACCGGGGTGTTTTGTGGGTCGGGGGTGGTATGACCGGGGCTATTGAGAAGGTTGTTTGGCCGTGTCCGTTTAGAGGCTTCCACTGTTGCCCGGATGGATTACCGGGGTCCAAGGGGGTTCGATTGGCCGCACATATTAAGCGGCTTCATTTGTCATCGGATGACAAGAAAGAGACCTTACGGGAGGCGATCTCGACAAATTTGGATTTGTTTATTTCGGTTGGTGAGGCTTTAAAGGTCTCGTGTAGGTGGATGTGTGGAGCGTGTATGGAGTCACATGCTCTCCGTCGGGGGTGCCATCATGATGACGGGTCCGTCTGGTACAAGTGTGTCACGGGAGATGTGGAGGAATATATAGTGGGGATTGCGAAGCCACATGTTGGGAGGGAAGTTGTCGCGGTGGGAAGGGTGGAGGTGGATGTAGCTCTCCTTGAGCGTGTCTTCACTCTTCCTATTACGACTGTTAAAAACATTCCTCATAGTTGTCGTATGGCTTTTTCCCAAGCCTTAGTGGGTGCTCTGGGTAAGGTGGCGGCTATGCCAGAGTCTGTTGAGGCGTGGGTGAAACTGTTGTTGTTACCACGTTGCACCTTACGAGTTTTCAGACCTTCTAATCGTCAGCAACGCATGTCTGGCAATAGAAAGTCTGAGCAATGCCGAATTATTCAACGGTCGCTATCCGCTTGGGGTGACCGTAACGGTTTCTTTGAGCTCCTTATATCGCTTTTTAACCAACCCCTAGGAGATGCCCCGGGTGGTGATGCGTTTGTACCCGAGTCTGACAACGCCGGGTTGGGCGCCAATGTTAAACAATGTTTGCGAAAAGTTGCGGACGGGCATTTCACTGCTGCGGTCAAGGTATTATGCTCTTCAGGGGTTGCACCTTTCGGTAAGGATACTTTGAACGCTTTGTTGTCTAAGCATCCCATCATAGCACCTCCGATTATGCCTGTTTCCTTGCTTTCTGAGTCTCCCCTTATCGTGGACGTTAATAGTGTGCTTGGGTGCATTAAGTCTTTCCCTAAAGGGACTTCGTGTGGGCGGGACGGTTTGCGAGCCCAACACATTTTTGATGCGTTTTGCGGAGAGGGGTCTCCGATTGCGGATGGTTTGCTCAAGGCTATCTCTGCGGTGGTTAATTTATTTTTGGGGGGAAGGTGTCCTAAGGTGTTGGCAGAGTTTGTTGCGTCTGCCCCAGTTACGCCGTTGCTTAAACCGGACAATGGGATTAGACCTATTGCCGTTGAGGCCATTTGGAGGCGGTTGGTCTCTAAGGTGGCTATGAGGGGTGTCGGGAAGGAGATGGCTAAATACCTCGGTGACTTTCAATTTGGGGTGGGAGTCCCCAGTGGGGCAGAGGCCGTGCTTCATAGCGCGAACAGGTTCCTAAATCAGTTTCATTCGGATGGGTCATTGGCTATGCTTACTGTTGATTTCTCTAATGCCTTCAACTTAGTAGATAGGACGACCCTTCTACATGAGGTCCGGAGTCGATGTCCTTCCATTTCTCTTTGGGTGGATTTTTTATATGGGCAGTCGGCTAGGTTATATGTGGGTGATACTTTCATTAAATCCACCACTGAGGTTCAACAAGGGGACCCTCTTGGGCCTCTCCCTTTTGCCTTAGCTTTGCACCCACTTGTTCACCAAATCAGAGATCGGTGCAAGCTTCTCTTTCATGCTTGGTACTTGGATGATGGCACGATTATCGGGGATACTAGAGAGGTAGCCAAAGCATTAGATATTATCAGGTCCGAGGGGCCTCGTTTGGGTCTTGAATTAAACGTTAAGAAAACAGAGTTATTTTGGCCAACATGCAATGGGGTGAAGGCACAGGAGGGGTTGTTCCCTTGCGGGATTGGAAGGCTGGTGCTTGGCGTGAAACTCCTTGGTGGTGCTGTAAGCCAGGATGCGGGGTTTATCAGCAGTTTGGCCATGAAAAGGGCATCTAGCGCTGTGGAACTGATGAGCTGTCTCCCAAGACTTCGGGATCCTCAATGCGAGCTTCTTTTGCTTCGCTCATGTATGGGAGTCGCCAAGCTTTTGTTCGGTTTGAGAACGTGCCAACCTATGTATGTGGGGGAAGCTGTTTCTATATTTGACAATGGACTTCGAAGGGCGATTGAGGACATTGTGGTTTGTGGAGGTCCGTTCTTTGGGGATCTCCAATGGAGGTTGGCATCACTTCCGACCCGTTATGGGGGGTTGGGTCTCAGTTCGGCCGAGGATGTATCTACATATGCTTTTGTGGCTTCGAGAGCACAGTCGTAGTGTTTGCAAGACCATATTCTTCGGGGTTGTGATATTTATGGATTGGACTCTGATTATGGGTGTGCGATGGATCGTTTACGTACTTCACTTCCAGATTTTGATCTTAGCGGGTTCTCTAATAAGGACGCCGCCCCCCTAAAGCCCAACATGTTGTGGCGAGTGCCTTATTTAGTGGAATCGTCAAGAGTTTAGAAGTGAAGTTTGATCTATCCCCTCGCCAAAAGGCGGTGTTTGAATGCCTTCGGGCTCCTCGGGCTCAGGATTTTCTAACGGCCATCCCCATTGAAGGATTAGGCCAACGTATGTCGGGTTTGGAGTATCGGGCTATCCTTAAGTACCAGTTAATGATCCCTTTGTTCCCGACGGATGAACCTTGCCCAATTTGTGTTGGGTTTCTATAGAATTAACAAACTTAGTTAACCATTTAACTAGTCACAATTAAGGCGGAAGCGTGATATTTACAAACTAAACATATGTATCCATGTGTTTATATATGTATATGTTCATGAATAACCTAGTTTATTCATGTTATAAGATTACCAATAATCTATTTACTAGAAACCCGAAGCAAGGATCAAATGATACGGAAAAGCTAAACTATCAAGCTAGTAAACACTTACATTCTTAACCCTTTAAGAGTTTAGTAGATGGTTGAAGAAGATGATGATGTGAATGTTAGACTTTCAAAGGAAAACCCTCAAACGGAATATACCCCGAGCCTCCAACACACACCGAGCTATGCTAGGAAGCTTGAACACGAAAAACCCGAGACCCGAGCCTTTCTTTTTCTTTTTGGCCGTAAACAAGAAAGAAAGAAAGGAAGAAGTTGTATCTTTTGTTTTGTTTACTTGAAAGTGTATTAATAATCAATGTATCTTGATCATTATTTATTATCATCATGCAATATCAAATACCCATGATGTTAGGTGATTTTGATCATGTATCCTTACCAAATACATGACATGATGTGATCAAGATTATGGGGTGTGGGGCCCACCCAAAACCGGCCCCAATTATACCTTTTTTTTTTTTTTTTTTATTTTATTTTATTTTATATTTTATAAAATATATAAACACCCCATCTTTTATAAACCATTTTATAAAAGAATACATAGTTAAATAATTATTCCAATAATAATTATTTGAATAAATAAATTAACCAATTAATTTATTTAACACTTTCAAGTAAATATTCAGAAACCCGATTTTCTGAATGTATCGTGTTCTGTATTTGTTTTATAGATCTTATCTTAACAAATATATAATTTGTGTGTGTCTAACTCGTTATTGGGTATGACCCGACTTGGATCAAACACGGCTAGCCGCATTAACCTAATTATGTGTCTCGGGCATATGGTATTCCAACAATCTCCCACTTGCACGTGACTCATAAGAAGTTAATGCTAATGGTGAATACCGCCTAACAACAGGTCACCACCCCTAGTGTGTTTGACTAAGTGCCATTCAATAACATCATCCCCTTCAAGTCCATACTTGATATGATATAGGTAAGTCTTATCATTACATCCCTTTGTTACTAGATGTCCTGTTAAATCGAAGAGACACAGAGTGATCATTCTCTCAATGATTTAACTTAACAGGCCTTAGACATCTAAACTCTCAACACATAAGAGGAACAAATCCCATCTTGACTGCATACATCCTTGTTGACATCTCGTATGATATCTGAGCTCTTTCTTTTACGTCATCGTGTTACCGAAAAACAAAGAAGAGAGTCAAGTTATCAGACTTGATGAAAAACCAGATCCAATATGCATCTCAGGTCAAAGGACACAATGATACTCGCCTTTACTCAAGGATTACTTATGATCAGTTGCACTAACTCCATGCAGTGATCCTTGAGAGCGGATCATGTCCAATATTTGTATCCCACAAATATCTATGAACCTTGGTGGCAAACCTATGCCTTATATTCATCACATGAATATCAACCAATCCGGGTTCATAATAGTCTTACCTTCATACTTGTTCCCACAAGTATGATCGACTACGGACGTTTAGAACAACATAAGTCATTCATGGATTAAACATGCAAATATAGAACATAACTCATTGAATAATTAAAACATAATTAATTTTCATGAGATACCCATTACATTCGTTCTTATACAAACACTAAATACAGATTAAATCCACTCACTAGAATACCGAAGTCCTAATGCACAAACATGACCCTCATGCTTTGGCCTATCGAGGAGCTTCGTGAGTGGGTCCGCAATATTTTGATCGGTATGAACTTTATGAATACATATCTTTCTCTTTTCAACTTCATCCCTTATGTAGTTGAATCTGCGCTCAATGTGCCTCGTTTTCTGATGAGCACGAGGCTCCTTGATCTGTGCAATAGCACCCTCATTGTCACAGAATATCTCTAGGGGCTCCTGAATGGTAGAGATAATCCCTAGATCCATGATGAACTTTTTCATCCATGCAGCCTCTTGGGCTGCCATTGAAGCGGCGATGTACTCAGATTCTGTAGTGGATAACGCGACAACATCCTGCTTCGAACTCTTCCAAGAGACAGCGCCTCCATTCAAAATGAAGACATATCCCGACTGTGATCGAGAATCATCTCGGTCAGTTTGGAAACTCGCATCCACGTAACCCTTTACGACGAGTTCCTCCTCACCAGACCCATATATTAAAAACATATCCTTAGTCCTTCTAAGGTATTTTAATATATTCTTGACAGCCATCCAATGACTGTCACCTGGGTTGTGCTGGTATCTACTCGTTATGCTTAAAGCATACGAGACGTCCGGTCTGGTGCACATCATTGCATACATAATAGATCCTATTGCCGAAGCATAAGGAACATGCTTCATCCTATCCTGCTCTTCCTTAGAGCTAGGACTTTGGGATGAGCTCAACACGGTTCCTCTAGGAATAGGTACCAAACCTTTCTTAGAGTTTTCCATCCTGAACCTTTTCAGGATTTTATCAATGTACGCACTTTGATTGAGTCCGATCAATTTCCTTTGTCTATCCCTATAGACCTTTATTCCCAAGATATATGTCGCTTCTCCAAGATCCTTAATTGAGAAACGACTACTTAACCACGCTTTAACGTTTTCCATACTTGGTATATCATTTCCAAATAAAAGTATATCATCGACATACAAAATAAGGAAAATGATTATACTCCCACTAGCCCATTTATACACACACGCCTCATCACCGTTTTGGACGAAACCAAACGCTTTGATTTCTTCATTAAAACGATGATTCCACATCCGTGATGCTTGTTTCAACCCGTAGATTGATTTCTTTAACTTACAAACTTTATCAGGATTAGATGGATCGACAAAACCTTCAGGCTGAACCATATGGACATCTTCCTCAAGATATCCATTTAGAAAAGCGGTCTTGACATCCATTTGCCATATCTCATAATCAAAATGAGCTGCAATGGCAAATAATATCCTGATCGACTTAAGCATCGCGACCGGCGAGAAGGTTTCATCATAATCAATCCCTTGAGTTTGCGTGAAACCTTTTGCTACAAGTCGTGCTTTGTAAGTATCTAAATTTCCATGCATATCAGTTTTCCTTTTGAAGACCCACTTACATCCAACCAGTTTGGAGTTAAGTGGACGATTAACCAATTCCCAAACTTGGTTATCGTGCATGGATTGCATCTCGGCGCTCATGGCTTCAAGCCATTTTTCACAATCAGGTTGTGACATAGCATCTTTGTAGGAGATCGGTTCATCCGAATCGACCAAGTAGCAATCATCCACAAGAAATCCATATTTCTTGGGAGGTCGACTAATCCTATTAGATCTGCGAGCAACGTGTGTATGATCAACCATTTGATCATCTTCAACATCCTCGTGTTGAAAGCTAGTATCGACCAATTGTGTATCATCCAGTGATTCTTGAACCTCTTCAAGTTCCACTCTCCTTTCACTAGGTCCTTCCATAAGGAACCTAGTTTCTAAGAAGTATCCTTTGCGTGAAACAAACACCTTTTGTTCACTAGGATCATAGAATATATATCCTATATCATCCTTTGGGTATCCTATGAAGATACACCTGATGGATCGAGCGTCAAGCTTATTTGGGGTGTCACGTTTAACATAAACTATGCATCCCCATACCCTTAAATATGAAAAGGATGGAACCTTTCCATGCCACACTTCATAGGGTATTCGATCCACCTTTTTGGTCGGGGCCATATTCAAAATACGAGCCGCTGTGAGTAGCGCATATCCCCAAAATGATGGCGGTAGTGAGCTTCGTGCCATCATTGATCGAACCATGTCCAACAGTGTTCGATTCCTCCTCTCGGATACTCCGTTATGTTGAGGAGTTCCAGGAGGAGTGAGCTGTGAAATAATTCCACAATCTCTAAGATGACTTTGAAAAGCTTCACTTAGGTATTCGCCTCCTCTATCGGAGCGGAGTACCTTGATTGTTCGGTCGAGCTGATTTTGTACTTCATTTTGAAATTCTTTGAACACTTCAAAGGCTTCATGTTTGTGTTTCATTAGATAAACATACCCATATCGACTAAAATCGTCGGTAAAGGTAATGAAGTACCTTTCACTATTCCTACTTGTTGGCTTGAAAGGTCCGCATACATCCGTATGTATTATACCTAACAAATCCTTAGCCCTTTCATTTGTACCTTTGAAAGGCTCTTTGGTCATCTTGCCTTGAATACAAGATTCACACTCATCAAACGAACCTAACTCGTTTGTTTTCAAAAGACCTTTCTTTTGGAGAGTATTTATACGATTCTTGTTTATGTGTCCAAGGCGACAATGCCAAATGTAGGAATCACTCAAATCCTTTTTGAGTCTTTTAGTAGAAGTTTGATATAATGAGCTATTTAAGGTATTATCATGAACCAATTCATAAATACCGTTGTTTGGTACAGCTTTAAAATAAAAGATACCATTAGATGATACATGCATTTCTGATCTTACAAATTTAAAATCAAAATTACATTGTCTAAGAAGGTGCACAGAAATAATGTTCCTAGTCAAACTAGGAGCATACAAAACATTTCTCAAAACAACTTCCAAACCACTTGGAAGCGATAAAGTGAAGTCTCCTCTAGCGACCACGTGCACCCTTGCACCATTGCCCATGAAAAGATTCACTTCGCCCTTCTTTAAGTCTTCATTCTTTTTGAACCCCTGCAACCAATTGCAAATATGAGTTCCACATCCGGTATCCAATACCCATGTGTTAGAAGAAATAAGATTTAGCTCAACATTAATCATAAAGACATTACCCGAGGTATGCGCCGCATTCCTCTTGTCTTTTAGCTCTTTTAGGTAGACCGGGCAATTGCGTTTCCAGTGTCCGGTCTCCCCACAACCAAAACAAGGATCATCCTTATGACCCCTCGGTTCCATAACCTTTTGTTTCTTTGCCATAACCGGTGATTTGCCCTTACCCTTAAGATGCATAGGAGGACCCTTTCTTTTGGCTACCTTAGCCTTAAGATTGGGTTGAGATCGATTCTTGGATCTACCTTCATTGATCGCAAACATGGGTAAAACCCTTTTGCCCATGCTCGCCTCGGCTGTTTTAAGCATTGAGTGAAGTTCTCCAATGGTTTTGTCCCACCCGTTCATGTTATAATTTAATACGAAAGTGTCGAACCTTTTCGACAAAGAGTTAAGGATCAAATCCGTTGCTAACTCTTTTGAGATGGGACAATTGAGCTTGGCGAGGCGATCAATGTAACTTTTCATCTTAAGTACATAAGTTGAAACTGGTTGATTATCATCCATTCTACATGCATGCAAGGCTCGAACCGTTTCGAACCTTTCAACCCTCGATTGCTTAAGGAACATTTCCTTAAGTTGAGTAATCATGTCGTACGCATTATGGTTTTCGAAATCCTTTTGGATTTCGGGAACCATAGTCGCCAACATGAGGCATGACACTTGAATGGAATCTTCCGTGAGTTTGACCCAATTCATATATTCGACCTCACTACCCTCTTCCGGTTCTTCGGGGATAGGTGTTTCCAAAACATGATATAATTTTTCTTGTTTTAGAACTATCCTTAAATTTCGGAACCAATCCGAAAAGTTATTGTGGTTAAGACGGTCTTTAGCGAGAATAGATCGGAGAGAGACATTTTGGACGTTAGGGATTATGTTGTCGTCGACGTGTGCGGCCATCTGCAGAATTTTAATTAAGTTCATTTTAGTGTTTTACCTTTTTAATTATTAATACCCTTTTATATATATACCAAATATAATTAATAATTAAAATCTAGAATCCAACGATAAACCCGACTCCGGTTAGGTGACCTTTTTCCCATTGTCGGTTTATCAAGGTAGTTATTCATAACAATTGCAAACCCTTTTGCAACTTCTAGAGTTTATGGGACCGGTTCGAAATCATATTTCGTGTCGGCATGTTTATCCCATCAACACCTATTAGACCCCATGCTTGGGTGACCCTCTTCACATGGTTCTAATTTAAGTCGTCCTACTTGTATCAACTTGTAATATTAACATACAAACGGTTAGGTGACCTTTTTCCCATTTATATGTCAATATTACCTCAACATATTAATTTACTCTACGCGGTTAGGTGACCTTTTTCCCACTAAGAGCTTACTAATATGTTAAGCGTTATACAAAAGGATGGTGTTTAACTTATTATCCTTAATTTTAAAAGGGATTTTTAGTTTTAATAATTCTAGTTGTAAAACTTTAAATCATGTTCTAACATGCATTTAGTAACATGATATTTTGAAACCATTTTCAAAATTCTAATTTATAATAAAGCCATTTTATTATGGGCGTGAGACGGCTAGTTAATAAATCCATTTTATTAAACTATGTGTCACGTAATTACCGATAATTATTAGAACCCGTTTTATGCTTTGTTAATTAATTCTATGTGACGAAGTTGATATCCTAATATCTAACAACCACACAATCAAACAATCAATTAACAAGCATACACAATTATACTAGACACGAGCCACTAAATTAGACCACACTTGTTAGCCGAAACAAGTGTGTGTCTTAGGTCCAATCCTAAGGGACACATGACACATGGATGTTGTAGCTCCCACTCGATCCCGCATCCAAATGCTTCGAGCATCTTCTTCAACCCCGTTGTGATCCATTGGGCTTGAACTTGGGCCTTAGCTTCCATAAGCTTCCATTTGGGCTCAATTGGTGGGCTTAGGTCCTTTTGGGTTTGAATCCCTTTAATGGGCTTGTGAGACCCATTATCACCATACCCGGCCCAATTAGGCCCAAACTTCCAATTTTGCAATCTTCTTTATTTTACAAAATAAATGTCCTAATACATTTTTCTATAAAATAAAGATAATACAAATAACCTATTTATTACATACCCATATGATTAAATAATTACAAAATTACAAAATTGCCCCTAATTAATTATTACAAACCGAAACTTGAATAATTAATTACAATCACAACATCAACCACAAACAAACATCCACTTGGTCTACGGCTCGGTCTAGTATTTAACAAACATAACCCTTTATGTCTTAGGAACCCGTTCCAAAACCCCTTGACTTTATCGGGCCTAGCCCAACCCAATTTGGGCTTGACCCAATAACGTGATTATGGGCTTCGGCCCACATGTGCAAAACACATGGGCTTCGGCCCAATTAAAAAACTCATGGGCTTCGGCCCATTTAACCAAAAATGGGCTTCGGCCCATTTAGCTTTTTCCCTTTTATATCCGGTTAACCCAATAACCGTATTTAAGTGGGCTTCGGCCCAAATTCACCCGAATTGGGCTTCGGCCCATTTGCTCGGTTTTTTTTTTTTTTTTTTTTTTTTTTGAACATAGCCAAAAACAATAACAAGATTAAATACAAAGAAAAATCATGCATGTTAATTTTTTTTGTATAAAATCTTTCAAGGGGAAAAAAAAATAAAACCGAGAACCCGAAGCTTAGTTTCCCGTATCCCGGCTCTTGATGCCATTTGTTGGGTTTCTATAGAATTAACAAACTTAGTTAACCATTTAACTAGTCACAATTAAGGCGGAAGCGTGATATTTACAAACTAAACATATGTATCCATGTGTTTATATATGTATATGTTCATGAATAACCTAGTTTATTCATGTTATAAGATTACCAATAATCTATTTACTAGAAACCCGAAGCAAGGATCAAATGATACGGAAAAGCTAAACTATCAAGCTAGTAAACACTTACATTCTTAACCCTTTAAGAGTTTAGTAGATGGTTGAAGAAGATGATGATGTGAATGTTAGACTTTCAAAGGAAAACCCTCAAACGGAATATACCCCGAGCCTCCAACACACACCGAGCTATGCTAGGAAGCTTGAACACGAAAAACCCGAGACCCGAGCCTTTCTTTTTCTTTTTGGCCGTAAACAAGAAAGAAAGAAAGGAAGAAGTTGTATCTTTTGTTTTGTTTACTTGAAAGTGTATTAATAATCAATGTATCTTGATCATTATTTATTATCATCATGCAATATCAAATACCCATGATGTTAGGTGATTTTGATCATGTATCCTTACCAAATACATGACATGATGTGATCAAGATTATGGGGTGTGGGGCCCACCCAAAACCGGCCCCAATTATACCCTTTTTTTTTTTTTTTTTTTTTTATTTTATTTTATATTTTATAAAATATATAAACACCCCATCTTTTATAAACCATTTTATAAAAGAATACATAGTTAAATAATTATTCCAATAATAATTATTTGAATAAATAAATTAACCAATTAATTTATTTAACACTTTCAAGTAAATATTCAGAAACCCGATTTTCTGAATGTATCGTGTTCTGTATTTGTTTTATAGATCTTATCTTAACAAATATATAATTTGTGTGTGTCTAACTCGTTATTGGGTATGACCCGACTTGGATCAAACACGGCTAGCCGCATTAACCTAATTATGTGTCTCGGGCATATGGTATTCCAACAATTTGTCGCAAGGTCTGTTTGGATTCTTTTGGTGACCATGCGGTGCATTGCAAAGAATTGCCTGGCTTTAAATACAGACATGATCTGGTTAGGGATGTTCTGTTTGATGTTCTTAAACGGGCAGGGATTTCTGCTAAAAAGGAGGCCCCTGTTAACTTTCTCACGGATCCTCTTGAAGGGAGGTCTACTTTACGACCAGCTGATATTCTTGTGTTCGGGTGGGCAGGGGGGAAACACGCCTGTGTGGATCTTACAGGAGTGTCTCCTCTTGTTGGGCTCAGGGACCGTGGGTTTGTTGTGGGTCAGGCTGCGTTGAAGGCTGAATCGGGCAAAGTTGTTAAACACGAGAAAGCTTGTTTAGATAATCAACATGTCTTTCTACCATTTGCCTTTGATACATTTGGTTTTCTGGCTCCAGAGGCTGTGAAATTTTTGAGTAGGGTTCAGCGCGTCGTACACGGAACCTCTTCAGCTTCTAGGTCCCAAAGCTTCGTTTTTAGCAGGATTGGCTTTGCTATTCAAAAGGGGGTTGCGGCGCAGCTTGTTGCCCGTTTACCTGCCACTTTATTGTAATCGTTTTATAGTAAATTATATAAAATAGATTAAAAAATAAATAAAAAAAATAAAGGAAATACTTCAAAATACTATGATGGGCTTGATACCAGGCTCTATGATGTGGTTGTATTTTTTGGGGCTGACAAAACAAGCTCATAGAATTTGTTTTGGGTCAACATTTGAAAATTTAAAAGCCAATGAGATAAGATAAATCAAAAGAATTCTCTAAAAAGGTTAGGATGAGATGACTATTTTTTCTGTTTTGTCGGGTTAGTTCCAGCTTCTTGCCGGGTCTAATCCTTGTGTTTAAGGAGATGGCTAAAGAGGAAAAATAACAAAAAAAAACAAATCTAAGTGCATTTATTTAAGAAAACTATAAATTAGGATAATAATTAAGTTTTCTTAAACATGTTCAATACAATTTAATAATTTATACATCAAGTAATTTTACAAAAATAAAAATTTTAATGAGTCAACAATCAGACAAGACCGTAGTTCAGCTTCCAACCCGTTTAAACTTGTTACCCAATCCCGATACCTATTGTCACTTCTTATGTTAATATATAGGTTCAATTGGTCAACTTAAATCAAACAACAGGTCACTTTAGCTCTCCCCAAATTAGATAACAGGTCTGTTATAAAACTTGACTTAAAATTGATCGACTTAGAAAACCACAACCCGGGTCGAGCCCTTCGCATGCAATACAAGATTTTGGTCAATTTACTATTTTAGCCTCCACTTATCAACAAAACAAGTGCAAGCACTTTACATCTTGTGTATAAAATCTACTCACTTATCAAACTTAAATTCTAACCTGTTACATGCACTTGACTACAAAACCCCTCAAATCTTGCTTGGTAACAAACGGTTAGGTAAAAATATTTTCAAAACTGGCCCGTGTGAAGATACGCTTATGGTATCACCGTACTGAACAGGATGAACAATATTAGAACCATCAATGTAGATCACTCCCTCTTTTGTGTACCAATCAATATCCATTGACTCGATAGGTTTTATTAACCCATGCATTAACCTCAAACGGGCTGGTTCGGGTGATATGGGCTCTCTCACCATGTACTGCAGATCTTTAGATAATATGGGCATTGGAAATCCACCAGCCGACAGCATTGCTGTGGTTGATCCTGTTGCAGTTGAGATTCTCAGACCACTGGATCTGCAGTTGACCAGAGGCGGACTTGTTTGACCATCTTTCCTAATTCTTTACAAAGTCAAAACATATGCATAAGAATATGCAGCTTCCAAAACTAATAGATTTTAGGCTTGTAAACAAGGAAGCACGAACGGAACATGCTCATGTCCGTTTGTTTTAACCAAACAAAGGATCGATTATGAACAAGTAAACGAACAAGGTTTTCTTGCTCGTGTTAGTTTGTTAAGAAAATAAGGGTGTTTGTGTCCGTTTATTAATAGTATAAACAAACCGTTCACGAACATAAATGAAAACAAAGTAAACAAACATAACTAAACAAACATAACCATGCGAACACTAATTAAAAACAAACGTGAAAATCAATCTGTTGGGCCTAAAAAAATTAATAAAACTAGATTTGATTGTAGTGGGTCTAAAAAGTTTAACTGTATATAAACAAACTGAAAACAAATGTAAACTAACAAACATAACTTAATGTAAACGAGGATATAAACAAGCATGAACATAAATGAATAAATGAGACATGTGCTCGTGTTCGTTTGTTTAACTAAATGAACAAAACAATTTGTTCATGTTTGTTCATTTATTAGATAAACAAACTTCCTGCCAAACAGTTCACGAACAGTTTACTGGACATTCGGCTCGTTCACAGACCTAGATGCATGCAAATGAGCCGAGAGTTATTTTTGAATACTTTATATTAAAAAAAATGGGTTGGATACAGTCATTTTATGATATTTCGATATTATTTTCTAACTATGATTAGGCCATTACTTATTTGCTATAATTGAAGAGAAGAAAAGGTGTTTATGGGTCAACTTAACCTGGCTCAGCCCATTTTGACACGTTACCCAACCCACCCATCTTGGCAACACAAAAACGCATACAGAGATCTCTAATACCTGAAAGAGAACCTAGAAGCAGAAGCGGGACACGGGTCTGCAATTAAAATGTCATTACGAACATATGTTGACACCGGCATCGAATTCACATGAATTGACATTCTTGACAGTTCAGAAGCAGTTGTTTGACCCTCCAGGATGTTATTTAGTATCTGCAAGATCCAATAATACTCGTAATACTTTGTGTTTAATCAGTCTAATATAACAATTTACTTCTTAACGGGCCGTTTGCTATTTGTGGGATTTATCGGGTACGATTGCTGTTGTTGTTGTTGTTGTTATTGTTGTAAAGAAGATGGTTGTAGTGAAAGTAATGTTTATTACTTGAAGGTGTGAGAAATACATAAACAACTACATCTATTTATACACAAATAAACCCTAGCTATCAACCCATAAAAGGCCCATGGGCTTTAGCCAACTATATGGGCTAAAACCCTAATTATAACCAAATACAACTAACACTCCTCCTCAAGTTGGAGCATAGATGTTAATCATGCCCAACTTGTTACAAATAAAATCTATCTGAGCTTTCCGGAGCGGTTTAGCTAGAATGTCTGCTAGCTGAAAATTTGTCTTCACATGAACTGGTTGAATGGTAGGAGGATCAGTTTGTGTGCCTACTACTCGATCTCTGATAAGGTGGCAGTCGACCTCAATATGTTTTGTCCTCTCATGAAATACTTGATTCTTGGCTATGTAAATGGCTGACTTACTATCACAGTATAACCTCATCAAGTCATTAGAAACAACCCCGAGCTCTCTGAGAAGACGACGAACCCATGTCATCTCTGATGTTACATCTGCCATGGCTCTATACTCCGATTCGGCACTCGACCGGGAAACCGTGTGTTGCTTCTTACTCTTCCATGATACAAGATTTCCTCCAACAAACACACAATATCCGGTGGTAGATCGTCGAGAAATCGGACAACCTGCCCAATCTGCATCTGAGAACCCTGATATCCGACCATCTCCTTCTTCCGTGAAGGCACCTACACGACAATGACCCTGATTGGAGTATAATATACCCAAGCCAGGTGAGGTCTTAAGATATCTTAAGACAAGAAGGGCAGCATCCCAGTGACCGGTGTATGGTGTAGCCATAAATTGGCTCAGAACACTGACAGTAAAGGAGATATCCGGTCGTGTGACGGTTAAATAATTAAGTTTACCAACCAACCGTCTGTATCGCTCAGGATCTTTCATTGGATCTCCTTCCTTTGGGAGGAGTTTCTTTGTAGGAAGCATTGGGGTATCAACAGGTTTACAACCCAGTAAGCCACATTCGGTTAACATATCAAGAACATACTTTCGTTGGGAGAGAAGTATTCCTTGTGGAGAGCGGGATACTTCTATGCCAAGGAAATACCTCAATCGACCTAAGTCGCTGACCTGAAACTGAGACTGAAGAAACTGCTTGAGTTCGATAATCCCGACCTCGTCATCACCTGTGATTATAATGTCATCCACATAAACAACTACGATAATCCTCTTTCCTTTCTGGTGTCTAAAGAAGACAGAGTGATCGTAGGCACTCCGAGTCATCCCAAACCATGCCCTGGGAGACTGTTTAAGACCATATAAAGAACGACGTAGCCTGCAAACTTTCGAGGCCTCCTCCTCAACAACGAACCCTGGGGGCTGCTCCATATATACCTCCTCCTCAAGAACACCATTAAGAAAGGCGTTCTTGACATCAAGCTGGTGGAGCGGCCAATGATTAATGGCAGCAAGAGCGATACAAATACGGACAGATGGCATTTTAGCAACCGGAGAGAAGGTTTCATCGTAATCAATGCCATATGCCTGAGAATACCCTTTTGCAACCAACCGAGCCTTTAAGCGGTGTAAGGAGCCATCCGGGTGTAGTTTAACCGTAAACACCCAACGACAACCAACAATACGCTTCCCTTTAGAAAGTGTTTCAAGATCCCATGTATGATTGGACTTTAGAGCCCCAATTTCATCTTCCATAGCCTGTCTCCATCCTGGGTGAGCGAGAGCGCTCTTCACATTATTGGGAATCGGGTAGGAATCAAGGGTAGTGGTGTACGCATGAGATTCAGGAGATAGGTGGGTGTAGGCTAGAGGTGCACAAATCGGTTTTTTTAAAAAAACCGGTTCGGTTATTAACCGGACCGGTTTTTTTGGCCCGGAAAAAAACCGGTTCGGTTAATAACCGGACCGGTTAATAACCGGTTTTTGTATGTCAAAACCCTAACCGGTCTAACCGGTTAGGACCGGTTTAGAAACCGGTTAGAACCGGTTTTTTTTTTAAAATAACCGGTTAATAAAAAAAACCGGTTTTTTTTATAACCGGTTCGTTAACCGGTTTTGGCTCTAAAACGTGTAACCGAAATACAAACCGGCGGTTTGCAAACCGGTCAAACCGGTTTTTAAAAAACCGGTTTTCTTAAAAACCGGTTTCCGGTTTAAACCGGCAAACCGGTTCCCGGACCGGTTTTTTTGACCACCTCTAGTGTAGGCAACATAGTCCTGAATTGGGTAACGAGTACATTTCCGGTGTTCCTTGCGAAAGGAAATAGGTATATCGGGAAGTGGGGCACCAGGAGGATCATAAACGGGAGTATCAGAGGTTGTTGGATCGGGTAAGGATGTATTAGTGAGAGGTGTGGATTGCTCAGATGTAGACGGAGTATCGGAGGGTATTTCGGGGTCGTGGCCAGGGTGTGAATCAAGAGTCGCTGATGTTTGACCCCTACCCCGCCTAGCATATGTGAAAAGCAGTGGCGGAGATTCTGTCGGTGGGTCAGAATCAGTAGAGATTGGATCGGTAAAAGGAATTGACACAGGAATGATAGGGATGAAGGGAGATGTGGGTATATCGAGATCGGGAAACGGGTCAGAAACAGGAGTGGAACACTCGGGAAAGGAGACTCGTGAAAAGTGACATCGGCACTGGTAAAGTATCGGTGAAGTGATGGGCTATAGCATCGATACCCTTTTTGAACCCGTGAGTAACCAAGAAAGACAATGAATGGCTCGAGGATCAAGTTTGATGGTTTTTGGACTATGGTCATGAACATAGGCGACGCAACCAAATACTTTAGGTGCGAGAGGAAATGGATCATCGTTGGGAAATAGTACAGAAAACGATGTTTTACCATGAAGAACGGTTGAGGGCATGCGGTTAATCAGATATGTGGCAGCGAGAACGGCATCTCCCCAAAAACGATGAGGAACACGTGATTGGATCATGATTGTGCGAGCAACATCCAATATGTGACGATTTTTGCGTTCGGACACACCATTTTGTTGAGATGTATAAGCACACGATGATTCATGAATAATGCCGTTGGTTTTTAAGTATGAAGAAAAGTCGGTGGAAAAATATTCTTTAGCATTATCAGATCGTAAAGTTTTAATAGTGGTGTTAAATTGGTTTTGAACATAAGCATTAAATTCTTGAAATATGGAAAATACCTCACTACGAGATTTCAATAAATAAACCCAAGTAGTGCGAGAATAGTCATCAATAAAGGTAATAAAATATTCAAAACCCAACGTAGATTTGATAGGGCAAGGACCCCATACATCAGAATGCAACAGTTCAAAACAAGAACTGACTCGATTGGGCACCCTAGGGGGATAGGGACGCCTGGTATGTTTACCAAGTTGACACGACTCACAATGAAAATTAAAAGACGAAAGTTGTAAATCTGGTCGCATTTGCCTCAGAACCGCTGTAGAGAGATGACCTAACCGACAGTGAGCCTCCCTGACAGCGGAATCACAAAGTTTGCTACAGGATGCGAAAACGGGATATACGATAGAGACCTCCTGATTCAAAACCAGTACCAATTACCCGATTTGTTCCTAGTTCATGAAAAACGCAGTGAGTTGGGTAAAAGGTCACAGAACAGTTGTTTTGTTTGGTAATCTGACTCACTGAACAAAGACTGGTAGGAAATTTAGGAACAAATAGGATAGAAGACAGTTTTAGGTTTTCCGAGTTACTGATGGATCCTATGCCGAGAACGGGACATGAAGATCCATCGGCAAGACGTACCAGTGCATGGGAAACATTTTGAAGACTAGAAAAAATACCCCGATTCCCAGTCATGTGATGTGTGGCTCCGGAATCAATCACCCATGATAAGTCAAGGCTAGAAGGTTTACCTGAATGTGCCGAGCTGGTTTGAGAATGAGGCAACTGGGAGGTAAGAAACCGTTGAATAAGATCATGCTCCTCTTTAGTAAATGTATACATGTATGTATTTTCGCCCATAGTGATACACGAAACTGAAAATTGACTGTGAACAGTAACAAGTGCGGGTGGAGGGCGGGAACAGATTCCGGCGTAAACAGTTACTCGTCGTGAACAGTTAATCCCGGCAGCGAACAGTAATTCCGGCAGCGAACAGTAACTTTCCAGCAGCGAACAGTAATTCCGGCAGCGAACAGTAACTTTCCGGCAGCGAACAGAAATTCCGGCAGTGAACAGTGACTTCTGGCGTGAACAGTAATTCCCGGCGTGAACAGTACCGGTGAACAGTGATTTCACGTGGACAGTGCTCGTCAGTGAACAGTAGTTTCACGGTCGAAAAGAAAAAAAAAAGATTTCGTGACAGGACAGAACAACAAGGCAGGAGCTTGTTTCAGATCTGAAGGCTGCTGGTGACGGCTGGTCAGACTCAGGTTCGGGTCAGATAGCGGCTAGGGTTTGGATCGAGAGCCGTAGCTCTGATACCATGTAAAGAAGATGGTTGTAGTGAAAGTAATGTTTATTACTTAAAGGTGTGAGAAATACATAAAAACTACATCTATTTATACACAAATAAACCCTAGCTATCAACCCATAAAAGGCCCATGGGCTTTAGCCAACTATATGGGCTAAAACCCTAATTATAACTAAATACAACTAACAATTGTTATACTTATTAAAGGGCTGATTCAGATTAGGGTTTATCTTCAATGGGTCAAAACAAGAAAGTGGTCCGAAGTGTATCTATAATGCATAAAGCTCATACACCATTTTATTAGGCTTTTAAACAAACCAAACAAACATGAACAGAGCATGTACGTGTTCGTTCGTTTAACTTCCCGCCCAACGGTTCACTAAATGTTTGGTTCGTTTACAGGCCTACATTTGATCAAAAACAGAAAAATACTGAAATAATATATAACTTTTGTAATCATATTTACCTGTTCAAAGTTTTTAACAGTTGCTGCACAAAGATAACCGGTGCTTCTAGTAGCATCAAACTCATTACTCGCCTCTTGCACCTAAAAAAATCACACAGGCCACAAATTTCACAACATAATCAACAGAACAAGACTATATGAAAGCATAAATCAAGAGTATCAACATAAACTATTGAATAGAAATCCTAATGATTCAAGAACAAGTTAACAACCTCTTGTGGTTGAGTGGGGTCAGAATTTACTCCCAGTAATGGTATTGAATCATCCAAAAAATGACTCGCACGCAAAAGAGTCCCGTCACCGCCAACAGTAACAACAAGATCCACATTTTGAACAGGTCGAGACAGATTATTATAAAAAGTAGCATTCCAGTCGATGGACTTTCTTTGTAAAATACTTGTACAAAATTCAATGGCATCTTTATGAACTTTGCGCCTGTTATCCAGATATTGTAATACCTACAGTGTTAAAAAAAAAAAGAAAAAAAGTTTGTATTTTAGGAAAAGGTAAATTCCACAAAACCCAACATATTTTCTGTTTTTTTCTCGTAAAAGTCCTTCAACAATCCTTTGAACATAAACAAACCAACATACTTTCTGTGTTTTTCCCATAAAAGTCCTTAACATTATTTTGCACATAAAAAATCAACAAACTTTCTGTTTTTATCATAAAGTTCCTTGGCTTGTTAATTTAGAAAAAAGAAAAAAGAAAAGAAACTGTTAATGATGATTGGATAAAATAATGAAAACACTATTCTACAAATTACATTGCAATAAAGATAAAAATCATGTGTTTATAACTTTCTAAGGAACCAAGTCTGGGCCAAGCTCAAGCTTGAAAATACGACTCATGAGCCGAGCTCGAGCTTTAGAAAAATAACTTGAAACTAGATGAGCTCAATCTCTCGCAAGTCAATACGAGCTGAGCTCAAGCCTAGTCAAGTTGAGGTTCGGCACGTCTACAAATGTTTTTACAGAAAGTACGCTGGTTTTTATGGTATTTTACCTTTAGAAAATTTATGGAAAGATTGCATTTTATGAAAAGACAAAAGCAGAGAAAACAGTTAACAAAATGCACCCTTCAATCCAAAATCCAGTGGTTTTGACATAGTAAAAGATTTCAAGTAATACCAGCTGAATATTTAAAATATAACCCTAAAGTCCAATATATACTTCAATCATGTAATACACGGGCTTCTAACCTAGTAAACGAACAAAACGATCAAGACAACAAAACAAAACTGGCTGATTTTCACATGGGCATTTCATCAAACACCTTACCTGCATTACACCCTGATGAATCATATTACCAAAAACACAAGGTGGGCAATACTGAAACGTGGGTTAAGATTGTGAGGTTAAACATTCTTGCAGTGAAGATCAAAGAATGAAGAAAAACAATGGTGGGTACCTTAGGGTTTGATTGGTGAAACGAGTAGGTGTCCAAGGGCTTTAGAAGCAGCAATAGACGCCTTCTTGCCATGGCTAATTGGCGGGAACAAACGACCAACGGCAATGAGTGAGTGTATTGTATGTAGGCAAGATCCAACTGTTGATATACGTATGACGTATCAAACGGTGGTTGGGTTTATTAGCCCAATTTCACCTTTATGTTAGTTAATAATAAACATAACCCAAAAGACAAAAGGAAATGTATAAATTAATCAACCCATTGTATTGGACGTTTCGCGATTCGTTTTGAGCATATCATAACTTTAATTTTTTAGATTATACGAGACAATTTTTGTGTAATCAAATATTGTAAGTAAACTTTTTAGTTTTACAACTTTTGAATGTGTATTCATATTCGTTTATCTAGTTTTTTTGTTTTTACACTCATTGAAAGTCAGGTGGTATGAATTTTAACATTAACACAACTTTTCTATATATCCGCATTGAATTGTTCACAAATGTCACAAATGGGTGTGAAGAGGTAGGTCCCAGCAGAGCCCAGTTGGACCCGCAAGACTCACCTTGAAAAGGGACGTCTGCGCAAAGACCAACTGGTTCCGCAGGACCCACCATGCTCAGAGAGATGACCTTACGCACAGTACGCCAGCTATTCCCGCAGGAAAAGCCTCCCAATGGTGAAGTACCCCGCCTGTTCCCGCAGCTGCGGATACAAGCCATCAGGGAAGGCTACCCGCACTAATAGTAAGGCTACACGCACAAGGCACTAACTCTCAATAATTCAGTAATGTCACCTGAAGAAGGAATGAGCAAGGCGGGAATACTCCCGCCCAAATGAGCCAGTCCGTACGCTTCTGGAAGATCTTTTGTACTATACCTGCCAAGGTATGGACAAAATAGACAAGATCTGACCAAAGCAGCCCATGAACCAATCACAGGGTGACAGCTCACCGACAATAGTACCAGGAGGAGCATGCTCCAGTACAAAATGTCACTATCAGCTGCTGCCTACCCACCAACCCTCATCGTGGCACGTACATAGCCTGTAGTTGGTGGAAAAGGAATAGTACACAGCCGGCCATGTCACTATCAGCCGCTGCCTACCCACCAACCACCAGCATGGCACGTACGTAGCCCACAGTTGGTGGAAAAGGAATATTATACAGCCGGCTGTACCTGCTTGGAAACCTACCTTCGGCTATAAATACTCCAACACCTTGGAACGGTATCATTATCTTACATGATCTTATATCATCATATATCACATATCTTATCTTCTCTAGTTATTCCTCTTAATATACACTTATATTCAGAGCAATCTAGTCTGATTCTCACGCCGGAGGGTGGTCACAAGGAGGTACCCCCCCTTCTCAGTTACGAGCTCACGGTGTCTGTTTTGCAGGTCATCAGAAGAATAACCATCTTTGCCGGACCTAACCCTCGTGGGAAACATCTACTTAACCCTAAGATTATACGTAATCTGCCGGGGTAACCTAGTGTTTCTTCATTGGCGCCATCCGTGCATAAAAGCTAGAACTAATTCTTTTTCAGTTTTTTCAAAACCTCTGGAAAGATGGTTAAGGTTACTCCGATGCCAAGGCCAACGAGTGACCAAGAAACTCCGGCAACCACAACCCCAGCTACTGGGGGGAACACCGGCGAGTACACAATTTTTATGAAACACTACCCCGGTTACCCAAGCTGGGGCAAGTGCAGTAAACAATCCTTCACTGGGATTCACCGATACCCAGTTGGAAAGACAACAGACGAGGCTCCCCCGCCAAGCACTTGATGAAGTTAAAGCGTGGGCGGAAGCACGTCAGAAGGAATTCCAAGCTGAGTTGGATGAACGCTTACGTTCACTCCAACAGGCTGACAAATTCGGAAGCACTCGACAACAGCTCAACATGACTAATGAGTGCGAGTATGATGAAGATTGGGAAGAATCTGACAGTGACGCAAACCCGCGCCATAAGGCGAAAGGGAAGCGTAAACAAGCAGATTTCCACAGAAGAAATTTTGGAGAAACCTTTAAACCAAAAAACGCGGGTGGAAACCCACGTGACTTCTCTAAAACCTTCAGACCAACTGTTGCAAATGCGGGGACGTCCAAATTTGCAAGGGACATTGCGGAAGCAATTGCCCCGAAAAGTGCCAAACAAATGTCCAACATATGCACATATGATGGTATATCTGACCCAGACGATCATTTGAACAGATTCATAGCGGGGGCAACCGTCAGCAATTGGACGGAACCCACGTGGTGTTACATGTTCCAAATGACGCTTGTTGGGGCAGCCCGAGCGTGGTTTGACCGTCTACCGGTCCACCACATCTACGATTGGGCAGACTTCCAGCAGAAGTTCAGCCAACACTTCAGTCAACAAAGAAAGTATACCGAAGAGCAATGGACGATCCTCAACTGCATCCGAGAGGAAGATGAGTCTTTACTAAACTTCATCACGTGCTTCAATTCAAAGAAGCTAAGTCTGGGCACTATTAGCGAAGATCTTGTTCGCGCTGCTTTCATCTAGGGCGCGGAAGACAAAAAGCTCATCCGCACCTTAACGGGTAAAGATGGCATGCCATCCACGTGGGATGCCATCATGAAAGCAGCTAAACGCTTCGCGGAAACGGAAAAGCAACTGGGTAGAGATATTCCCCAGAGCACAAACCTCTACACTCAAAAAACAAGAGAAAACAACGTCCTTACCGCCCGACAAAACAAAAAAAGGAAGCTTGGTATTTGGCAGTCAAGGGTAAACTTTGACACCTCATCCGACTCGCACCCTCGGTTAGGCGGAAGGGATAACATGCAGTCGTCGAACCGGAACTCCAGATGGACGTCACTCACCAAAAGCGTCACCGAAATATTTGCCACCGAGAGGCTCCCATGGCCAAAGGCTCCAATAATCCGACAGCGTCACAACGCTGATCAGAGCAAATCCTGTGACTTCCACAGGACAAAAGGCCACACCACGGAGGAATGCGTATCCTTGAAGGTTGTTGTCGAAGCATTCGTCAGAAATGGGAAACTCACTCACCTCGTGGCGTAATGGACGCTAAGCAAGCTAATGCGTGTAGAACCCCAGTTGGGGAAAACACGGATGAAACTGCAGCTTCAATGTTGGAGACTACATACTGCGTAAACAACGAGATTCCGAACCAGGTGCATATCGGCTCGAAAGGCTCGATGACACCCCCATCCCAAGAACATGGAAGGGAGCTCAATTACACAGGCTGCATGTAGATCAATTCCAAACTTGTAAAGAAAAGGCCTAGAGTCACTTCTAATGGAAATGATTCTCCAAATCACATTGACGCTGATGGTCTTACATTTATACTTATGAACTTTCCAGACGGATATGCCGGTATTCACCGCATAAATATGGAAAGAAGTAAGTCGTTGCATGTGGAAGGCAAAACCCGCATAAACACAAAAAACGGTAAAAATTTCTAAGGAAAAGATGAGGAAAACCTTCACGCAGGTCAGTTATAGGTGAAGTTTGGTCATCCCACTAAATGAAAGTGACGGTCCTACCCGCACAATCATGATAGAGGAAACTGAACATTAACCTATTGACAACCGCGCGTCGAAAGGTTAACTTATTCAAAACACTTAGAAAATTTCTAAAAAGATGAGGAAAACCTTCACGCAGGTCAGTTATAGGTGAAGTTTGGTCATCCCACTAAATGAAAGTGACGGTCCTACCCGCACAATCATGATAGAGGAAACTGAACACTAACCTATTGACAACCACGCGTCGAAAGGTTAACTTATTCAAAACACTTGGAAAATTGCTAAGTTAAACTAAAGTATGCATGAGCGAATCATATATTGTTTATGAGGCAAAACAAGTGCCAAATTAAACTATAATATGCATGAGCAAGTCATATAACGTTTATAAAGCAAGTCATTAAGTGAAAGTGACGGTCCTACCCGCACAAACATTTATATTTCATAAAAAATTCAAACGTTACAAGAATGGCCAGGTATCTACCCGCCTACAGTAATGTAAATCTATCCTAACGGTGGGAAGGGATCTCAAGGTTCAAACTTCTGGACCACTCCCCCCAAACCCACTTGAACCCGCAACATCAGTTGGCTGTGGCGGTTCAAGGAAAGCCTTGAGAATAGTTAGCCCATCATCAGCAGCAACAATTTCATTCACCTTCTCCACCACCGGATGCGGGAAGGCAGCATACTGGTTCACTGCTTGGTCGTAAGCAGCTTCAGTGTCCACGTCATAAAGAGGGAAGTTGGAAGGCGGGATGCCCTTCTCAACAAACCCCAGACCAAGCAGGAAACCAGCCTTTTACCCATCCTCATGGGAAGCGTTGAGGGCTGCGCTCATGGCATCGTCATAAGATGTGTTCGTGAAGATCCGATGCACAACCTACAAAAAAAATATATATGTATCAAAAACTTTTCTAAGTATAAAGAAAAGCGTAAAGATATTATGAAGCTACGCATACCTGCGACAACGCTTCTCGTAGAAGCCATTCCTTGGTGACCAGAGCTTCCTGGAGGGCAGCTTGAGCTTGGTCACGGGCGTGTTCGGCTTCATTTTGGTTAAGGTTGGCAAGCAACACTTCCTTAGCAGCAGCCTCTTCAACGCCCTTCAGCTTACGCTCAGTGTGGTCAAGCATACCCCTCTGATCCAAGATCTCTTGGAGCTTCTTGGCGTCTTCCATGGCCAAGGCATCATGAGCCTGCTGGAGCCTCTCTAGTTTGGCTTTAAGCTCCTCATTCTCGGCGCGCAGAGGCTCAGCAATGGCTTCAGCTTTGGTGGCCCTCTCGGTCGCGTTCCGCGCAGTTTCCTTAGCCAACCTAAGCTATTCGTTAACAGCTTGGGTAGCCTTGGAACGGGCCTCGAGCCGGGCCTGAACTTCAACCTCAAGGGCCTTGAAGGCCTTTTCCTTCTCCACAGCAATGGCGGCAAGTCTCCTGTTCTCCTCCCGGATAGCCCGCGCCTGAGCCACTTCCTGGCTACGCGCCGCCTTTAACTTGTCATTTTCACGACAAAGCAACTCGACGCGCGGCTGCATCCGGGCAAGGAGAATCCGAAGCTCATTCGTCAGCCTACCCTCCTGGTAGCTAGACATGGCTTCCCCCAACGCACCGCTTGGGGCTGCGTGACGCGCCCACTCGACGCAGTCCACAGCCGTTAGAAGGGTTGTTCCCCGGCGGATGTTCCACCGTGGAACATACACCTCATTAGAATCCGAAACTGTAAAAACAAAAAACAGTTAGGAAAAAATGATATATAAAAAAAATAATAAAAATAATAGGCCAAAATAACCCTACGCACCTGTAGGGTCGACAACAGGCCGGTAGCCGCCAAACCCATCACCCGAACCTAAGGGATATCTATCCAAGAGGTCAGGCAGATGGGAAGGAGGCAGAGATTGGCTAGAAGCCCCAACCCTGAACATACCTGATGAACCCGCCGGGGACGAGGTAGTCGCCGGTGCCGGAGGCACGGTTGAAGCCGCCGCGGAAGAGACCATCGGAGGTGAACTCACTGGAGGTGAACTCACAACCGTGGCCGCCGCTGCGGAGGAGCCCGCAGAAAAAATCACCGCTGGCTCAGTGAAGGATGCAGTGAAGATGGCACTGACAGCCGGCGGAGATGACGTCACAATTGGAACAGTTGCCTCAACGGGATGAGCAACTGAACCAACACTGCAAACAGGCGCAGCTGCCTGGGTCATCGCCTCGGGCAGGTTGATCAAACCTAACGTCGTGGGTCCAGAACTGCTCCTTCCCGCACCACTTTGGAATGCGGTTGCATCCACGCCTGCATGAAGATAACAAAATATTAAAAACAATGGCGGAAAGAATTGCGGGTAAGATAAATAAAAAGTATACTTACGGGTTTTCTTAAGCTTGAAGGTTCTGATGGGCGGGGACGAACCCGATGGAACTGGCCTCTTCATGCCAGTCACCGTTGTAACGCTTGGCTGCTCGGAGGTGACAGCTGTCCCAACCCCCGTGACAATGGTCTCACCAGGGTTCCCCGCCGCCTCCTCACTTTCGGTCTCCGAGTCGGACCGATTTCCCTGATCGGCGGTGGATGCGACCTTCGCCTTGCCCTTCACGCCGGCAGCTTTCTTCTTCCTCACGAAGAAAGGCCCATCTGCGGATCCCTCATCAGAAGATGATAAAATTAGGGAAACTCCAGCAGAGGTTTGAGCATGAAGAGGGCGAGGGTTAAAGAATCCCTTACCTGGCCGCGTGGCGCTCAAAATCTCGTGGCCCGGCGGGTAGACCTCCACAAACCGATCCGCCGTTTACTCCAGGATGGGCAACTCGTTCTCATCAAGAGCATGAGTACCCAGCCGAGCGGGACCACCGCTCTCATGCGGTTGCAGAAGCGATTGCAAGTTGTTTCCATCTGAAAATAAAAGAGAAACAGTTAGAAGAAAAACCCTAAATCAGCAAAGAAGACGGAGCATACCGTAAGGAGTAGAATTCAAACCGTATTCGAGGATGATAGGTACTTGCGGCATCCCAGAACCGGCATCCTTCCATACCCGGCTCATCCCGAGCATCACCATCCCAGACTCCGCAAAGCGGTAAACCGGAGTCTGGATCCGGGAGATCTTGGTAAACCATTCAGTCTCCTGGTAGTTGGAGGCGTGAAGGTTGGGGAGTGCTCTCCCGTTCTTGAACGTCATCGCTATGGGGACGACACGAGCGGAGATATAGAAAAACTCCCGCTTCCAAGATCTAAGACTGCGCTCGGTAGCGCAGATCTTCAAACCCTTGATCCGAGTGACCAAGGTATACCAGCCCTGGATGCACCTCCAGGAATAGAAGGTCATCAGGCAGTCGACGTGGGGCTCAACGCCCAGAATGTGGCACACCCATTCAAAGTGGCGAACCTTTGCGATCGCCATCGGGTGCACCTCTGTCAAATGTACACCGTGTTTCTCCAGAACACGGTATACGAACTTCGTTAATGGGAATCTGAGATTCCCATATATGAAGGATGAGGCATACACCCCTATCTTCCCCTTGGGGGCATCATACACAGTCTGGTAAGGCTCAGGAAACTCAGGCTCGAAAGGCTCGAGCATGAACTTCTTGACGATGTACTGATAAAGGTCGACGGAAAGAGCACACTGGCACTCGCCAGCAGTACTCTTATCGTCCTTGTCAGACGCGGACATCGGGTTCTCAGGGTATACGTCGGACTCTTCGGCAGTAACCTCAGGATCATGAGTAGAAGATATGTTGAGGATGGAAAGAAGAACGATTTCAGGAGAATGCTCGACAAAAGTTAGAGTATTCGCCAGAAATCGCTTAGAAGAAGAAATGAAAGTGTGAGTTGAGATGCATCATATTCCCCCTTTATATACCCATCGCAATGAATGCGATGAATTTAATGCGGGGGAGAGGGAAAAGGGCAGGCGCAATGAGACGATGACACGTGGAAAGCAAGCTGGCAACAGCTGTCGACAGGACGCGTGCCGTAAAATTCGCGCCCACGCGCCTGAAAAAGCGTCTGGAATGACCATATACTGTCACGTCGCCATAACTTCCTGCACGACCTGAAACTGTCAGAAGAAACCGTCGGACGACGCTAACGTCCCTTCAACAGTTTGGACTGTTCTTATCCTTTCACCAACTCTTCGAATTTCAAAAAGATTCAAAAAGATGCAAAGATTCAAAAATAAGAGGGAACATACCCCCTTACCTTGGTAACCAAGAAACCGTAAGACAAGTGCGGGTACAGTGTCAAGGCGAAACCCTTCACATACTTAGCACCTGCAGGGAATTGAAGCCAAGAATACCTTGGTAACCAAGAAACCGTAAGACAAGTGCGGGTACAGTGTCAAGGCGAAACCCTTCACATACTTAGCACCTGCAGGGAATTGAAGCCAAGAATACCTTGGTAACCAAGAAACCGTAAGACAAGTGCGGGTACAGTGTCAAGGCGAAACCCTTCACATACTTAGCACCTGCAGGGAATTGAAGCCAAGAATACCTTGGTAACCAAGAAACCGTAAGACAAGTGCGGGTACAGTGTCAAGGCGAAACCCTTCACATACTTAGCACCTGCAGGGAATTGAAGCCAAGAATACCTTGGAAGTCAAGAAACTATAAGACGAGTGCGGGTACAGTGTCAAGGCGAAACCCTTCACATACTTAGCACTTGCAGGGAATTAAAACCAAGAAGGATCTTCTGGGCCATGCTTGTGGAAAGGGAAATAACATCCCCGCATAGCGGGAACGTTGAGAACTAGATTGTTTGAAGCTCCAAGATGGAATTGGTTGTTTAACATAATTGATCACTATGTCTAAAACTACCAAAACCTCGTGGACAATCTACACAAGTGAAACTCAACGCTCCTGACTTGCGAGGAGGTTACACACCTACCCGCATCATACCCAAAGATCAAGCAGAAAAGTCGGGAATTTCTGCAAGTGACATTAGGAAAACCGCGGGAAGAATCCCCACGGAAAACCTTAAAACTAAAAACCCTTTTCAAAACCCCTTGCTTAAGTCCAAAAGTTCACCTCACTTATTAACAATTCATGAGAAGAACATTAGACTGGGGGGACTTGAAGAGGTAGGTCCCAGCAGAGCCCAGTTGGACTCGCAAGACTCACCTTGAAAAGGGACGTCTGCGCAAAGACCAACTGGTTCCGCAGGACCCACCATGCTCAGAGAGATGAAGACCTTACGCGTAGTACGCCAGCTATTCCCGCAGGAAAAGCCTCCCAATGGTGAAGTACCCCGCCTGTTCCCGCAGCTGCGGATACAAGCCATCAGGGAAGGCTACCCGCACTAATAGTAAGGCTACACGCACAAGGCACTAACTCTCAATAATTCAGTAATGTCATCTGAAGAAGGAATGAGCAAGGCGGGAATACTCCCGCCCAAATGAGCCAGTCCGTACGCTTCTGGAAGATCTTTTGTACTATACCTGCCAAGGTATGGACAAAATAGACAAGATCTGACCAAAGCAGCCCATGAACCAATCACAGGGTGACAGCTCACCGACAATAGTACCAGGAGGAGCATGCTCCAGTACAAAATGTCACTATCAGCCGTTGCCTACCCACCAACCCTCATCGTGGCACGAACATAGCCTGTAGTTGGTGGAAAAGGAATAGTACACAGCCGGCCATGTCACTATCAGCCGCTGCCTACCCACCAACCACCAGCATGGCACGTACGTAGCCCACAGTTGGTGGAAAAGGAATATTATACAGCCGGTTGTACCTGCTTGAAAACCTACCTTCGGCTATAAATACTCCAACACCTTGGAACGGTATCATTATCTTACATGATCTTATATCATCATATATCACATATCTTATCTTCTCTAGCTATTCCTCTTAATATACACTTATATTCAGAGCAATCTAGTCTGATTCTCACGCCGGAGGGTGGTCACAAGGAGGTACCCCCTTCTCAGTGACGAGCTCACGGTGTCTGTTTTGCAGGTCATCAGAAGAATAACCATCTTTGCCGGACCTAACCCTCGTGGGAAACATCTACTTAACCCTAAGATTATCCGTAATCTGCCGGGGTAACCTAGTGTTTCTTCAGGGTGCTTATTCAGGAAGTCGGTGCGCACGTTGTCTAACAAGTTGGTGTGGGTCCAAGACTAGATACCAACCCGACCCTGTTAAAACTTCTTTTAGTTAGATAATAAAAAATATTTAGTGTAATATAATAAAAAACTAAAATTAAAACTTAAAATTTAAAATATTTCAAAAGATTATAGTTAGTTATAATAAATTTAAATAGGTCACGGTTTTAAAATTACGATTTAAAATTTAATCGTAACCTTTATCGTGATTTCCAAACTTGTTTTATAAATATATTTTGATGAACAAAACTGAGCAGCCATGCGCAGGTGAGTTAGGCATTATTTTATATATGTGATAAATAAATTTAACCAATTTTATCGAATTAAAACATCTTGTTAAAACAGAAAATTATGCAAACTACGTGATGTTCTCTGATATTAGTACAAAATGCGATAACGCTGGAGTTGAGTTGTTAGCCTTATACTTGACCCTGACTATCATATTCATAAACAAAGCAAATTCAACTTCAGGCTTTTCATTTTTAATTTTGGTCGATGGGATAACATGTTTTATGATACAATGGGAGATAGAAATTGGGTTAGTATGGGAAGGTGAAACTTTCATGTATTAACTGAAGTTATTTTCTTTAAAACGGTAAATCACACAATTGCAAAAGTTAATGGTAATAAAAATTTCAATCTTTTTTTGTTTGATGTAAATAAATAAAACATGTTTCATTTAGAAAGTAAATGTGTATTAGGAGTAATTAATAAATTATTTTGTTTCATCATGTGCATTGAAAAAGGTTCTCAGATTTTTTAAATTAGTCGCTCAACAAGGCTATGGAGTGGGCTAGCCCAGAAACCCAGAAACTCTGACCGTTACACCACACATACATGGGCTTAAATTTTCAGGGCCCAAAATCAATTTGTTTCTCTTTGTTTTGTTTCATGTATGGACTATAGATTCCTCTATAAAATATTAACCCAGTTTTGAAATTGCTTCAATTAAATCACTCATAAAATATTTTGTTTTAATCAGATAATTAAAGTTTTCTTTTTGTTTTAATCCTAGATATTTTACCTAGAGAGCAGGTTATGTAAGTTTTTTATTTATTTTTAAATAGTTTTACATTGCAATTTTTTTAAAAAAATTGAACAAATTAGTAAAATCTGAGAAACCAAAAATTTAATTGTGAAAAATTTTTTTAAAAAAAACAAAAAATTTGAAAAATTGCAAAAAAAAAACATATATATTTTATTTTTTTTTGCAATTTTCTATTTTTTTTCAATTTTTCGCAATTTAAAATTTATTTTTCTCAATTTTCACTAGTTTTTATTTTAAATATTTTGCAATATGAAACTGTTTGGAAATCAAAAAAACCTACATAACCTGCTATCCAGATAAAATATCTAGGATTAAAACACAAAGGAAACTTTAGTGATCTGATTGGAACAAGATATTTTATGAGTGACCTAATTGATACAATTTCAAAACTTGGTTAATATTCCATAGAGTAATTCCTTTCATGTATAACATTCTAACACACACAGGCAGTGTTGCAAAAATCCTGATTAAGCGCCAATTAATCGCTAGTTCCCACTTCACTGGTTAAATTTTGGGCTAATCCACCCATTAACCGGTCAATGGTCAAATCCGGCCAAAAACGATGGTTCCAGTGAGATTCTGTTGATGCATAAATGTCAGTAGTTCATAGTCTAGTGTCTGTAATCGAGTCTGTAATGTTATTTATGTTTTTGTTTAAGCGAAGTTGTTAACAAGTTCGCCTAGGCGAACTTGTTGAACAAGCGAAGTTATGGACAACTTCGCCTGAACATATCAGGCGAAGTTGTCGTGTATTTATATATAGGTTACGGATTGTTTTGTGTTGGTGAATCGAGTTGATAGTTGTTAGCAGTTTTGGTTAACGAGTTTGTTCGGTAACGTGAGTCTGTAATAGTGATATCGTATCACGTGTTCGGTTATCAATATAACGTGTTCGTTTATCGTATCGTGTTTGTTTGATTTGCTTTCTACACTCGTAACGATCTACGCAGGGATTCCGCACCTGAGTAGACCGCGATATCTCGTGTGATCCGTCCAGGGACCCTACAATTGGTATCAGAGCATTTGCTCGATTGTGTGGTTCGGGATATTCACGCGGGTGTAGAAATCGTCCCGTTTCGACTATTCGCGGGACGTGTTTTTCTGTGTTTTTGATCATTCTTTCCTCCTACCATCGTGTTCAAGCCTTTACACCGTCAAAAACCTCGTTAAAATCCGATTTACAGATCTGCAAATCTTCCGTGTTCATCAAGCGAAGTTGCCGTCACTGTGCGTAGGGTTTCGGCGAAGATATAAGGTTAAGCGAAGTTATCCACAACTTCGCCTACCTTCTCAAGTTCGCCTAACTCAAGCGAAGTTCTCTACAACTTCGCCTACCTCTTAAGTTCGCTTACCTCAAGCGAAGTTAAGAATCAGCGAAGTTAATCAGCAGTGTTATCAGCGAAGTTCTTCAGCGAAGTTCTCTACAACTTCGCCTACTTCAAGCGAAGTTATCCGTAACTTCGCTTACAGTACTTTAAAAAAAAATTTAACTTTTCAGGTTTCTTACTTTTCGGGAAAGATGTCGTCGATCAACATCTCTGAGTTAGTGAAGATGGAAGTTGAAGCAGGGTCAGCTACTAAGGCCCCAAGATTGCTGAAGGGAACCGATTTCGTTGCATGGAAGGATCGGTTCATACAGTACGTCAAATACCAGGATGCGAAGATGTGGGTATGCATCCAGGATGGTTATATTCCACCAATTATGGAGTATGAAGGTCGTGACCAAATCAAGAAGTATAGTAAAATGGAAGAAGAAGAGAAAAAGATGTATGAGGCTGAGAGCAAGGCTCATGCTGCTATTACTATGGCTCTTCCACAAGAGATCCTTCATACGTTTAGAAAGTACACATTAGCAAGAGAGCTTTGGGAAGCTCTTGAGAGCAGATTTGAAGGGAATGTAGGAATCCGGGCTTCAAAAATAAAATTGCTCAAAACCCAGTTTTCAGTCTTCAAGTATTTGAAGAATGAATCTTTAGATGATATTATCACTCGATACTACCATCTGATGACTGAATTGAGAAACTATTCCATTTCCTACCGAGAAGAAGAAATAGTTGAGAAGCTTCTAGATGCTCTCCCACCAAAATGGGAGATGTACACTGTGATGATGAGGGAAGACAAAGACTTTCCCACATATGATCTAGAAACGGCAGTCAACAAGCTCAGAACCTTTGAGCTTAACATGGTCAGAAAAGAGACACCTATGGATCAGGTTCAAGATCCAGGTATGTATGGAGCTAAAGTCAACACTAGCTCAGGATCGAAGACTGAATCGGCTGCCTACTACTCGAAGGGAGAGTCGGGCGCAAACTCATCACATGAGGGTCATGTGTCAGTCAACACAAATGGTGATGTTTGCTATGTAGCAGCTGGATCGAGTGGTTCTCAATCCCAGGTAAGCAAGAGTAGTTGCTCTTCAAGTGTTCCCAGCAACAACTACTCCAAGATGCCTATGAGTGTCAAGTCTGCTGAAGAGCAGTTTGGTCTCTATGCTTTTTTTATTGCTTCCTATGAGAACTATATTCAAGGGAAGATTGTTGATCCAGCTATGTTGGATGAAGATTACGATCAGATTGATGCTGACGATATGGAAGAAATGGATCTACAATGGCAGATGGCCATGATTATGAGGAGGGTGAAAAGGTTTATGAATAAGACTGGTAGAAAGTTTGTCGGAGGAAGACCAGGGTTCGACAAGTCAAAGGTAAGGTGCTACAATTGTCAACAAAACGGTCACTTTGCAAAGGAATGCAGGAATGAGCGTGTGGAACGAAGTCAGGGCAGGTCTACACAGCAAAGTGGAGGTTCTAAAGATTATAGTGCCATGATTTCCAGAGGAGATGGAGAATACAACTGGAACCTGCATTCTACAGAAACTTTTGAGCAGGCAAATCTGGCGAAGGTTGACACTGAAGAAAGTAAGAAGGTTACCAAAGAAGAAAAAGCTCTTATGGCAGCTGTCAATGACCAGCTCTCCGAGGTATGTTCTAAACTTACATGCTCTAAATGTGAAAACTTGTCTGAGCAACTAGCAACCATAACCGATCAGTATGTTAGGTTGGATGCTGAATTTAAAACCTTAAAAGAAGATCATCACTTTATTAAATCAAGAGAAAATAATTATAAAATTAAAATAAAAGCTTGCGAAAAAGATGTAAAAAGTCTAAAAACAAAACTTGCTGAAAAAATTGAAGTGATTGATTTAAGTTATGAAGTTTTGGAAGAAAAGACCAAACTAATTGCTGAGAGAGAAAAACAGATTGCTGACCACCAGGTGAAAGTGGTGGAACTGAATCGAAAACTGGAGCAGTTCAGAAATTCTTCTGCTATTCTTGATCACCTTGTTAGTGATCAAGGTTCCTCTGCTAAGAGAGGAGGAATCGGTTATCATGAGGTTCCACCACCGTACAATCACAATTACACTTTTAACCCTAGTGTTCAGAAATCTGTTGACTTTGAGGTTGCTCAGACAGTGCCAATTAAAGTAACTGTTAAAGAACCAAATGTTAGTAGAGGCGAAACAAGTTCGCCTGTTTCAAGTGTTGAAATTTCTGATCAAAGTCCAGTCTCGTCAGATTCGGATAAGTCATCCGAGTCTGGTAAGGCAAAAGAGGAGGTTGTGTTACCCAAGAGTGGAGAAAAAGATAAAACAAATAAAAGGAGTACTCCACTAAACCCGTACGTCCCACCATATGTGAGACGAACGGGCGGTAATATAGCCTCGACATCTAAAACACCTGTTGATAAAAAGGTTGAACATAGGTGTTGTTTTAGTTGTAATCAAATGGGGCACCTAGTTGCAGATTGCCCTCTGAAGCAGCGATTCAGAGGTGTAAGGCCTACTAAAGCTGAGAATAAACCTAATTGTAATTATAATGCTGCTAAAAATGAAAACCACTTAAAATTCAAAAATGTGACTAATTCAGGTTTTCATAGAAACAAATCTCAGTTTTACACTACTTATAACCAAACAACAAGTTATAATTCTTTCAATTCACAAAGGTTTGGTAGGCCTCACAATCAATCTTCAATGAGATATCCTAATGGGACTTACAGGAATTACCGAGATACTAACTTTGGAAAGCCAAAGTTTGGGATGTATAGATCCAAGACCAATTGGTCTTGGGTCCCTAAATTCTAATCTTTTGCTTTATTGTGCAGGAACAGTTGAACAGGGCTGCCAACAATCGTTGGGTTGTAGATAGCGGCTGTTCCCGGCACATGACGGGTAACAAATACTTGTTACACGATTTGAAACCTGTTCAAGGAGGGAGAGTAAGCTTTGCCGGAGAAAGTGGAGGCAATATTACTGGAAGGGGAACGGTGTCGAACGGAAAGATGACATTGGAAAATGTTAACTTTGTAGAAGAATTGAAGCACAATCTGCTGAGTGTGTCGCAGATTTGTGATAAGGAGTACACCGTTCATTTTACAAAGAACGAGGCGATTGTGTTGAAACCAGGTTTTCAGATACCAGAGGAGTGGATTTTGATGAAGGCTCCATGTGAAAGAAATACGTACATTATGGATATGAGATCAACTGAAATGGCCACGGCAGAATCATGCCTTATGACAAAAGCAAGTGAAACAGAGTCCGAATTGTGGCATAGGAGAATGGGGCACATTCATCTTCGGAAGATGAACCACATTGTCAGGAATGGGCTTGTGCTGGGCGTTCCCTTGAAAAATTTCAATTTTGAAGATAAATGTATAGCGTGCAAGAAGGGAAAGCAGCACAAGAAATCCCATCTCACCAAGAAAGTCAATTCAATTGCCAGTACTCTGGAGTTGCTTCACATGGATCTCTTCGGTCCTGTGAATGCAAAAAGTCTTGGAGGAACTTCTTATTGCTTGGTGATCACTGATGACTACTCACGATATTCGTGGGTATATTTCCTGAAATCAAAAGACGAAACAGCTCAGATGGTGAAGAATTTGATTACCAAAGTTGAGAACGTTATGGATAAAAGGGTTAAGTTCATCAGGAGTGACAATGGAACGGAGTTCAAGAATTTTGAGATGGAGATCTTCTGTCTTCAGAGAGGGATTGAACACCAATACAGCGCTCCGTATACACCGCAACAGAATGGAGTGGCTGAAAGGAAGAATAGAACATTAATTGAAGGAGCCAGAACTATGCTGGCTGATTCGAAGCTTCCTGTGGTGTTTTGGTCTGAAGCTGTTGCTACAGCCTGTTATGTTCTGAATAGAGTCTTAACTGTTAAAAGACTTGGTAAAACGTGTTATGAGCTTATGCATGGGAGAAAGCCAACTTGAGTGGTCTTGAACCATTCGGGTCCCCTTGTTCGATTTTGAAGACAAATTCTAAATTTGGTGAAGTAGCCGATGAAGGAATCTTAGTCGGTTATGTTGTTGGGACTCCCAACAGACGTGTCTTCAACACATCAACCAGCAAGGTTGAGGTGGTGTGTAACACCGATATCACAAGTTACCAACCGCCAAAACCAAGCAACGGACCTGCTGAGTTTTTCGACTATGTTAAACTTTGTAAGTCTTTTAACATACCGTATTTGGAAATTTCTGAAGAAGAAGAGAGAATTGCTACGAAGATGATCCTTGATGAGGAAGAGAATCTATTGCAAAGACAGCTGATCGATAAATGTCAACCTTTCTCATCAAATGCTGTCAATACCCCTGCGGCCTCGACTGAAGAAGAATTTTTCAATCCTTTTCACTCTCAGCATGAAACAACCATTGACGAGCTCTCTTCTAACTTGGAAGACAATTTGCATGTCGGTTCTGTTCCGACCACGACAATTCATAAAGATCACCCTTTGGAGGATGTGATTGGTGATGTGTCCTCCGGTGTACAAACAAGACGTAGCTTGAATTAGCACACCTGTGTTTACACAAGCATCAATAAGACAGGGATAATCAACGAATGTTTGTACACCTGCTTTATCAGCCAGATTGAGCCGAAGAATTATCAAATGGCTTTAAAGGACAGCTCGTGGGTCGAAGCCATGCAAGAAGAGTTGGTTCAGTTCAAGAAAATGGAAGTATGGACTTTGGTTGAAAAACCGAAGCATGTGCATGCGATAGGCACAAAATGGGTGTTTAAGTGCAAGAGAGATGAGAAAGGGATTATCATAAGAAACAAAGCAAGGCTAGTTGTGAAAGGATTTAATCAACAAGAGGGGATTGATTATAATGAAGTGTTTGCTCCTGTCGCAAGGTTGGAAGCCATTAGATTGTTTTTGGCGTTCGCTGCTTATAAGAAGATGAAGGTATTTCAGTTGGATGTGAAGAGTGCGTTTCTGAATGGGAAAGTTGATGAGGTAGTGTATGTTGAGCAACCTCCGGGTTTTCCTGACCCAGACTTTCCTGATCACGTGTACAAGTTGAGCAAGGCATTGTATGGACTACATCAGGCACCTCGTGCCTAGTATTCAACTTTATCAGATTACTTGCTTGAAAATGGTTTTGAAAGAGGGAAGATTGATAGCACGTTGTTCGTTAAGAGAGAAGGAAGCGACTTCCTGCTGGTTCAAGTCTACGTGGTTGACATTATCTTTGCTGCATCTAAAGTCTCCATGTGTCAGGAGTTTGAGGACGTCATGAAGAAAAGGTTTGAAATGAGTGCTATGGGTGAACTAACTTTCTTTTTAGGATTGCAGGTTGATCAGAAGAAGGATGGGATGTTCATTCATCAGACCAAGTATGTCCATGATGTGCTCAAACGCTTCAAGATGGAGGACAGCACTCCATTCGACACTCCAATCTGCGTCAATCACAAATTGGGTGCTGAGTCAGACGGTGATGCAGATGTGGACCCAACACAGTATCGGGCTATTATAGGTTCTTTAATGTACTTAACTGCTTCTAGGCCTGATATAATGTTTGCTGTTTGTCTTTGTGCTCGTTTTCAGGCAAACCCAAAGGAATCTCACATGAAGGGTGTGAAGAGGATCTTGCGGTATCTCAAGGGCAAACCGAAGCTGGGGTTGTGGTACCCGAGAGGAGGAGACTTGGAGCTAGTCGCTTACACAGATTCTGATTATGGAGGGTGCAATCAGAGTCGGAAGTCAACAACTGGAGGATGTCAGTTTCTTGGTGGCAGATTGGTGTCGTGGCAATGCAAGAAGCAGACTTCAGTCGCAATTTCAACCTGTGAAGCAGAATACATGGCAGCATCCAACTGCTGCTCCCAGGTTCTTTGGATTCAACAACAGTTGCGCGACTATGGTCTGAATTTCTTACTTACACCTATTTGCATTGATAACACAGCTGCTATCTCAGTAACTAACAATCCCGTGAAACATAGTAAAACTAAACATATTGACATACGTCATCATTTTATACGGGATTGTGCTGAGAAGAAACTGATTACACTTGAAAAGGTGGATACGCTTGATAATTTCGCTGATTTATATACTAAAGCGTTTGACAAAACGAGATTTCAAAACCTTATTGAGTTAAATGGGATGATCAATCCCGAGTAACCATGCTTTTCAAGTTATATTAAAAAAAAAAAAAAAAAAAAAAAAAAAAACGTCACTATCGCTTAAAAGTATGTCGGTTACCACAGTTTGAAGGACATGTCTTAGGATATGTTTGGTCCTCAATTCTACTTGTAGAATATGAGGATAGCCATTAACTAGATGACTGAAAGTGACAGGGGCGGTTTATGATGAGTTTTCATTCTTTCGCTTAAAATTAGTCGATCATACTTAGTTAGAAGGACACATACTTGTATGTGGTCGGTTCAGCTGATCCATTGGATCTTCGGGATAGCCGTTTACCTGAAGACCTTGTTTTGGTCGGGGCGATTAATGTTAAAATTTTTTGGGAAATGAAATTATTTTTCAAGTCTACTACTTCGTAAGAAGTACGTTTGCTATGTTAATCAGAAAATTGATCCAATCTTGGAAAGTGATAGATATACTAATTCTGTGTGCTTAACTAGTGAAGTTATTAGGCTTAAAAGGCTTTAGGACAGTCATTTATGTCATGGTAACTTTTTATGGTGCGTAAAGGTAGACGTGATACAAACTAAATCTACTTGATTTTACGTCGAAACTCCTAAAGAGTTTTGCATGTCTTCATATATATCTTTCCGAATGATAGGCAGAAAAGCGATTACCCAGTCATACACGAGCCCATGTGTGTTCTGATTCCCGTGAAGATAGCATTTCAAGAAACTGTAGTGATCCAGATTCGAGACTTGCGGTTATTTACTACTCTGAAGTCTATGTAAATTTGTGAGTTATTAAAAAAAAAAAAAAAAAAAATTGTGAGTTATTGGAACTTTCTATAGCTAAAAATGTCAAGACTTCTCGATCATAGAGTAAGAAGGAGAACGGGAACCAGATGAAGAATACTTACAAACTTAATCAGACACTATGGGTCGAGGTCAATTCGGGGTGACTTGGGGAAAGCCAAATACGCTTTGAGAATAGATAGGAGGCATCATAATCTCTGAGTTGTTGCCCACTTAAATTTTGAGGCATAATTGAATCTAACTCGTATCACAGAAACGATGAAAACCATCTTAAGTATATTACCTGCTTACACCCTGTTTTCTTATGTCATAATACAGCTAAACACGGATCTATGTGACAGTCACGTTGTTAGTATGATTCCTGTTCGGATCTTTTCTAAAACGTAGCAGTCCCTATCGAGACTGAAATTTGATCCCTTATACTTTAATTGTTAAAAGTTTTCTTTTTATGTAGTTGTATGCGTTTATAAAAGGTTACTTGGACTTGATCATGTTAGTTAATTCTTAAAGGGAAGTTTTAAACGTTAATTGCAAAATGTTCAAATTATAAGGGTTGATTTTGTAAATATAGGCGATGTTGTTAAACAGGCGAACTTGTGAATAACTTCGCCTAGGCGAAGTTAACCGTAACTTCGCCTGTATAACTTCGCCCCTATATAAGGATTACCAAAGGTCAACAGTTCATTATTTGAAAATCAGCGAACTTATCCTCGAACTTCACAGCGAACTTATCTCCGATTTTCATCCGATTATCTTTTTTCCGATTTCAATCAGTATTCAAGGTGTGTTTGGATTCTATATCTTATACTCGATGTTCGATGTTGTTAATCCTAGGTTGTTTCGACACCCGGTTAACGACCTCGGACGTTCGAAACCTATACACGATTTCAAAACTTGTTTTACGTGTTCATGAGCAAACTGATCGTCCGGATTACTTTCCTATCATGTGTTTTAGTCTCCTTAATCATCTAAATTGGCCGAAACACCAGATTTTCGATGTTTGAATCGATCTCACTGTCGCCGATTCAGATTCAGGCGAACTTAAGGTTTAGGCGAAGTTATCCGTAACTTCGCCTGAAGCTTAAATTCGTCTGAGGCGATGTTGTGGTGAGGCGAAGTTATCATTAACTTCGCCTGGATCCTTTTAACTTAACAATTATTAGACGAAATTAAAGATGAAGCGAAGTTGTTCCCAACTTCGCCCCAACTTTAACTTCGCGTATACAGTTTTTATCACAACTTCGCTCATGGTAACAAGCGAACTTGTGTTATGTCTTAATGTTTATCTAACTTGGTTCGTTTGTTGCAGAGATGGCTGCTATTGCCGGTGCTGGAGGTGCTGGAGGAGATGACGGAGGAGATAATCAGAGGCAATTCTTCCCGGGTCACAACATGTTCATCACCTTAGACCCGGAAGCGAGTGGTGTGGAGGATTATCGAGAGATAATCACATTCCTCCTACGCTCGAGGATATTCCAAGCAATCACGACGACACTGCCGATATCCTTACCCAATATCGAGGAATTCTGGCAGACGGTGGAGTACGATTGTCGTGTTGAGCCCCCGGTTATGAGAGCAACAGTCAATAATCAAGAAGTTCAGTTCTCATCTGAACAAATTTGGGTGGCGTTACGTTTTGGAGAGGAGACTCGGGACGACCCGACTGACTTTGTGGCTCCGTTTCGTGATGGAGCATTCCTACGAATGGGATATTCTGGTCCCTTGGGCGATACCCAGAGATGGAAAGGGTTCCTACTTGATCAGTGGCGCTTCCTCATGCACGTTATGATAGTATGCATGTCTGGGAGGAAGGCGGGCACTGATGGTATGGGTGCGACCATGCAGTCAGCAATGACTGCTCTGACTTATAACAAACGTTATAGCTTTAGTCAGATGGTCTTTTATGAGATCGACAGACAAAGGAGGGCAATAGCTCGTGAACGGTTCATAATGTATCCAAGATTCATCCAGATGATCTTGAACCATGTGGCTCCGAATTTGCCTCAACGACGCCCGATAAAGTACGTGGAGAATGTGAGCAAACGTATCTTTGCTCAATGCCGTACATCCAGTGCGAGGAGCAAGCCTGAACTGCGTCCAAGGCATACTCCACTCTTCGGGTACTTGATAAAACCGGGGTATGTGCCAGCTCGGGGGGACGAGTTCAGAGACCCTCAACCACAACAGGCAGGAGCAACTCGAGATGTACCTACTGTGCCTGTTGTATCGGCTAAGGAGGATGTTGACCTTGATGCTGCATTTGGCGGCCAAGGATTCTTCGACATGGATCGTTTTGATCCACATGAAGAAGTGCAGGTCTCTGCTGCACAGGTTAGGGAAGTGAGTGTAACTAGAGCAGCTACGATGGTGGCTGACTCAGATCTTGACGATGTTATGGATGAGGCGAGGAGGATGTTGGTGACTAGAGAGAGGACGTTGGGGAAGAGGAAGAGGACAATGGATGATAGTGAGTCAGAAGAAGAAGAGGAGGATATACACAAGTTGATCAGACGATCAAGACGTGAAAGGACAGGTGCTGGTATGGGAGCTGGAGAGACTTCACGAGTTATACGTTTTGCTCCATCCGCACTGTCAGGTATGTCGATTGTTCCTACTTCTGTACAGGTTACAAGCGCCGCAGATGTTCCTGTGGTGGCTACATCAGCTGTCGGCATCCCATCCATCACACTACAGACGACGACTCCGGAGATTGTGTCGTTACCACCTCCAACGCTTACTCCTTCAGAGGTGGTGGCACGGTTTGTAGAGTCGACGGTCGTCGCAACTGCAGGGTTGTCGGTCACGATACCACCTGCGGTTACGTCCACAACTGCTTCTGAAGTCCCGGTTACATTCGAGATCCCTCCTCAGTATACTCAAGACACATCTAACATGAGGTTTGATTTCGATGCAACCCTTTCAGACTCGGAGAGAATAGCTGCACTTGAGCGGGTCGTGGCAGAGCAATCGAGGATAAAATTTATCCAGACCCAGGCTATTCAGCGCCTTGTAGCAGAGAATCAACTACAGTCGTCCCTCCTGGTTGAACATGGGCGAATTATAGATGCTATGAAGGAGTTCTTGGCATCTCAGGGGGAGACAGGCTGTAGAGGCGACGAGTTAAGGACGAAGAAGAGAAAGGACAGAGACGATGATCCCAATGCACCGAAAGGTGCAGGTGGTGAGTTGCCAAGAACTACTCAAGCTCTTGGGACTTCCACAGCTCAGGGGGAGTCTGCAGGTGCAGTTGGTGGTGATGAGGTGGTGATGGTTGATGATGATGATGATGTCATAGATGCGTTGAAAGAATTGAATGATGATATGCTAGAAGATGATGATATGTTTGATGATGATGTGCTGCCGATTGAGGAGATTGAGAAGATTGGCGCACAAATTGTGATTGAAGATGAGATTGAAGAGGGTGAGATAGTAGAAGAAAATGTTGAACACGAGATCCCAGATGTTGAGAAAGCCGATATTGGTACTGAGATGGAGAATGATGAGACAGAGTGGGAGGAGCAGCCTAGGTGGAAAGAAGGATATGCTCATTGGTTTATTAAGACTAAAAAGCCTGCTGTTCCAACTATGTTCAAGAAGAGTTATAATATCAAAGGCTATGCTGAGTCGAAGAAAGGAATTATTTGTTGGATATATGATGAACAGATAAAGTTGTTTGTGGTGAAACGTTTTGATGGGATTCAGTATTTTAAAAGAACGTTGAGATCTCTCAATACATTGCCGGAATGTGAGGTGAAGGATTTGGTTAGATTGGGGCTGATCAATAGAAGCGACGATAACATGGCAAGGGTTATTGGGAAGATCGTGTGGAAAGAAAGCATAAAAGAGAAGAAGTTTGAGTTATTAAAGCCACAGAAGGGAAAGCTAGTGGAAGATAAAGAAAGGGGGATGAGAGCAGATGGCAAGCCATGGATGGTAATGAAGTATAAACCGATTCGATGCATTAAGGAGGTTCCAATGAAGATTATGCCTCAAGATGTGTTGAAGAATCTTAAATGGTGGTATGTTGATTGCCAGACTGCTGAAGCCGTGATGGAAGACGAAGACGAACAAGAAGTGCTGAGGGTGTATGATCCGATGCATCTTGTTAACTTATCGAAAGCTGATCTGCAAGTGTTGAATGAAAAGAAGATATTCTATATTCCTGCTTGGAAAGACGAAGCAAGGAAGTATCAGCGAGTAGTCACGGTATGTGTTAGAGAAGGAGTTCATGCGTGAAGATTACAAGACAAGAGCTTAAAGATCAAGATATGAAGCTACTGCCAAGGGGGAGTCTGTTGGTGCATAAATGTCAGTAGTTCATAGTCTAGTGTCTGTAATCGAGTCTGTAATGTTATTTATGTTTTTGTTTAAGCGAAGTTGTTAACAAGTTCGCCTAGGCGAACTTGTTGAACAAGCGAAGTTATGGACAACTTCGCCTGAACATATCAGGCGAAGTTGTCGTGTATTTATATATAGGTTACGGATTGTTTTGTGTTGGTGAATCGAGTTGATAGTTGTTAGCAGTTTTGGTTAACGAGTTTGTTCGGTAACGTGAGTCTGTAATAGTGATATCGTATCACGTGTTCGGTTATCAATATAACGTGTTCGTTTATCGTATCGTGTTTGTTTGATTTGTTTTCTACACTCGTAACGATCTACGCAGGGATTCCGCACCTGAGTAGACCGCGATATCTCGTGTGATCCGTCCAGGGACCCTACAGATTCTAACCAAAATAAGTGGTTTCCGACATTATTCCAACCAAAATTAGTGGTTTCCATTGAGATTCCATCAAAAACTAGTAGTTTCTGGTGAGATTTAAGCCAATTTCCGGCCAAAATGTGTTTATATATGTATAAAACTGAAAATTACATATAAAAATGTGTACATGTATATTTAAAATTGAAAATTATACATTTAAATCCAATCTGACTCTGGTTAATCTCGATTAATCCCGAATAAATCGCTAGTCCCCACCCTACCACCCGACTAGCGTTTTTTTACAACCACACAAGTGATCACTTGTATTTTTTAATAAGAACTATAGCATTATCATATATTTAAATTAAAAAGAGTAAAAGTCTTAATTTTATCGTGTAATTTGTTTAAAAGAAAAATTAGTAAATAAAGAAAATGTTATGACCGTTTAAAAGTTATAGTGGGAAGTTTGTTTGTAAAAGAAATTAAAAAGATTTATATTGCTAAAGACGAGGGGATAAAAGTATAAAAATTATTTAAATTATTAAAAGTTGAGTAAAGACATCTGGGCAAAAGTTTAAATAGTAATTGAAAACCACTAGTTAATGGACTAGAATGTACAAAAGACAATTTTACAATTTAAAACGTTTTTATTAGTTAAAGGGACATCAAAACTTCTAAGACTCTTAATATAAAAAAATTATTAAAATACATATCTCAAAGCTTTATCTACTATTATAATAAACAAAAGTCTATTTGTGCTATTTAGCACCTAATTCACTATATTTGTTCTACTTGACAAGTTTTTGTTCAATCATTAAAACTTTATTTTCTTTATTTTTATTTAAATAAAATGATAATCAAAATTGGTAAATGGTTTCGTACCTACCATTTCTTTAAATATGTCTCTCCTATTATGAATTAATTGTTTAGTAATTAATAATAATAACAATAATAACAACTAACAATAATGGTGTAGTATTGTAAGGTAATATTTTTGTAATTTTTAAAACTCAAGGAATGGAAGTATCTCTACCGGACACGAGTCACATGAGTGCATATTATTCTTCCATGAATCATCGTCATTATTTGTAAGGTCCCCGTTACCGGTGCCTCACATCTGACGTTGGATTTACTTATAAACACAGTTATGAATATCAGAGTTAATTAAAACTTTCGCGGAATAATAAAGATAGTCAACCATTCATTACAAATATTCATAACTTGTCTCTTTTAAACATAGATAAAACATAGTATCAAAACATCATGACAAATCCTCATATGCCAGCCTCTTCAATCTTGTCATGTGTCCTACTCAAACCAGGTGTCTCAATCTGTTAACCTGCGTGCATATTAAAAGTCAGCTACGCTGAGTGAGTTCTAGTTAATCAGACGACATACAATACATCCACATACATACATATGCACCCGAAGGTACATACTTCATACTTACTTACATATTTACATACATAAGTTCTTTCATTCTTTCTTTCATACTTACATACATACTTTCATTCACACATATATACGTTTTAAAGAGCATTCCGTCCTATAGCCTTCGCCGATATTATTAGGGTCGGTTCCCTACGTTCGCCAATATTATTATGGTCGGTTCCCTACCTTCGCCGACATTATTAGGGTCGGTTCCCTACATTCGCCGACATTATTAGGGTCGGTTCCCTATATTTAGTACATTGTACCATACATGTCTTTACATACCTTTCTTAATATTACGTGTAATATCCAAAGATCATTCACGTACCATCATCATAACATACATACATCATTTATATATCATATATATATATAGTCATATCTTTGACTATCACCTGGCAGCACATGCAATATCCGAATATAGTTCATGTACTATCATCATAACATACATACATCTTTCACTTATCATATATACACATCAATCATGCCTTTAACTATCACTTGACGGTACATGCAATATCCGAAGATCGTTCGTGCATCGTCAAACAATCATCATACATAAATCATGCAAGGCATACACTTACCACTTAAGGTAAGTGTATTAACTATCACATCGAGTATGCACAAAGCCCCGAAAACATAACAAGGAAGTGGGGCTAGAAACTCACCTAAACGCGGTTACGTTCACCATTTATGGTTATTCCTTTCTTGAGTTGTGCACGACTAACTGTATAACAATTACACGTATCAGTTTAACTATCACTACCCATTTCGCGTTTATAGTGTAATTATTAACCTCAACGAACGGGGGGTCCGGGGGCAGCGCCCCTTGCTGCGGGGTTCTAGGGGCAGAAGCCCATAGCGGGGTCCAACGGGCAGAGCCCCTGGCTGGGGTTAAGCTGCCAGGTCAGTTTGGAAAAATTTTATTTTCATTAACTGTCTTAACACATTTTTCATTAGGATTTTGAATCATTAATTAATTTGCTAACTAAAAAGTTCAAGGGCTTCTTTGTAATTAAATCATTCTTTTTCTAAGTCCGGGGACCGTTATGTCATTTTGTTAAACTTCTAGTCGTTACACTGCTCTTAACGAACTGGGTTATCATAACGAACTGGTCCTTGTAACGAATTGGACCTTATAACGAACTAGTCCATTGACAAACCAGTCCATATAACGAACCAGTCCATGTAACGAATTGGACTTTCTAATTCGTTATCTCTTTAACGAATGGTCATAGCGAATTGGGAGCTAGTTCGTTATTTCATCCTTAACGAACTTGAACACGAACTAAGTCTAGTTCGTTAGACTTCCTTTAACGAATCATCAAACGAATCACCCTTAGTTCGTTAACTCTCCGTTAACGAATTAGCTCGTACCCGCCGCCTTTCCGGCGCCGTCGCCGGAAAAACGCGGTTTCACCGGAAAACAAGATCTCGCTCGTTTTCCACCGTTTTTCACCGTTTTTCGTCCCGTTCGATCCAGATCTGAGCTAGGGTGACCCCTAAGCTCATCTTAGGTTCGGTTTATACCCGATTCCACCCGGATCTCGTGACTTTAACGGTTTAACGGTGTCGGCTCGTCGTTTCGTGATTAAATCTAACGTGTTTGAGTTCATACAACATCATACTATCATTACCTTGAATCGGGATCGGTTTTCTATCTTGGTTTGGCTAGAGAAATTAGAGAGAGAGCTTAAGTGTGTGTTTTGGTGGTGTATGGAATATGTGTGAAATGAATGATTAAATGGGTAATTATGACTTATATAATTATGGATCATGGTCTTAAGCCCTTGGTCTTTTTCTTCTTTCCTTCTTAATCCAAGTCCATAACTCATATCCATTTAACCCAACACTAGCCCGACTCACAATAACTCATGTTTTCATTTTATTAACCGAAACGTGAAAACAGGATGTTACATTATTATTTAAAAAACAAGATTAAAAGACTTGGCTTAAAGAATCAGTGTTTTGTTTTTGTCATTTCAATATTACAATAATCTTTATAATTAATCATAATAAATATACAAGTGTCGAGTTCATAACTAATTTGAAGTATGAAATTGTGATAATCACATAAACACTAATCATGCATTAAAAATATAATCACATGTAGTGAAAGAGAGTATATATGTCTATATTTGTGTCATTTTGCAAGTTTTTATTTTCAATCGTTAAAACCTCTTTTCTTTAAAAAAATAATCAAAATTGTTAAATGGGTACCCTGTAACCAGCCCTTTATTCTAAAAAAAATAATATTAATTTCTATATAATTTATAACGCACATGTTAAATTTTCGCGTCTCCCTAAACCATATCTAACATAATTGACTTTCTCCCTAAATGATGTCATACACAAAAAATTACAGTTTGAAATCTTATCTATAGAATTAAAAATCAGTCACATAATCTCAAGCTATTCCATCTATTAATTTTCAGTTTTCTAAGTTATGTCGATTTATCGGTAAATACTTTCATGATTTCTCCAAAATTCTATAACAAACCTCTAAGGTTTACGATTTGTTTGCGTGTTTGATTTTGGTTGAATTTATGAAAATCTAGGTTAACGTCCTAAATTTTTTACAATACTATTGAATTTGTTAAATAGTATTTTTCTAATTTCTATCACTATATATGTGTTTTTATTGATGATTATGTTACATTTGCTTGTATCAATGGATTTTTGAACCCATAGGGTTCCCATGTAATTTTCAAATTGAGGAAAAAGTTTATGAGACTTTACAAACTTAATAAATTTGATTAAATGTTACGCTTATGACAAATTTTAAGAACCGGTAATGATACATTTGTAGAACACGTCTACTTTGTTGATATAATTAATGAACCGTGTAATAATTTGTCTTTTTTATATCATAAATGAAACAGTGTTACAGATCTATGTATTACTTCTTATTTGTGTAACTAACTTATCTGCAAAGTTAACATACATTATTTATTGCAAAGAGTTTATAAGTAAAATAAATATATGTATTCATTTCTGGATAATCATATGTATTTCATAGTTTAGGATGAGCAACTTTTTTGTTAAAATTATATTGGGTTGTCCATTTATCATAATCATCTGATAATATTTTTGGTAGTTTCTCATATTTTGTTTGTAAATCAAATATAAATAATTTAATGTTACTAGCATAAGCAGATACACCTCTGCAAACTTTTTCAATAGGACCCAGCTTTTTTAGGGTTGTGATGTATCCCGAAAGACTTTATATGAAAAACATGCTGATACATTTGTTTTTTATGAATCAAAATATTTGATTAATGAGATTCTTTTCTAATATAATACAAGTGTTACTAGCTACACATGCACAATCATATGTGAAGAATTTTTTTATTTTTTTTTTTTGATAACTTTATTATGATTTTTTTTCTTTTGTAATTTATTTGACTTTATAGATCCTTATACTCATTTATTAAAATCAAAATATTATCTATCCAACCTGTGTATCACATTGGATACTAACCTAGTAATATAGATATATAGTTTTGTAGCTTAGATGTCATTAAGACTTCGAATTTTATAGTCTCAAGTTAGAAATCTGACTCAAAAGAGTTTTCACACGGTAGTAACGTTTCTTCTTGATAATGTATATGAATGAGTCAGACCTAAAACGTTAGATTAGTATAGATGGTTGGTATTCCATCTTAGAATAAATCACTCAGTTATTAATTAATAAGAATAGTTTCAAAAACATTTTAAAATTAGGGCATCAATACTCCAGCCTACAATTTAATTTTAAAGTAGTATTGATTTATGTTTTTTTCAATTTAATTTTTCGTTTTCAAATAATTTGTGCGTACCTAAATGTGCCTTTGATACCCTTTGTAAATTTATGGGGCTAGCTCCATTAACATTAAAAAAAAAGAGAGGTCAACTTGAAAAGAATAAAGATCCTCCGTACGCCGCTTTCATAAAATTAACATAGAAACAAGAGGCAATGGCGAGCACTACGTTGGTGTCACAACATGCACCCAATAATTTTATTTTTTCCTTCGCAATTAAGATTCTCTTTATAAAAGGCTAGCTGATGATGTGTTCCTTTTTGGAAATTGATTCTTTTAACTTGGTATTTTACTATAAAATCAACAATTATTAACTTTTGTATAATCATGCCACATGTTATATTTTTTATTCATGAACTTATTCCTACTATTCATAAATCTTATACATTTTTATAAATAAAATAAATATATTAATAAGTTCACTGAACAATTGATGTTAAAGGTTTATGCCAGGAATCTTTTTTTCTTTTATCAAGAATTGGCAACAACACGTTATTTTGTTGTGCTGGTTGTGCAATCTTGAACCATTAAATTTAACATTTAACGTGACAATTCACTACTAGAAAACAAGTCATTTTTCTACAAATTTCCTATAATAAGTAGTTCTAACAGATTTCCAACAAAAAAAAATAAAAAAGCTCCAACGTTACTACAATATTATCTAATAAACATTAATGTTAAGTCAAAATTTAGTTTTTGTTGGAAGTTTACAACCATATGTTTTTGTTGGAAGTTTTTCCAACGTAATTTTTTTTGTTGGAAAACTGTTAAAAACTGGATTTTCCAACAAATTTCCTACGAATTCAGTTGTAGAAAAACTCAAAACATCTATTTTTCTAGTAGTGATTTATAGATATTAACATTATTATGCCATACATCGATTAATAACTATAAAAGTAACTTATGTACTTGGATATTTAGTTTACTACATGAATTATGCCTATATTTCTCACTGAAAGTTTTTTCGGATTTTCTTTAGGTTTTTGTGAAGCCACTCTAGATTCTCAAGATCTTTTTCTCCTACTTTAAACTTACTTTTCCTCAACACGTTTGATATTCGCTTTAAGTTGGTTAAAAGTTGTAAAGTCGAGATGATTATATTAAGACTTACTCAAATGTTGGTTAAGTTATTGTTGAGTTTAATCTCTTATTAGCTACAATTGTGGTGTTTGATCCTCAATATAAGTTCTCATATGTTGAGTTTAGCTATGAAAAGCTTCATGGCAAAAATTAACCTCAACTTCAAATGGTTAAGGACATACTTTTTGATCTTTCTGATAAATATATGACATCTTCAAACAAATAATCAGCTCGACTTCATGTGGTGTTAGTACTGAGATGAACCCTCGATCGGCAAGTTATCGATAAAGGTGAAGACACTAGTAAGACTATTCTCAAGGTTTAAAATCCAAAACTTTGATATGTATCATGTATGGGGGATTTATTTGTCGTAAAGGTAGTCTTTATATATAGGTTTTTGTTTACTTTTTTATTGAACTCATTTTAAGTTCATATTCATCATCAATTTTATTTCTCGATTCCTATGCAGTAACGTCACATGATGACCGGCCTAGAGGTAACACAAGACATAATGATCGCTTTGAACATGGAGAAAGATAATATCAAAGCTGGTAATTTGAATAGGGTCTGGCTAGGTGAAAATATATATATATTGAGGCATTTGATAGAAAAAAATTGAAGATTTTAATTACTTTCTTAATAACCTGAGTATCTAATCTTTTGATTTGGAAAACTGTAATACATGTTACAGATTTGTTGGGTTTGAGTTTAATTTGCACTTCGTAGTTTGTGAATTGTGACTTTGATTTTAATATTCATATGGTTGGTCATAAACTTATAGTAACTTTACCTTTTTGCCTTAGTTAAACCATAAGATTGTCATCTACTCATCAAATATACACTCGTGGTCGGTCACCCATTAAACAAGTGAAGAGGTAGGTCCCAGCAGAGCCCAGTTGGACCCGCAAGACTCACCTTGAACAGGGACGTCTGCGCAACGACCAACTGCTTCCGCAGGACCCACCATGCTCAGAGAAAACCTTACGCGCAGTACGCCAGCTGTACCCGCAGGGAAAGCCTCCCAATGGTGAAGTACCCCGCTTGTTCCCGCAATTGTGGATACATGCCATCAGGGAAGGCTACCCGCACTGACAGCAAGGCTACACGCACAAGGCACTAACTTGCTACTTCAGTAGTCACATGAAGGAATGAGCTAGGCGGGAATACTCCCGCCTAAATGAGCCAGTCCGTATGCTTCTGGAAGATCTTTTGTACTATACCTACTAAGGTATGGGCAAAACAGACTATCTGACCAGAACAGCCCATGAACCAATCACAGGGTGATAGCTCACCGACAACAGTACGAGGAGGAGCACCCTCTAGTACTGTTTCACTATAGCCGCTGCCTACTCACCAACCCTTACTAGGGGACGTGCGCAGCCTACAGTTGGTGGAACAGTGCATAGCCGGCAGTAAAGGAACAGTGTACAGCCGACCTTGTTACTGTCGGCCGTAGTCTATCCACCAACCAGCATGGCCTGTGTGTAGTCCACTGTTGGTAGAACAGGAATACTATTCAGCCGGCTGTACCTTCTAGGAAACCTACCTTCGGCTATAAATACTCCAACACCTTGGAATGGTAAGGACATCATCTGATATCTCATCTTATCTTATCTAGCAATCTCTTAATATATACTTATATTCAGAGCAATCTAGTCTGATTCTCACGCCGGAGGGTGGTCACAAGGAGGAACCCCCCCCCTTCTCAGTGACGAGCTTGCGGTGTCTGTTTTGCAGGTCACCTGAAGAACAACCTTCTCTGCTGGACCTCATACTCGTGGGAAACATTACTTAACCCCCAGATTATCCGTAATCTGCCCTGGGTCACTTAGTGTTTCTTCATTGGCGCCATCCGTGCATAAAAGCTAGAACTAATTCTTAGTTTTTTCAAAATTTCTGAAGAAATGGTTAACGTTACTCCGGTCCCAAGGCCAGTAAGTGACCAAGAAACCCCGGTGACCACAACCCCAGCAACTGGGAACACCGGCGGTTATACAAATTTTACGAACACTACCCCGGTTACCCAAGCCGGGACAAGTGCAGTAAACAATATTTCACTGGGGTTCATTGATGCCCAGTTGGAGAAACGGACGAGGGTCCCTCGCCAAACACTAGATCAAGTTAAGGCGTGGGCCGAAGCACGTCAGAAAGAGTTCCAAGCTGAGTTGGATGAACGCTTGCGTTCACTTCAACAGGCTGACGAATTCGACAGTACTCACCAACATCTCAACATGAACAGTGAGTGCGAGTACTCAGACGACGAGCGGGAAGAATCCGATACCGACGCAAACCCTCGCCATAAGGCAAAAGGGAAGCGTAAGGAAACGGACTTCCAACCGACAAGGGATTTTGGAGAAACCTTTAAACCAACGAACGCGGGGAGAAACCCCCGTGACTTCTCCAAAACCTTTAGACCAACTGCTGCAAATGCAGGAAAGTCTAAGTTTGCAAGGGACATTGCGGAAGCAATCGCCCCGAGAAGTGCCAAACAAATGTCCAAAATCGGCACTTATGATGGTCTATCCGACCCAGACGACCACTTGAACAGATTCATTGCGGGGGCAACCGTCAGTAACTGGACGGAACCCACGTGGTGTTATATGTTCCAGATGACTCTGGTTGGAGCGGCCAGGGCATGGTTCGATCGTTTACCGGTCCACCACATCTATGATTGGGCGGACTTTCAGAACAAGTTCAGCCAACACTTCAGCCAACAGAGGAAATATACTGAAGAACAGTGGACGATCCTCAACTGCGTCAGAGAGGAGGATGAATCTATACTAGACTTCATCACTCGCTTCAACTCCAAAAAGCTGAGTCTGGGCAACATAAGTGAAGATCTTGTTCGCGCCGCTTTCATCCAGGGCGCCGAATACCCAGAGCTTATCCGCACATTGACGGGTAAGGACGGCATGCCATCCACATGGGATGCCATCATGACGGCGGCCAGGCGCTTTGCCGAGACGGAGAAGCAACTGGGAAGGGATCTTCCCCAGAGTACACACCTCTACACGCAAAGGACTAGAGAAAACAATGTTCGGATCGCCCGGCAGAACAAAAAGAGGAAGCTAGGTACTTGGCAGTCAAGGGTAAACTTTGACACCTCATCCAGCTCTCACCCTCTTGTTGGCGGAAGAGATAACACACACCCTTCAAGCCGAAAACACCGGTGGACGCCACTCACCAAAAGCGTCACGGAGATATTTGCCACCGAAAAACTACCATGGCCAAAAGCTCCAATGATCCGGCAGCGACCTAATGCGGATCAAAGCAAATCCTGTGACTTCCACGGGACAAAAGGTCATAGTACGGAGGAGTGTACATCCTTGAAGGATATTGTTGAAACATTCGTCAAGGATGGAAGACTTGCACACCTTGTGGCGTCAATCAAGAAGGGAGGAAGGAATGATAACCGGTACAGAGGCAACGGACGAAAGCCCGTTGACATCAGCATCAACATGGTTCATGGCAACATCAGAGGAAGAAAAAGGCGAGCGACAGAACCATGCGCGTGGAAGGAAGCTGAGGTGCGCTTCCCGCGAGTGCCAGGAGGACCCAGCAAAGAAGGCCCTATCGTCATCAAAAGCCAGCTGGGGCACTACATCACTTCTCGCACTCTTGCTGACAACGGCGCCTCGTCAACGGTGATGTACAGGCAGTTCTTCGACAAGCTAGATGACGAAGACAAGGAACGCCTGGAAACGATCTACGCCTCGATGGAAGGGTTCGACGGCAGCACAAACACCCCCCTGGGTATCTATCTTTCCCCGTCACTCTTACGGATGGGAATCACTCACGCACAGAAGACGTGGATTTTGTCGTGATGAGGAAGCCACACCACACATACGACATTCTCTTCGGAAGAGACGGGATGGCAAGATTCAACGCCGTGGTATCTTCAGTCCACGGCATGATGGGATGGCCAACAGCTGAGGGTGTAGCGATGATCACCGGCATTCCCCAGGTATGCATCGCATCTGTCTCATCTAAACCCAAACCAAAGATGGCTAAACCAACCATCACCGAACCGGAAAGATGGGCCTTCAACGGCAAATACCCTGACCAGGCCGTTTCCATTGGCCCAACAGTTGTTGATCCCACACGCACCTTACTCAAACGCTTATTACAGAAAAACGCTGACATCTTCGCGTGGACACCAGCTGACATGACTGGTGTACCCCGAAGTAAGGCAGAGCATAAGCTCAAGTGCGATCCGGCTGTTACGCCAGTCGTACAAAAGCGCAGAGTAATGGGGCCAGAACAAACTAACGCGTGTAGAACCCAAGTCAAGGAACTCCTTGACGCAGGCATCGTACGCGTTAGCAGATATCAAACATGGGTTGCAAATCCCGTTATGGTACCGAAGAATAACAAACAATGGCGCATGTGCATAGATTTCAAGGACTTGAACAAAGCATGCCCCAAAGATTGTTATCCGTTACCCGAAATTGATCTTAAGGTGGATTCGTTAGCACCGTTTCGCCTTAAATGCTTCCTGGATGCATATAAGGGGTACCATCAAATCCACATGGCCGTTGATGATCAGGACAAAACCGCTTTTCGGACGCCCGATGGCACATTTTGTTACCAAATGATGCCATTCGGACTTAAGAATGCCGGGTCCACATACCAACGCCTGATGGACAACCAGTTTCATGCCCAAATTGGGAGGAACTTGGAAGTCTACATGGATGACTTGGTCATCAAAAGCCCTGACGCAGAAGCGGAAGCAGCTTTTCAGGAGATTCGGTCACGCTTGATCGAACTCCCAACGCTCACAGCACCAAAAGCGGGAGAGGAGTTAATCCTATACCTTTCCGCAACAGATAGAGCAACCGGGGCAGTCCTGCTAGTAGAGCGAAAAGGCATCCAGATGCCAATCTATTATGTCAGCCGTATCCTAACAGACGTAGAAACCCGGTACTCTACCCTCGAAAAATTAGTCTTAGCACTTATACACGCTTCACGCAGGTTAAGACGATATTTCCAGGGCCACCCAATCACCATTCTCTCCAACTTCAAACTTGCAAACGTTCTACGCAAACCCGAGTTATCGGGACGCCTAGCCAAATGGGCAATTGAGTTGGGGGAATACGCGATAAAGTATAAGCCAAGACCAGCCATAAAAGTCCAGGTTTTGGCCGACTTTATTGCGGAAGTGCCTGCATCGCGGGAAAAAGAATGCCAGGAAGAGGCTCAACCCTCTCCAGCACAGGACATCAATGATGTCTGGCGACTCTACACTGATGGAGCAGCCAGTAACGAGGGTTCAGGCGCTGGGCTAAAACTAACCAACCCAACAGGCCAAGAATACACTTACGCTATTCGACTGGATTTTCCAAGTACGAATAACGAAGCCGAGTATGAAGCATTCTTGGCCGGGCTGAGAATTGCCCGTAAGATGGGAGTGAAACACTTGGAAGCCCACGTGGATTCCATGTTAGTAGCCAATCAAATCAACGGGACGTACACGGCCGTGAACGACACAATGGCCCTGTACCTCGCACAAGCAAAAACCCTTATGCGCGATTTTAACGATTGCAAAGTCATACACGTCAAGCGTAGTGAAAACAAATCTGCGGATGCGTTAAGCAAGCTTGCATCATTGGCCTTCACCCACTTGGGAAAGGACATCCGCATTGAACTCCTTGAGGCACCTTCGGTCCCGCACAAGGAAATTTGTGTCATCCAAACTGGCACAGAAACGTGGATGACACCAATAATAAAATACCTTGCGGCAGGTACACTACCAGAGTCAAAAACACAGGCAAGAAAACTACGCTGTAAAGCACTGAATTATCAACTCATCGATGACATCCTTTACAGACGTAACTTTCTTGGCCCACTCTTAAGATGCGTGGACAACCAAGATGCTGACTACCTCCTAAGGGAAGTACACGAAGGTATCTGTGGAGTACACGCAGGTCCACGCGCTGTTGGAGCTAAGCTAAATAACACGGGATACTTTTGGCCGGGAATGCATACGGATGCGCTGGCATACATCAGAAAATGCAGGTCTTGTCAGCTCTACGCACCCAACACGCACCGCCCGAAGAATGAACTTGTTCCAGTCACCTCTTCATGGCCATTTCAGAAGTGGGCCATCAATGTGACAGGCCCATTTCCTACAGCAGCAGGAAATGTTTAGTTCCTAGTGGTAGCCATCGACTACTTCACCAAGTGGATAGAAGCAAAACCCTTAGCCCAAACAACCGCGAAACATATCAAAAAATTTATTTGGGAATTTATTATTTGTCGTTTTGGACTTCCACAGAATTTGCTGAGCGATAACGGCACCAACTTTGCTGACAAGAAGCTACAAAAGTGGCTGGAAGAACTTCAAATCACCCACACTTTTACCTCAGTGGCGCACCCGCAGGGTAATGGTGAGGTAGAAAGAGCAAATAAGAGCATCGTTGAAGGCATAAAGAAAAGACTCTTGGAACACAGGTCCGGCTGGGTGGACGAGCTTCCGCACGTCCTTTGGGCAAACAGAACGCTGAAAAAGGCCAGTACGGGAGAAACCCCGTTCAGTCTCACTTATGGCACTGAAGCCATGGTCCCGGTCGAAATTGGTTTACCCTCACCAAGGGTCTTGATTCAACCAGAAGACAATGATGCGGAAAGACGGTTAGACCTTATGCTAACCGAGGAACGCAGAGACTTAGCCGCAGTGCGTGAAGAGAACTACAAGCGACAAATGCAAAAGTACTACAACACGCGGGTAAAACTCTGCAACTTCAATGTAGGAGACTACATACTGCGTAACAACGAGGCTTCGAACCAACAACGCCCAGGAAAACTGGCCCCGGTCTGGGAAGGGCCATACATTATCAAAGAAGTTCTGGGAAAGGGCGCGTACCGGCTCGAAAGGCTCGATGGCACTCCCATCCCAAGAACATGGAATGGAGCTCAATTACGCAAATGTTATATGTAGATCAATTCCAAACTTGTAAAGAAAAGGCCTAGAGCCACTTCTAATGGAAATGATTCTCCTTTCACAACGTGTTGATAGCCTTACCTTTATACTTATGAACTTCCCACACTGATGTGCCGGTATTCACCGCATAAATATGGGAAGAAGTAAGTCGTTACGTGTGGAAGGCGGCAAAACCCGCATAAACACAAAACGGTAAAAATTTCAAAAGTTTTAAGGAAAACCTACACGCAGGTCAGATGTAAGTAAAGTTTAGCCATCCTAAGTGCAAGTGACGGTCTTACCCACACAATCACGAACAAGGAGGCAAAACTTCAACCTATTATCTACCACGTTCAAAGGTTAACTTATTCTGAACACTTAGAAAATTTCAAAGGAAAAGATGAGGAAAACTTCCACGCAGGTCAGATATAAGTAAAGTTAAGCCATCCTACTAAGTGTAAGTGACGGTCATACCCGCACAATCATGAAAGAGGAAGCGAAACAAACTTATAATTTGCCACGTTAAAAAGTTAACTTATCTAAGTACTAAAGAAATTGCTAAGTTAAATCAAAACATGCGTAAAATAAACAAGGAAAGGAATTAACACAATCTTTATTCCATCAGAATTCAAATATTACAAAGATTGCTGGGTGCATACCCGCATACAAAAGAAGCTATACAAAAAAACAAAAATCTACGCTAATGGTGGAAAGGGATCTTCAGGATCATGCTTCAGGACCACTTCCACTAGGACCCGCACCATCAGTAGAGCGTGGCGGTTCAAGGAAAGCTTTAAGAATAGCTAGCCCATCATCAGCAGCAGCGACTTCGTTTACCTTCTCCACCACCGGATGCAGGAAGGCGGCATACTGATTCACTGCTTGGTCATAAACAGCTTCAGTATCCACATCATACAAAGGGAAGTTGGAAGGCGGGATGCCTTTCTCAACAAACCCTAGACCAAGCAGGAAGCCGGCCTTTTCCCCATCCTCATGAGAAGCGTTGAGGGCTGTGCTCATAGCATCGTCATAAGACGTCTCTGTGAAGACCCGATGCACAACCTACAAAAAAGAAAAAAAATACAAGTATCAAAACCTTTTCTATTTACAAAGAAAAGCGTAAAGACATTATGAAGTTAAACTTACCTGAGACAACGCTTCTCGAAGAAGCCATTCCTTGGCAACCAGAGCTTCTTGGAGGGCGGCTTGAGCTTGGTTACGGGCGCGTTCGGCTTTACTTTGGTTGAGGTTGGCAAGCAACACTTCTTTAGCCGCAGCCTCTTCGACGCCCTTTAGCTTCCGCTCAGTCTGGTCAAGCACCCCCCTCTGGTTCAGGATCTCTTGAAGCTTCTTCGCGTCTTCCATCGCCAAGGCATCGTGAGCCTGTTGGAGCGCCTCTAGTTTAGCTTTAAGTTCCTCATTCTCGAGGCGTAGAGGCTCAGCAACAGCTTCAGCCTTGGTGGCCCTTTCAGTTGCGTTCCTAGCAGTTTCCTTAGCCAGCCGAAGCTGTTCGTTAACAGCTTGGGCAGCCTTGGAACGGGCCTCGAGACGGGCCTGAACTTCAACTTCAAGGGCCTTGAACGCCTTCTCTTTCTCCGCAGCAGCCGCGGAGAGCCTCCTATTCTCCTCCCGGACAGCCCGCGCCTGAGCTACTTCTTGGATTCGAGCTGCTTTTAACTTGTCGTTTTCACGACAAAGCAGCTCGACGCGCGGCTGCATCCGGGCCAGGAGAACCCTCCTGGTAGCTAGCCATTGGTTAGCCTACCCTCCTGGTAGCTAGCCATGGCTTCCCCCAACGCACCACTGGGAGCTGCGTGACGAGCCCACTCCACGCATTCCACAGGTGTGCGAAGGGTTGTTCCTCGGCGGATGTTCCATCGTGGAACATACACTTCATTGGAATCCGACACTGCAAATAACAAGAAGCAGTTAGGAATAGATGATATATAAAAAAAAAAGAGGAGACCAAAAGAACCCTACGCACCTGTAGGGTCAATAACAGGCCGATAGCCGCCAAACCCATCACCTGAACCCAAGGGAAATCCGTCCAAGAGGTCAGGTAGATGGGAAGGAGGCAGAGGTTGGCGAGAAGCCCCATGCATACCTGAAGGATCGGCCGTCGTTGCCGATGACGGAGGAGGCATGGTGAAGGCCGCCGCGGTCGCCGCTGCGGAGTCCGCAGCAAAAGTAACCGCCGGCTCAGTGAAAGATGCGGTAAATATGGCACTGACAGCCGGCGGTGATGTCATCACAGCTGGAACAGTTGGCTCAACGGAGTGAGCAACTGAACCAGCGGAAGCAGGCGCAGGCGCAGCCGCCTGGGTCGTCGCCTCAGGTAGGCTGACCAAGCCTACCGTCATGGGTCCGGAGGTACTCCTCCCCGCTTCACCCTGGAATGCGGTAGCATCCACGCCTGCACAAAGAAGAAAAGTATTAATGATGGAATGCTATGAAGTTAAAAATAAATTTTGTACTTACGGGTTTTCTTGAGCCTGAAAGTGCGGACAGGCGGGGATGAACCCGATGGAGCCGGCCTCTTCACGCCGCTCACCGTTGTCTCCCTGGGCTCTCCGGAGGTGACAGTCGTTGCAGCCTCCGGAGCAGTGGTCTTATCACCACCGGGGTTCCCCGCCACCTCCTCGCTCTCGGTCTCGGAATCAGACCGAGGCACCGGATCGGTAGTGGAGGCCTTCGCCTTTCCCTTCCCGCCGGCAGCCTTCTTCTTCCGCACCAACGGAGGACCATCTGCGGATTCCTCATCAGAACACAGGATTAGAGGAATTCCAGCAGAGGTTTCAACATTGAGGGGTCGAGGGTTGAATAACGCCTTACCTGGCCGCCTGGCGCTCAGGATCTCGTGGCCTGGCGGGTAGACCTCCACGAACCGATCCGCCGTCTGTGCAAGGATGGGCAAATCGTTCTCATCTAGAGCACGAGTACCCATCCGAGCGGGACTATCAGCCTCCCGCGGATACAGGAGCGACTGCAAGTCGTTCCCCTCTGAAATAAAAGACAACAGTTAGAAGACAAACATATATAAACAAAGAAGACAGATCGTACCGTAAGGGACATAATTCAAACCGTATTCAAGGACGATCAGGATCTTTTGCGCATCCGCATCCTTCCACACCCGGCTCATCCCGAGCATCACCATCCCGGACTCCGCAAAGCGGTAAACCGGAGATTGGACTTGGGATATCTTCGAGAACCATTCCGCCTCCTGGTAGTTGGAGGCGTGAAGGCTGGGGAGTGCTTGCCCATTCTTGAACTTCATGGCAAGGGGGATGGCGCGAGCGGAGATGAAAAAGAACTCCCGCTTCCATGAACGAAGACTGCGCTTGGTTGCGCAAATCTTCAAACCCTTGATCCGGGTTATCAGAGTATACCACCCTTGGATGCACCTCCAAGAGTAGAAGGTCATCAGGCGGTCGACGAAGGGCTCAACGCCCAGAATCCGGCACACCCACTCGAAGTGGCGAATCTTCGCGATCGCCATCGGGTGCACCTCGGTCAGGTGCACACCGTGCCTCTCCAGGACACGGTACACAAACTTTGTCAATGGGAACCTAAGATTCCCATAGACAAAGAATGCAGCATATACCCCGATCTTGCCTCTGGGGGCATCATACACCGTCTGATGAGGCTCAGGAAACTCAGGCTCGAGACACTCGAGCATGAACTTCCTGATGATGTACTGATATAGATCGACAGGCAGAGCACACTGGCACTCGCCAGCAGTACTCTTGTCATCCTTGTCGGACGTGGATGACGGGTGTTCAACGTACACCCCAGCCTCCTGGACTGTAGCCTCAAGATCATGAATAGAAGACATCTTGCAGGTGTGAAAAAGAGAACGATTTCAAGAGAAGGCTCGGCTGAAAAGGTGAGTATTCGCCGGAAATCGTTTTGAAGATGAAGAGAAAAGTGAAAGTGTGGATTACAAAGGACCCTCTCCCCCTTTATATACTAATCGCAATTAATGCGATGAATTTAATGCGGAAGAGAGAGAAATCACAGGTGCAATGAAACTATGACACGTGGCAAAAAGCAAGCTGGCAACAGCTGTTGAAAAGACGCGTGCCAGTAATTTCGCGGCCACGCGCCCGAAAATTTGCGCCCACGCGCCTGAAAAGGCGCCTGGAATGACCATATACTGTCACGTCGCCATAACTTCCAGCACGTCCTGACACTGTCAGAAGAAACCGTCGGACGACGTTTCAATAGTTTGGACTGTTCTTATCCTTTCACCAACTCTTCGAATTTCAAAATTTCAAAAAGATTCAAAAGCGGGAAAATACCCCTTACCTTGGCAACCAAGTAACTATAAGACAGATGCGAGTAAAGTGTTAAGGCAAAACCCTTCACATACTTAGCACCCGCAGGGAATTGACGCCAGGAATACCTTGGAAGTAAAGTAACCGTAAGACGAGTGCGGGTACAGTGTCAAGGCAAAACCCTTCACATACTTAGCACTCTGCAGGGAATTCAAACCAAGAAGGATCTTCTGGGCCATGCTTGCGGAAACGGGAATAACATCCCCGCATGACGGGAACGTCGAGAACTATATTGTTTGAAACTCCAAGATGGAATTGGTGGTTTTAGCATAATTGATCACTATGTTGAAAACTACCAAAACCCCATGGAGAATCCACACAAGTGGGACTCAACGCTCCTGACTTGTGAGGAGGTTACAGACCTACCCGCTTCATACCCAAAGATCAAGCAGAAAAGTCGGGAATTTCTGCGTGACATCAGGAAAACCGCGGGAAGAATCCACACGGAAAACCTTAAAACTAAAAACCCTTTTCAAAACCCCTTGCTAGTCCAAAGTTCACCTCACTTATTAATAATTCATGAGAAGAACATTGGACTGGGGGGACTTGAAGAGGTAGGTCCCAGCAGAGCCCAGTTGGACCCGCAAGACTCACCTTGAACAGGGACGTCTGCGCAACGACCAACTGCTTCCGCAGGACCCACCATGCTCAGAGAAAACCTTACGCGCAGTACGCCAGCTGTACCGGCAGGGAAAGCCTCCCAATGGTGAAGTACCCCGCTTGTTCCCGCAATTGTGGATACAAGCCATCAGGGAAGGCTACCCGCACTGACAGCAAGGCTACACGCACAAGGCACTAACTTGCTACTTCAGTAGTCACATGAAGGAATGAGCAAGGCGGGAATACTCCCGCCTAAATGAGCCAGTCCGTATGCTTCTGGAAGATCTTTTGTACTATACCTACTAAGGTATGGGCAAAACAGACGATCTGACCAGAACAACCCATGAACCAATCACATGGTGACAGCTCACCGACAACAGTACGAGGAGGAGCACCCTCTAGTACTGTTTCACTATTAGCCGCTGCCTACTCACCAACCCTTACTAGGGGACGTGCGCAGCCTACAATTGGTGGAACAGTGCATAGCCGGCAGTAAAGGAACAGTGTACAGCCGACCTTGTTACTGTCGGCCGTAGTCTATCCACCAACCAGCATGGCCTGTGTGTAGTCCACTGTTGGTAGAACAGGAATACAATTCAGCCGGCTGTACCTTCTAGGAAACCTACCTTCGGCTATAAATACTCCAACACCTTGGAATGGTAAGGACATCATCTGATATCTCATCTTATCTTATCTAGCAATCTCTTAATATATACTTATATTCAGAGCAATCTAGTCTGATTCTCACGTCGGAGGGTGGTCACAAGAAGGAACCCCCCCCCCCCTTCTCAGTGACGAGCTTACGGTGTCTGTTTTGCAGGTCACCTGAAGAACAACCTTCTCTGCTGGACCTCATCCTCGTGGGAAACATTACTTAACCCCCAGATTATCCGTAATCTGCCCTGGGTCACTTAGTGTTTCTTCAACAAGTTACCATTAATCCGTTCCCAACTCAACAACTCGTTTCGGTCGTTTAGGGACCGACATTCTTTTGCAAATGAAAATATCCGGTGGCTTAAGAAGAAGTGGGAGCGACCAGAGAGCTTTTAGATGTTTCGTTTATATATATTTAAGATATAAAATTATGTCGGTTACATTGGGTATATAATCGGGTAAATGAGTTAATATTATCGGGTATTTTAGAAAATCCCAAACACGCGAAAAACTTCAAAACTAATCTCAAACCCGTCCCAATTGTGTCGGGTTTCGGGTACTCACATCGGCTTCTAGTTTTATTGTCATCCTTACAAATTATGACTAAGTAAGTCCATTTAAAAACTTAATTGTTTAAACAAAAAAAAAAACCTTTTTTATTTAAGATCTAAATTTTTTTCCTCTTTCCGCCCAAAATATTTTAACTATTCTCGAACACGGCCTTATATACTTTCACTCGTTTTTTTTATAAACTGGATGTGCCTCAATGGTAGAGCACTCACTTTACTAGTGAGATGTAGGGGTTCAAACATCACTATCACCAATTTATATGAGAGATATAAGGGATAACCCTGGCTTGTCAGGGGTTCAAGTCATGATCTCACCCAGTTTTACCGGATCCTCGCTGTCGTGCCATTTGGCGGGTGTGGGGTCGGGTTTTATCCGGGGAATCCCTCAATAGGTGGACCGCTAGGGGCTCCGTCCGTCCAGACTCGTGGCTGACTCGAGCAACCTTTAGCCAATGGGGGCCGCGTACGGAGTACCTGACGTCACTTAGTTGGTCGTTAAAAAAAATACTTTCACTCGTTTTAGCTATTGGTATTTTTCAGTACGATGACGATTTCACCCAATAAACATGACTCACTTGCAATCAGTGTAAACTAGTAGTTGACCCGTCCGGTGGACGGGAATATCAACTTAGAAATGTGATTACATTAATTAATTTAGTAACAAATTATAATTGTATTGCTTCAACATGATGCACAATGCTTACCTTTTTTTAGAATTTAAAATCAAATTATTTCGATGAAGGCAATAGGCGCAAGCATTGTGGATGAAAACGTAATAAAGGTTATAAGTAACGTTCGTGTTGCATGTAAGCTTTGTTTTAGGTATTAATGGTATTTTGTAAAACAAATAATGCATCCCTCATATCATGTTTAAACCTTAATATATAATATAGATATGAAACAATTATTATAGAAATTTATAAAATCTTGAATTGAAAAGCAAACCCAAATTATAGCATGCTAACAAACGGTATATGTTCCCTTATTTTGTGGGAGATCATGGGTTATATGTAAAATGGGGTTAGTGGGTGTTAGGAACAACAAAAAGATTTATTATTTGAATGTTGCACACTTGCACATATAAATCTATAACCGCATAACATGTGATTAATTTTGATATAATAAACAATTGGGGTTAACATTTATCAATCTACATAAAAATAAATAAATAACACACACCAAAAAGTGCAACAATACAACTCATATGTTAACAATAAAATTAAAATGCAAGAGTCACATAATTCACCATGTTAATGAAAACGATACATAGTTTAAACGACACTAAAAAACAAAACAAACAAAAAAAAGAAAAGAAAAACAAAGCATGCGAAACAACTGACACGAGAACATAAGTGCAGATACATCATGATATTACTAAAAAAAAGTAAGCGACGCCATCTTCAGTCAAGATCAACTCGATTGTCAACCCAACCATACTTGGTCCTTTTAGTAGGCACACGACCCTCTTCAGACTCATCTTCAGAGCTAACAATCGCTATAACATCCTCCCATTTCCATTTATCAAGTGCCTTGTAGCGTTTGTTGATTCTGTTAGCCTTGACAACCTAAGACAAAATATATTAATCAACTATTAAATAATTTCAGCAAACACAACTATCAAATAGGTACCTCCTTGTTAAATTTGAGGTCAACGTCCTTTTTGCAACACACAACAATACAAAGGGATATTATCCAAGGAGTCCAACTCGTTGGAAAAAGAATATGTTTCTTGTAATTTATATAATAGAAAATATGTTAGCAGTTGATTTTGGTAGCCTAACTAACAAATAAGCTAATTATATTATAACCTTTTGAAGAAGGGACGGTTCAATTTCAACCTTGACAACTTGCTGCAGCTAAAACCACAAAACAAAACAGTTAGAAAATCCTTGTAAAACCAACATTAACAATTACATTTTACATCCTAACAATTAACGAAACCAAAAAAACATCAACGTACATGTGGGTACTGTTTGGGAGCTTCAACGGAAATTTCCTGTATTCAAACACATTGCTAGGTTAGCAAACTTCATGTCACAAATGTATATTATTGTAATAGCAAAATAACAAAAACAAACCGAAATAAGTTAAACATGCATACCTTCACGGGAATGTCATCAACAATGTTATCGGTTTCAAGAATAGACAAAAACTACAAGTAAAAAGGGATAAATGATTAGACGATTAGATCCTACAAACTTAGAAAAAAAGAAATTAATTGGCGTACCTCCTCGTCATAGAGAGTTGTGTGATGATTATATTCTTTATCCATGATAAGATTCACTTAACAACAAAATAAAAAATCCATTTATGGTATCTAGAATTCAATATATAGAGTCATAGTCACTACCATAGTAGTTAAAACTCCACTTCCCAACTTTGTAGGAGATAGTGGACATGTTGTGTGAGAAGAACCGTTGAAAATCAAAACTAAAACTTTAATATGGTTGCATGCATAACGAAAGCTTATAATTTTATATAACTATGTTAAGTAGTGGGTGGTTACCCATGTAAATGAGTTAGTGTGGTAGTTAGTATGTGATGAAAGATAACCGTTTTTAATCCATCCTTATCGAACGGCCTATATTCAATCTTGGATCTTATCGGACGGCCAGCATTAGTTTCCACTCTTAGTAACCTATTATTATAATTAGAGCATAACTGTGTCCCAATTAAAAAGCAATTTAAAATCCAAAAATCAAAAGGCGGAAGAACAAATTCCCTCCAAATGATAATCCACCAGAGCCACCAAAATCGGCTTTTCGCTCTTCCACCAACAACTTACGTATCAAATGGAATGGAATGGAATGAATTCAAACACCACTCAATCGAACCTACTCTCATTTCAGTCGAATCATATATGCTTTCACGATTCCTCCTATTCCTATATTATTATATATATTATGGACACCTTCCATTCACACATGCTGTAAGCTGTAATCGTCCTTCATTCATTTCTCTCAGATTCATTCATCCACCACCACAATTAGCTACCAAACTTCTTCAAGGACGTCCTAATTAATTAAACAAACCTACAGGTAATTTTCTTTCTATTATCTCTATTCTCTATTCATCAGATTTACGATTAATGTAGATTGATTCTAATTGCTCGATGAATTGGATATGGTTAATGATTATTATCGTTTATGTGCTCATATATATAGTTACGACGGTCATATATTAGCTAGGTATTTGAACGTATATATATGGTAACTGAACAGTGATTGTATGTAGGAATTAGGGCTTAAATCGATAAATAATTATGCTATTTTCATATAATGATGTCACATAACTCGGACATATTCGCTTTTCTTGTTTTCATAAAGTATATAGAGTGATTGAACCAATTTAAAAAGGGATGATATATATAAATACCATTTTATGATGTTTTCATAGGTTTATACGACCCGTATAAATATTGTGTGTCTACCATATGCACAGAGAAACCAGATTTCTGGCTTTTTGCAGCCTATATGACTCGTATAAGCTTATAGTACCACCAACATACTCATCACTAACCAACCACCATCACTTGAACAACATTGTTGACCACCGTCACCACCGCTGACACCCACCACATGAACATTACCATCACTTGAGCACTACCAACTGACACCGACGGTGGTTCTAGGTGAATACGATACCAGAATCAAGAACACGAAAGAGAAAATCTTATTAAGTGATTGAACTTAACAGAATACAAGAAGATGAACAAAACAAAATTACTTATCTAATCTGACTTAATCCCTCTTTTATACAGGACAAATAAACGATAAAACTAACTAGTTACAACTTGGTCCCTAATATTTGGAATTATATCAGAATAGCCCTTTGACCTCTAACAATCTCCCCTCTAATTCCAAATTTACCCTTTATGCTCTGCAACTCCAATCATAAGCCTCATTTCTGCAAATTTCAACTTTGGAAGTGCTTTTGTCAATATGTCTGCAAGCTGCATCTCCTCTAACAAATTTAACTATAATTTTACCATCTTCAATACATTCTCTAATAAAATGGTACCTAGTGTTGATATGTTTAGATCTTCCATGAAAAACAGGGTTTTTCATCAATGCAATTGCAGACTTATTATCAATAAACAAGACCACTGCTTCTTGCCTTTTACCTGTTATTTCTTCAATTAACCCTTGCAACTACAAAGCTTGACAAGCTGCTGATGCTGCAACCATGAACTCGGCCTCACATGACGATAAAGCAACAGTTTGTTGCTTTTGTGAACTCCAAGAAATTAATGAACCATTATAGTAAAATACATTCCCTGAAGTACTCTTTCCATCATCATTGTCAGTCAAATGATTACTGTAACTATACCCAATAAGATCTCCTTCTTGTGTTCTTTTGTACATAACACCATAATGAAGAGTACCTTTTATGTATCTAACCAAATGCTTAACAGCCTTTAAATGATCTTCTTTAGGACATTGCATAAACCTGCTAAGATATCCTACTGCAAAGCTCAAATCTGGTCTGGTATTTGTCAAATACCTCAACGAACCCACGATTTTTCTATAAGAGGTTGTATCAACATCTTCACCTCCTTCGGTCTTGTATAACTTTAAGCCATGTTCCATTGGAGTCTTTGTTTCATTACTATCTTCCAAACCAGCCAACTTTACAATCTTTGATGCATATGCAGATTGTTTAACCAAAATTCCTTCTTTCTTTTGAGCCACTTCTATACCCAAATAGTAACACAACAGACCAAGATCTGTCATTTCAAACTTGTTTTTCATTTGCTGTTTAAAACTTTCAACATCTTACAAACTACTTCCGGTTACTAGTAAATCATCTACATACACTCCAACTATTAAGAGTGAATTACCTTTAGACTTAACATACACTGCTTGCTCATGTTGACACCTTTTGAATCCCAATTCTTTCAATACAGCATCAAGTTTGATGTTCCATGCTCTAGGTGCTTGTCTCTAGCCATACAAAGCCTTCGACAGTTTAAACACCTTATGCTCCAACCCTTTCCTTTCATATCCTTCTGGTTGTTTAACATAGACCCTTTCCTTTAACTCCCCATGTAGAAAGGCTGCTTTCACATCCATGTGATAAACATCCCAATCCATTTTAGCTGACATAGCCAATATCAGTCTAATTGTTTCAATCCTTGCTACGGGAGCAAAAGCTTCTTCAAAATCTATCCCCAACTGTTGCACGTACCCTTTAGCAACCAATCTGGCCTTGTACTTAGTAACCCTTCCAAAAGCATCCTTCTTAATCTTATATACCCATTTTAATCCTATTGGATTACACTCCAATGGCGGTTCAACTAAGACCCAAGTCTTATTTTTTTCTATAGCATGAATCTCCTCATCCATTGCATTTCTCCAAACCTTCTCTTTAACAACTTCTTGATAAGAGAATGGTTCTCCTTCTTGAGCAATAAGCAACTCTATAAAGTTGATCTCTTCTTGTCTTCCCACACCATATTTCACACTACCATCCACGACAAAATCATTAAGCCTATGTGGTAGAGTAGAAGTTCGAGTAGACCTTCTTAGTGCAAACTGCTCAGAATTGTTTGTAACAACCTGATTTTGACTTTGACTGTTTGAAGACTCACCTTCCTCAAACTCTGTGACTGGACTTGTTTCATTATCAACATTTGCCATGTCTTCTTCTTGCATAAAATCATCATGTACATGAAACTCTACCCAACCACCATCATCATTACTAAACTCTTTCAAATAGTCTGACCAGTCCCAACTTCTCTTTTCTTCAAAATGGACATCTCTACTCACAACAATCCTTTTCTTGACAGGATCATACATTCTATAGGCTTTAGATCCCTCCTCAACCCTTAAGTATACCATAGGTGCACTTCTATCATCCAACTTCTTCATACCAGGTTGTATCAGTTTCACATGACCCACACAACCAAAAATTCTTAAGTGTTGCAAATTCGGCTTTCTACCCTTCAAAGCCTCGTAAGGAGTACATCCTTTTAAACTCTTAGTGATCAATCTGTAATGGAGATAAACAGAATGCCTTACACTTTCTGCCCAAAAGTCTTGTGGCATTTTCATTGCCTTAAGAATACTTCTGGTCATATTCAAAATGGACCTATTTCTCCTCTCTACGGCTCCATTTTGTTGAGGAGGGTATGGTGCTGTGAGCAGCCTTGTGATACCTTCTTTCTCACAAAACCGACCAAACTCATATGAGATAAACTCCCCCCCTCTATCAGACCTTACAACCTTGATACTAAAGTCATACTCACTTTCAACCTTCAACTTAAACCTCTTAAAGGTTTCAAATGCCTGGTCCTTACTTTTCAACATATAACACCACATGAACTTGGTACAATCATCTACTAAAAGCATAAAATACCTATTTCCAGCCTGAGTTGTTGGAGTGATTGGACCACACAAGTCCATTGATACCAGCTTCAAAGGTAACTCAGCCTTGTATGTGGATTTAACAGGGAATGGTTGCCTAGTTTGCTTTCCAACCAAACAAGCTTCACAAATCTGTGTTGGGTGACTGATCACAGGGACTCCTTTTACCAAATTCTTACTAGTCATCTCTCTCAATGACTCAAAACTCACATGTCCTAGGCGCCCATGCCATAACCAATGTGAATTATCAAGATTTGCATGAAAGCACATTGGTGTACCAATCCTCATATTTATCTTATACAACATGTTTGGTGATCTTTGGACTTTCATAAGAAGTTTCCCATTTCTCTCATACAACCACAAGAACTCATCTTTCATCCTTATTTCACATCCACTCTCAGTTGCCTGCCCAAGTGTAACACCCCGTAATCGCAGCGGAAACGTACACGGGATGCAACAGACACATCTGATATCAACAGCATTGCTTATAAAGAAAATACCACTACATTAATTTATAACATATTACATTGTTGCGAGATTCATTACTGTCTAGGTGATACACACATATTTTACCGATAAGACATTAATAAATTCATTACAAAACAAAGAGCAGCAAGCTTCCAACAGGTAGCACAGATAGTTAAGCACACATCAATCAATCCAACTTGGGCATACCTAGAAAACATGTAAAGAAAACGGGTCAACTACGAATAGTTGGTGAGTTTCACTAATTTAAATAAACACTGACAAATCATTTTAATAATCATTTATTAACAATATAATCATGCTGGGAACTATGTTACCCCAGAACATTTCCAATAACTTTCTGGGAACTATGTTACCCCAGAACAATAATAACCCCTGGGAACTATGTTACCCCAGAACAATAACAACCCCTGGGAACTATGTTACCCCAGAATAATAATAACCCCTGGGAACTATGTTACCCCAGAACAACAATAACCCCTGGGAACTATGTTACCCCAGAACAATAATAACCCCTGGGAACTATGTTACCCCAGAACAATAACAACCCCTAGGAACTATGTTACCCCAGAATAATAATAACCCCTGGGAACTATGTTACCCCAGAACAATAATAACCCCTGGGAACTATGTTACCCCAGAACAACAATAACCCCTGGGAACTATGTTACCCCAGAACAATAATAACACCTGGGAACTATGTTACCCCAGAACAATAATAACCCCTGGGAACTATGTTACCCCAGAACAATAACACATTATAAACATTTTATATATTCTATGCATCAGTCCATATATATATAAATGTACAAGTATTTCCATACGATCGGTATGTACTTAAATACTTTAAATAAGACATGTTTTCCGCCCCGGGAAAATATAATTAAAACAATTCATTAAAAGGGGCTCGTGAAAACTCACCTTGTTGTGAGTTGGTGAGTAATATAAGGAACAGCTACGTGCCTGGATCTGTAATATAATATCTAGTCGTTACTATATAATTCCCATAACTTAAATACATAGCAATCGGTACATCTGAGAACATTGTTAACCCAGTACTGTACTCGATTCGGGGACAATGTTAACCCCGTGACACTTCTAAGGACTCAGATTGACATTGCTTAGAGTTTGACAGTCAATTTAGTTAAGGTGATGAAATTATAGCTCGGTTTGACACCCCGTTTGGCCGCGGGGCCCGTTTCCGGTATTTCGGTGCCGGAAACGGTAACATCGGGTAAAATTACCCAAATCATCCGAATTATTTTCGGATGATTTATTTTTACTTAATTTACTTAGATTTATGAAATAGTCTATTTTTAGGGTTTTCATGTACCAGTCAGCTCGCTTATGCGAACTTTGCCGGTTTACACGTTTTAAGCTTTAAAAACTTGTTTTTATGTTCTTTTTAGCACAAATAATTACCCGATTAGTCTCGGGTCTTGAAATTTTGCACAAAACTTAATTTGACAGAAAGGAATTTTGTAAAAATTTTCCAGATTTATTTTCTTATATTTATATTTATTTATCTATTTTTAAATCTTATTAAAATACTAAATATATCAAAAATACCAAAACACTTTAGAAAAATCCCAAGTTTTTCTGGGATGATCTTTATCATCCTCATAACTTTCTGGAATTTTCCCAGATTTATTTTCCTACATTTACATTTATTTATCTATTTTTAAATCTTGTTAAAACACTAAATATATCAAAAATACCAAAACACTTTAGAAAAATCCCAAATTTTTCTGGGATGATCTTTATCATCCTCATAACTTTCTGGAATTTTCCCAGATTTATTTTCCTACATTTACATTTATTTATCTATTTTTAAATCTTGTTAAAACACTAAATATATCAAAAATACCAAAACACTTTAGAAAAATCCCAAATTTTTCTGGGATGATCTTTATCATCCTCATAACTCCCTGGAATTTTTCCAGAATTTAAAACTTATTTTTCAAGCCATTTTCACCCAAAACCGAGCTAGAAAGCCCTAGAACTCGTTTCACCGAAAAGCCTACTTAGACTTTTCCAACTGAGCTCAAATTTTGTGGGTGACTTTTATATGTTATAAAAAGCTTATCTTAAATTTTCCGGAATTTTTCATCATGTTTTGCTATTTTTCACTATTTTTGGCCAAAACCGAGCATTAAATTCACCAAATATTCATCTTTTATCCAAAAATTACCAAAAATTCACAGATCTCATATTTTCATGTGTAGATCATCTCTGTGAAATTTCGTGACCCGACTCTAAGCACACGTAAATCTGTCCATTTTTTCATAACACACGAAAACCGAACTATTTTGTGTTTTCTAGCTTTAGATCGCAAAGATCTCGGTTTCTAGCCTTTGCTAGCCGCTAGATACAACACTTACAAGCACATCAACACCACACCAAGCAAACTATACCAACAATCAAACCATTTCTTTCAAATTGTCGGTTTTTAAGTAAAAACAAAGGTTTTAACCGTAGAAATCCATTCCCGACTCTTTTTACTCATTTCTTGGACCAAGATCCCTTGTATAACATGTATACATCTCTTGATCATGCAAGAGTCGGTTCCATCTCGGTTTTTCACCCATCTTTCACTTGGAAACTCATTTTAACAAGATTTTAACCGTAAAATTTTATTCTAAACACTTTTAACTCATTACTTGGATCAAGATCCTTTGTATAACTTGTATACATCCCTTGATCATACGAGAATCGGTTTTATCTCGGGTTTTCACCCGTCTTTCACATGGAAACCTCCTTTTCTCAATATTGTAGAATTAGAAACAAGATTTAAGCATAAAAACCATGTTTATACCTTCAAAGTCTTGTTAGAAATCAAGGATTTTGAATGAATGTTGAAAGGATTTGAGAGATTGAGAGAGTTTTTGATCTAAAAAAAAATAACAATGAAGTGTGTGTGTGTGCATATAGGGCCGGTTGGCCAAGTGGAGGTGGGGGTGGGTCCCACAAATCCATTCTAAGCCACATATTCAGATTACACAATCCGGATAATGTTGTGGATAGTCTGGTTCAGTTCGTTTCTCGTTTAAACTCGTAATTCGGCTTGAAACGAAATTAAAATGGTCGTTTTTCGGGTTAAAGTAAAATTTATATAAAACTGATTTAAAAACTTTAAAAACTTAACCCATGACATTAAAACATCATATTATTAATAATTACGCATCTTTTTCAGCTTGATTGATCGTCTCTTGCTTGGTTTGGTGATAAAGGTTTCGTTTAGCGTACCGACGTACCATTAAATCGAAATCCTTTTTCTGTGCTATAATTTACTTATCCCGAAGCATTAATACCTCGTAAATATCACTAAACATTATATACTTCGTCTATAATGTAATTCCCGATTCGTTCGGGTTTCAATAACCGATCAATGATTAATTGTAATTCTAATACGATTCACTATATAATTGAGTATGATTCATACTGTGAACCATATATATTCGTATCAATGTGCTATAACTCATATAATCAATATTAAATAACACGTAAATAGTATATTCCGGCTAGGGTATACCTGGAGTTGCCGGAATCGTTACATTCTCCCCCCGTTATAAAAATTTCGTCCTCGAAATTTTATGCGTCAACTACTTCCTTTTGAGGAAATAGGTGGGGGTATTTCTTCCGAAATTCATCCTTTCGTTCCCAAGTAAATTCTGGGCCTCGTTGCGAATTCCATCTAACTTTGACCAACGAGATCTTATTGTGTCTAAGTTGCTTGATCTTACCGTCTACTATTTCGATGGGCTCCTCTACGAAGTTGAGCCTATCACTTATTTGCACACCCTCTAAGGGTAACACCGATGTCTCATCCGACAGACATCTTTTCAAATTCGACACATGAAACACGTTATGAACTGCACTTAGTTCCTCAGGCAGTTCTAGTCGGTAAGCTACCGGACCGATCTTTGCAGTAATAATGAATGGTCCAATATATCTAGGGGCCAACTTCCCCGCCTTTCCAAACCTGACCACTCCTTTCCAGGGTGATACTTTCAAATATACTTTTTCACCCTTCTCAAATGACAACGGTTTTCGATGGGTATCAGCATAACTCTTCTGCCGATCCCGCGCGGCTTTCAGGTTGTTCTTAATCTCAAGAATCTTGCTGGTCGTCTCCTGGACCAGATCCGATCTAATGACCTGCGGGTCACCCACTTCAGACCAGCAAAGTGGTGATCGGCACTTCCGCCCATACAATGCTTCATAAGGTGCTGCCTTTATACTGCTGTGATAACTGTTATTATAGGAAAATTCAACGAGCGGGAGATGTTGATCCCAATTTCCCTTAAAGTCCAGTACGCAGGCACGAAGCAAATCCTCCAAAGTTTGAATAGTCCTCTCAGACTGACCATCGGTCTGAGGGTGGTAAGCTGTGCTTAGGTCAATACGTGTTCCCAATGCTTCTTGGACAGCTTGCCAAAGTTTGGAGGTGAAATGGCTATCCCTATCGGAGATGATCGAGATGGGGATGCCATGACGAGACACTATTTCATTTATATAAATTTGCGCAAGTCTCTCAGTGTTAAAAGTATTCCTAATTGGAATAAAATGTGCCGATTTGGTTAATCGATCCACGATTACCCAAATCGCATCATGACCTCGGGGTGTCTTGGGGAGATGTGTCACAAAATCCATTGTGATCTGCTCCCACTTCCATTCGGGAATTTCCGGCTGTTGTAGCATTCCCGAAGGTTTCTGGTGCTCCGCCTTAACTCTCGCACACGTCGTACACTTGCCGACGTATGTGGCTATATCCTTTTTCATCCCTGGCCACCAGTAAAATTCTTTCACATCCTTGTACATTTTATCTGATCCCGGATGTATGGAATATTTCGATTTATGAGCTTCGTCCATGATTAAATCACGAAGGTCATGGAGGGTCGGGATCCAAATCCGATTTTTGAAATAAAGAATTTCGTCCACACGCTGTTCGAAATTCTTCTCGTTCCCGTAAAGTCCTTCTTTAACCAATTGGCCCTCTTTCAACGCCTCGCGTTGAGCGACTCGAATTAAATCTGAAAGGTTCGACTGGACTATCATCCCCAACGCTCGCACACGTAGTGGCTTGACTCGATCCTTTCTACTCAAGGTATCGGCTACAACGTTAGCCTTGCCGGGGTGATATCGTATGTCACAGTCATAGTCACTCAGCAACTCGACCCAACTTCGTTGCCTCATATTCAGTTCTTTCTGATCGAATATGTGTTGCAAACTTTTATGATCAGTGAATATGGTGCACTTTGTACCGTAGAGATAGTGTCTCCAGATTTTAAGTGCAAAGATGACTGCTCCCAGTTCCAAGTCATGAGTAGTGTAGTTTTTCTCATGAACTTTTAACTGTCGAGACGCATAGGCTATGACCTTTTTATTTTGCATTAACACGCACCCTAACCCTTTACGGGATGCGTCACAATATACAACAAATCCATCGTCTCCGTCGGGGAGACTTAAGATTGGCGCTTGGCACAATCTTTGTTTTAGCGTTTGAAACGCCGTTTCCTGCTCTTCACCCCATTCATATTTCCGATCCTTTTGAGTCAGGAGGGTTAAAGGTTGGGCGATGCTGGAAAAGTTCTCTATAAATCGACGATAGTATCCAGCTAAGCCTAAGAATTGGCGGATTTCTTTCGGAGATTTAGGCGCTTGCCAATTCTTAATAGCTTCAACCTTACTCGGATCAACGTGTATTCCTTTGTGGTTTATAACATGACCGAGGAATTGCACCTCTTGTAACCAGAAGTTACACTTGGAGAATTTTGCATATAACTTCTCCTGATCCAGGAGCTCTAAAACTAACTTTAAGTGTTGCTCGTGCTCCTCTTTACTCTTCGAGTATATCAAAATATCGTCAATAAATACAATGACGAACTTGTCAAGATAGGGTTTACAGACTCGGTTCATGAGATCCATGAACACTGCTGGCGCATTTGTTAGCCCAAAAGGCATAACTAAAAATTCGTAGTGGCCGTAGCGAGTCCGAAACGCGGTTTTTGGGATATCCTCCTCTTGAATTCTAACTTGGTGGTATCCCGATCTAAGATCAATTTTTGAGAAATAGCTCGCACCTTGCAGTTGGTCGAACAAATCATCGATTCGGGGAAGAGGATATCTATTTTTGATGGTTAATTTGTTCAATTCCCTGTAGTCAATGCACATTCGAAGGCTTCCGTCCTTCTTTTTCACAAATAGTACAGGTGCACCCCACGGGGAATAACTGGGACGTATAAATCCCTTATCCAACAATTCCTGCAACTGGTTGGATAGTTCTTGCATCTCGGACGGTGCAAGTCTGTAAGGGGCCTTAGCAACAGGGCCGGCTTGAGGTAATAAGTCGATTCTGAATTCGACTTGTCGGGTTGGCGGTAATCCAGGAAGTTCCTCTGGAAAAACTTGTGGAAATTCGCGTACCACGGGAATATCGTCCACCCGTTTTTCCTCAGAATCAGCGGCCGTCAGGCTCGCTAGATACGCCACACATCCCTGACGTATATATTTCAACACCTTGAGGTGGGATATAAATGGTATCATGGTGCCGGATTTTTCTCCCTGCACTAATACCTCCTCGTCATCCGACACCCGGATCTTGACGGTTTTCTTTTCACAGTTTATTTCTACCCTATTACGAGCCAACCAATCCATTCCCACTATCACGTCAAAACTACCCAATTCTACCGGTAGTAAGTCAATCAGGAAGGATTGTTCGCTTAGAATAAAAGGGCAATTCCGAACAATCCGATTAACTATCATGGTTTTACCGTTAGCGACCTCTACGGTGTAGGGTTCTATGGTTTCACCAGTAGGAAGGTTTGCTATCGAAAGGAATCTAACGGAGACAAAACTTCTATCGGCGCCTGTATCAAATAATACAGAAGCGTAATGATCAGAGACGAGGAAGGTACCTGTCACTACGCTGGGGTCCTGGCGCGCCTCGTTCGCTCCCATCACAAATGCCCGGCCTCGCGCCGGATTGGACGACGATGGCTGACCCGCGAGTTGTCTCCCGTTTCCTCCCTGATTCAGTTTCGGGCAGTTCCTTTTGAAGTGATCCGTGCTGCCGCATTCGTAGCAAGCACGGCTAGTGGTCACCATCTGGTTTCCTTGTGGGTTCTGCTGTCGGGCTGGTTGAGTTCTAAATGGTTGCGCCCGAATAGGTTGTGGTTGACGGTTCAGGTTGTTCAGATTTGTCTTACAATTTGGTGCGTAGTGTCCAACCCTGCCACACCGGTGGCACACCACCTCCTTGCACACACCACTATGGTGGTAACCACATTTCCCGCATTTAGGAAACGTTCCCCTCTGCGGTTCTTGCCTTCCGCCCGAACTAGTCATGGCATAGCTCTGGGCAGCGGGCCTAGCTCGTTTGTTTTGCTGCTTCTCTCGGATCCTATTGTCATACGTACCTCGCTTTCCCCCAGCCGACTCTCCCGTCGCCTTTATCGATCCGCTCCTCAAGAAATCATACGTGACAATACCAGCCTGTGTCACTGCACCCTCATACGTCTGGTGCCCTCCCGCGTTAACTATGCTCCTCACTACTGGAGTAAGTCCCCAAATATAACGTTCCACCCTTTTTGACTCTGGGGTGACCAACCACGGCACTAATCGTGACAGTTCATTAAACCGGTTGGTATATCCCAAGTGGTCCGCCCCATGCATCTCTAGGTTCCACAACTCATGTTCCAGTTTCTGCAATTCATTCTTTGGGCAGAAATGTTTCAAAACAAGATCCTTAAGCTCTGCCCAGGTCATGCGGTTTGTCGCCGCCTGACCTCGAGTCTGTACTATGGTGTTCCACCATGTCAAGGCATGGTCTGTGAACGTACAGGTGGCGTACTTAACGACACAATCCTCGGGACAGTTGCTGATATTTACCACTGATTCTATTTTCTCTAACCATTTCACTAACCCATTCGGTCCTTCCGACCCGTTAAATTCTAAAGGCTTGCATAACATGAAATCCTTGATTGAACAACCCCTGGATGGTCCAGTGCGGTTGGTCTCTACAGTAGGGATAGGGCCATTACTGTCGGTAGCGACCACCGTAGGCGGTGCGTCAGTACTCGGCATAGTGTTATCGGCAGGTGGAGGATTAGCATTATGTTCCCCGCCATTATTTATGGGCGTTTGATTGCTCGGAGGGGTTGGATTAGACGAATTATTAATGCTGGCGGCGATGCGCGATACTATATCCGGTATCGCCGCCTCCAACTGTTGAGCAATCAAACGGCTCACATCTACTTCCGATACTTTCGTTGATCGTTTCGGTGCCATTCTACACAATCATCAAAGAAATATATATAATCAATACCATCTCAAAATATAAAACACAATACATACTTCATTCATTAGTAAACATTGATTCATATTACACAAACATCAATTTACATACTTCCAGTCAACATTACATAACTACGTTTTAATACAAAGGGCCTATGTTGGTATCATCCTCGACATAACCCGCAATGGGTCAGTGCTTGAATGATACCCAAAAGTATCGATAATGATATGCCCTACAAGAGACCCCTTATGGGCCAGTGGTTGTACTATAACTAAACAAGATTCACTCCGTGTTAGTATCACCACTAACTACTTACACGGAGTATCAAAAAGCGGTTCAAGATTCTACCATCCAACACGTCTACACATGGTGGTAAACCAACCCCACCAACACCGCCACCAGCACCACCAGCACCGCCATCATAACCCGCATTCGGGTTTCCATCTGGTCGATCAACCAGTGGGAGTATGAGCACTCCCTTTTTAACTGGTTAATAGCATACTGGTGGTCCAGTATGCTGTCCCCGAGGTACGCCCGCCTCTGTACCCCCACGACCAGGGCGGCAGAGTGCTCGTTCACCTGCTCGGTGAGAACACGTAGCCAAGCCGCCAAGTCCCGCTCCTGCCTTGGCAGACCCCACACAGGTAGGGTTGCAGGCTCGGGTTGGGGGCGGGAAGACTCGCCCCGGTGGTATGTGGATCTGGGTGGGGTAACAGTGGGCGGAACATACGGGGCACTGATCCGCGCCGTGAGGCGGGGACCGTGTCTGGGGGGAATCGGGGTGGTCTGTGGTGCGGGCGGGGTAGGAGACCTGGTAACCCTAGCAGGGGAGGGTACACTAGCACTCCTAGCTGGGGTGGTCTGTCTAGAAGTACTATGACTAGCCTCCGAAGGCTCGGAGCTGGGTGCTACACTTGGGCTTCCAGAGGCCCCGGAACTAGCCTCTTCCGGGTCCTCTTCCGTCGACACACTAGGTGTTCTTGCCATTATACCTGCACACAAGTTAACAAACATATAGTCCTTTTCGTAGTGTAATTCATAATTAAATTAACACATACTTATTTATACAACTTTACCACATAATAATATTATCATATATTTACACATATGTTGCCAATTTTACCTATTTAAGTCCCCCGTGACTTCCCCTGAATTTCCTCGTGCAGACAAGTCTGTTATTATGTTCCGGACCATAATAACCCACTTGTCCATCCAAGTTCATCCCGATCTCGTCACAATATATTATTAGTTGATATTCAGATCCTATAATACTTGAGCTACTGGTTATATTTTAGGTATCTTTTTCAGACATCCTAATTCTTTATAACCAATGGCTCTGATACCAAGTTCTGTAACACCCCGTAACCGCAGCGGAAACGTACACGGGATGCAACAGACACATCTGATATCAACAGCATTGCTTATAAAGAAAATACCACTACATTAATTTATAACATATTACATTGTTGCGAGATTCATTACTGTCTAGGTGATACACACATATTTTACCGATAAGACATTAATAAATTCATTACAAAACAAAGAGCAGCAAGCTTCCAACAGGTAGCACAGATAGTTAAGCACACATCAATCAATCCAACTTGGGCATACCTAGAAAACATGTAAAGAAAACGGGTCAACTACGAATAGTTGGTGAGTTTCACTAATTTAAATAAACACTGACAACATTTTAATAATCATTTATTAACAATATAATCATGCTGGGAACTATGTTACCCCAGAACATTTCCAATAACTTTCTGGGAACTATGTTACCCCAGAACAATAATAACCCCTGGGAACTATGTTACCCCAGAACAATAACAACCCCTGGGAACTATGTTACCCCAGAATAATAATAACCCCTGGGAACTATGTTACCCCAGAACAACAATAACCCTTGGGAACTATGTTACCCCAGAACAATAATAACCCCTGGGAACTATGTTACCCCAGAACAATAACAACCCCTGGGAACTATGTTACCCCAGAATAATAATAACCCCTGGGAACTATGTTACCCCAGAACAATAATAACCCCTGGGAACTATGTTACCCCAGAACAACAATAACCCCTGGGAACTATGTTACCCCAGAACAATAATAACACCTGGGAACTATGTTACCCCAGAACAATAATAACCCCTGGGAACTATGTTACCCCAGAACAATAACACATTATAAACATTTTATATATTCTATGCATCAGTCCATATATATATAAATGTACAAGTATTTCCATACGATCGGTATGTACTTAAATACTTTAAATAAGACATGTTTTCCGCCCCGGGAAAATATAATTAAAACAATTCATTAAAAGGGGCTCGTGAAAACTCACCTTGTTGTGAGTTGGTGAGTAATATAAGGAACAGCTACGTGCCTGGATCTGTAATATAATATCTAGTCGTTACTATATAATTCCCATAACTTAAATACATAGCAATCGGTACATCTGGGAACATTGTTAACCCAGTACTGTACTCGATTCGGGGACAATGTTAACCCCGTGACACTTCTAAGGACTCAGATTGACATTGCTTAGAGTTTGACAGTCAATTTAGTTAAGGTGATGAAATTATAGCTCGGTTTGACACCCCGTTTGGCCGCGGGGCCCGTTTCCGGTATTTCGGTGCCGGAAACGGTAACATCGGGTAAAATTACCCAAATCATCCGAATTATTTTCGGATGATTTATTTTTACTTAATTTACTTAGATTTATGAAATAGTCTATTTTTAGGGTTTTCATGTACCAGTCAGCTCGCTTATGCGAACTTTGCCGGTTTACACGTTTTAAGCTTTAAAAACTTGTTTTTATGTTCTTTTTAGAACAAATAATTACCCGATTAGTCTCGGGTCTTGAAATTTTGCACAAAACTTAATTTGACAGAAAGGAATTTTGTAAAAATTTTCCAGATTTATTTTCTTATATTTATATTTATTTATCTATTTTTAAATCTTATTAAAATACTAAATATATCAAAAATACCAAAACACTTTAGAAAAATCCCAAGTTTTTCTGGGATGATCTTTATCATCCTCATAACTTTCTGGAATTTTCCCAGATTTATTTTCCTACATTTACATTTATTTATCTATTTTTAAATCTTGTTAAAACACTAAATATATCAAAAATACCAAAACACTTTAGAAAAATCCCAAATTTTTCTGGGATGATCTTTATCATCCTCATAACTTTCTGGAATTTTCCCAGATTTATTTTCCTACATTTACATTTATTTATCTATTTTTAAATCTTGTTAAAACACTAAATATATCAAAAATACCAAAACACTTTAGAAAAATCCCAAATTTTTCTGGGATGATCTTTATCATCCTCATAACTCCCTGGAATTTTTCCAGAATTTAAAACTTATTTTTCAAGCCATTTTCACCCAAAACCGAGCTAGAAAGCCCTAGAACTCGTTTCACCGAAAAGCCTACTTAGACTTTTCCAACTGAGCTCAAATTTTGTGGGTGACTTTTATATGTTATAAAAAGCTTATCTTAAATTTTCCGGAATTTTACATCATGTTTTGCTATTTTTCACTATTTTTGGCCAAAACCGAGCATTAAATTCACCAAATATTCATCTTTTATCCAAAAATTACCAAAAATTCACAGATCTCATATTTTCATGTGTAGATCATCTCTGTGAAATTTCGTGACCCGACTCTAAGCACACGTAAATCTGTCCATTTTTTCATAACACACGAAAACCGAACTATTTTGTGTTTTCTAGCTTTAGATCGCAAAGATCTCGGTTTCTAGCCTTTGCTAGCCGCTAGATACAACACTTACAAGCACATCAACACCACACCAAGCAAACTATACCAACAATCAAACCATTTCTTTCAAATTGTCGGTTTTTAAGTAAAAACAAAGGTTTTAACCGTAGAAATCCATTCCCGACTCTTTTTACTCATTTCTTGGACCAAGATCCCTTGTATAACATGTATACATCTCTTGATCATGCAAGAGTCGGTTCCATCTCGGTTTTTCACCCATCTTTCACTTGGAAACTCATTTTAACAAGATTTTAACCGTAAAATTTTATTCTAAACACTTTTAACTCATTACTTGGATCAAGATCCTTTGTATAACTTGTATACATCCCTTGATCATACGAGAATCGGTTTTATCTCGGGTTTTCACCCGTCTTTCACATGGAAACCTCCTTTTCTCAATATTGTAGAATTAGAAACAAGATTTAAGCATAAAAACCATGTTTATACCTTCAAAGTCTTGTTAGAAATCAAGGATTTTGAAAGAATGTTGAAAGGATTTGAGAGATTGAGAGAGTTTTTGATCTAAAAAAAAATAACAATGAAGTGTGTGTGTGTGCATATAGGGCCGGTTGGCCAAGTGGAGGTGGGGGTGGGTCCCACAAATCCATTCTAAGCCACATATTCAGATTACACAATCCGGATAATGTTGTGGATAGTCTGGTTCAGTTCGTTTCTCGTTTAAACTCGTAATTCGGCTTGAAACGAAATTAAAATGGTCGTTTTTCGGGTTAAAGTAAAATTTATATAAAACTGATTTAAAAACTTTAAAAACTTAACCCATGACATTAAAACATCATATTATTAATAATTACGCATCTTTTTCAGCTTGATTGATCGTCTCTTGCTTGGTTTGGTGATAAAGGTTTCGTTTAGCGTACCGACGTACCATTAAATCGAAATCCTTTTTCTGTGCTATAATTTACTTATCCCGAAGCATTAATACCTCGTAAATATCACTAAACATTATATACTTCGTCTATAATGTAATTCCCGATTAGTTCGGGTTTCAATAACCGATCAATGATTAATTGTAATTCTAATACGATTCACTATATAATTGAGTATGATTCATACTGTGAACCATATATATTCGTATCAATGTGCTATAACTCATATAATCAATATTAAATAACACGTAAATAGTATATTCCGGCTAGGGTATACCTGGAGTTGCCGGAATCGTTACACCAAGGCTCAAGATATTATTCTTCAATTGAGGAATATAGTACACATCTGTAAGAACTCTTTGCTCATTGTTCTTCCCTTCCAACACAATTGACCCCCTGCCCTCAATCTCAACACAAGATCAATCCCCAAACTTCACATTCCCAATAATGTTTCTATCAAGATTAGTAAAGATAGACCCATTACCTGTCATATGGTTTGAAGCTCCATTATCAAGATACCATAACAATTCATCACATGAATCTAATGAAAACTTTGTAGGGACAACTTTGCTTTCATTCAAGAAAACCATCTTCTTCTTTATTAGTGTTTGTGATTGCACCATTAAAAATGCAGGATCTTGTTCTTGACCGTCTTGTGTTGTGGTTGAGTTTGCTTCTTGACCTTTTACTATTATGCCAGTGCAATCTCTAGCATAATGCCCTAATTCGTCACATTTAAAACACTTAATCTTGGATTTATCAACTCTCTTTTGACTACCCATATTACCTTTTGACTTACCACCATCCCCTTCCTTTTTCTTTGAGTTAAACTTTGAATTCTTGTTACTTTTTACCCAATTCTTGTTCTTAGACTCAGAATCTTTATTCCTTTCTTGCCATTCTGAGTGAGTAAGCAGTACCTGATCACCTTTTGGTGCTGCCATAGATTGCCTCTTCTTGTTATTCTTTCCTCAAAAGTCTTCAACCTTCCAATCGCTTCTTGAAATAACATCGTTTCAAGATCAATAAACTGCTCAATTGAGGCCACAATCTGAATGTATTTCTCAGGAACAGCATCAAGCAATTTGCGAACCAGTAACTTCTCTTGGAATGGTTCACCTAAATCACTTGCCTTAGATGAAATTGATGTGATCTTCGAAGCAAAGTCATCTATACTGTCATTCTCATACATCTTTAGGGCTTCAAATTCATTCTTGAGCGTGGCTAGTCTCGCTATCTTGACTCTATCTGCACCGACGTATCTTGTCTTGATTGCAGCCCAAATCTCCCTTGCCGTAGTGAGATTTGCAACCTGAAGAACCATCTCTTCAGGCATCGCTTGAAACAAGTATGCTATGGCCGCATTATTCTTCTTAACATCGATGTTTTCCGGAGCCGGATCAGTTGGTTCAATTACTTCCCAGAGACCGTGCAGGTTAAAGATTGCCTTCAATCTTACCGCCCATATTGTGTAATTCGTCGGAGTGAGAAGCGGACATTGAAGCGGTATTGACATGAAGTTTTCACGAGGAGGTGGTTGTGGTGTTCCCATCTTTGATCTTCGAGTGTATAATTGACGGAAGCGATTATCCAGATTCAAACTGATGAATCGATTGAGCGAACTTAACCGCTCTGATACCAATTGAATACGATACCAGAATCAAGAACACGAAAGAGAAAATCTTATTGAGTGATTGAACTGAACTGAATACAAGAAGATGAACAAAACAAAATTACTTATCTAATCTGACCTAATCCCTCTTTTATACAGGACAAATAAACGATAAAATTAACTAGTTACAACTTGGTCCCTAATATTTGGAATTATATCAGAATAGCCCTTTGACCTCTAACACTAGGGGCCGGCAACCTCAATTAGAGTAAAGCTCTTAAAGGTCCAATATGAGATTATGAAGAGGTTTGGACGAAAATATTGAGTTTTCCAGCCAAAAAATGTTTTTTCGCGATTAATAACGTTAGGGTTCTGTTAGTCCAGATCTTTTGATGAAAAATATGTTAAAAGATAGAATCGCCAACAAATATTACGTTAGTTAAGAAAGACGGCGGCCAATAGTTAATATTAAAATTATTTAAATCCGATAGAAGTTAATATAATAATGAAAATGTGTAAATCTGAACTTCCAAATGTTTGAATATCTTTTATTTTAATCCTTTTAGTTGGATGAATATGATATCATTCAGGTTTTAAATACATATATAAATTTATTACTTGTAAATTCGTTTACTTATAAACCAAACATAACTTCATATACATACCGTTGTAAGTTATGATTTTAAAGAATTGAAAGTGACTTTTAAGGGGTATTTGTTACAGTATAAAAGAGGGGCACGAGTGGGTGTGGGTGAATGTGAGTGTGCGTAGAACACCGTTACAACGGTGGCATGAAGAAGTAGCTCACAAGCTGGGTAAATGATTATGTGTCGTAAAATGCACTTTTTTTATATAGCTCAACTCCCACCATAACGCATACCCTAAAGACCAAAGATAGCATATGAAAAACCAAATAACTTTTTATTATACAAAACAGAAGAAGTTATCATAGGTTCTATAAAACAGATCCAGATCATTCATGTCAAATCTTCACTTCATGGTTCGGTTTGAGCCCGCGAAACCGCTCATCGGTTTAGTTTTACGGTTAATTTTTTCTTAACATTTGGTCGGTCGGTTTTAAAATTTTCAAACCGTATCGAATGGTTTAGGTTACGGTTTGTAGCGGAAACCAACCTTATAAAACCGGACCAAACCGTATGATTTAATTATGTTAAATTTTTAAATATCTTATGCTATATATGTGTACATAAATATATTTGTAGACATAATCTAATTAATTTTTTTAGTGTACACAGTATATAATTATATTTTACTAAAGCCCAAATCCAAAACACAGAGGTTGTGTTCAAACTTCAAACTTGTAATTTAGACAGGTTTTGTTTAAAACATGTATAAAATTCTATTGAGTTTTACGATAAACATATCATACCGTATTATGGATATCATTTATAAAACTCAACAAGCTTAAACCGTGAAACCAAACCGTTACTAACAGTTTGGTTCGGTTCGGTTTAAAAAATCTACGGTCTGGTTTTGGTTTACATAAACCAAAAACCATCACTAACGGTTTGGTTCATGACTTAACCTAAAAATCGCGAAAGTAAACACCCCTATCTCTTACAATCAAAATTTACCCAAAATACGTCTTGGAAACATGTCCCCTCTCTTTTCCTCCTCATTCTCACGCAGCCCACTTTTAATGCTTTTTACATAAAAAAAACATCCATCCTCACTTTTTTCTTAACATCATCCACCCTCTTGAAAAAGGCTCAATATTTAGTAGATGCTAAAATAAGCCTGGTAATCATAATCAGTTTAAGAAAAGGTTGCCAATTCCATTTATGTACGTAATTTCCATCTTTGTTGAATGAAACAGGAAAACATATATTATTAGCAAAGTCACTTTTCTTTAAAGCACGTGATTAAACATTTTTCTTAAAATAACAACAGCTGGTTTGTTTTATTGTTGACATAATTAATTAGATATTTTGACACCCAAAAAGTTATATAACATGGATTGATTATTTTTCCTTATTTAGGGATCTAATCATGACCCTTTAAAAAGTGTTGCTCGTCTCTCATCCGCAAAACAACAAAAAAATATTTTGAACAAAAAAACAAATAGGTCAAGATCTTAATATTTGACACCAGAGCACACCACTTTGATTGAAAAATGATTTGTTTTCGTTCAGCAACGCCGGCGGTTAACCGGAAAAATTAGGAGGGGTTGTTATCATCTTTTAGAAAAAGTGTCTACGTGTCCCCTCTTTTGGTGATGTGTACTTCTACTTAGGTAAGCATTCAATAAAATACATTTCTTTTGATTTTCCTTCAAATAATTGTGTTTATTGTTTAATTTCAATATAAGGGTCATAACTAAACAAAACACTTTTTCTTAGCTAACAATTAAATTTTAATAAACCCTTAGTTGGTCATTAAAGCCCTCTCAAACTCTCTCGGGTTGGGTATGTTACTTAGCCAAGCAACAACTGAGCCAACGAATATGCTAAGATTATGCGTTATGGTTTAACTAAATGATGTGTAGTAGGCTTTAACTAACTTACCCTGTAACAAGTTTGTTGCAGTTTAACTAAAAAAGTGAATTAAAAAAATGTGACCGGTTGGTTTGGGATGACCCCATCTCCTTTACTCTCTATCAACCATTAACGGGGTAGCGCTCCCAACTTTGGCGCCCCAATTTGACAAACATGACGGAGTGTTGTGCCTTGTTAACTGCGTATGTGGTTAGGGACATGAAGCCACTACGTCCAGCCTAACCACACATCAGTCACAAGGGTCGTGTGACATGTTATATGGCATTATTGGGGCATAATGTAACGTTTATATGAGCATATGAAACTCTGCTTGATCAAATTATACGATAAGTATAATGTGTTAGACTGACACAAGACCGATCTCTATGACTAGAAACGGACCCACATGATGACGTGAGCTGATGTACACAGTCACACACCCTAAAACAAGTAAATAATAATAATTACAAGGCTGATGATATCTATCACCAATCATTGATGTGTTAGCCTGCATGGCTGTTTGAGAGACATAGACCTTGTAAAGCAAAGCGTACACGAGGATCCAACTGTTCCCTCTTCTTTTCTTTCTCCCACCACTATGTCACCCCAACGCTCCTTCTCCATCTTTAATTCTTCTTCTTATTCATCTCTCTCTCTCAATCTCAATATCAAACCCTCAATTCAATTGATCCAAATCTTCCATCCCACCATCAAAATGAGTCAACTTTGGTGAGTCTGTGTTTCATTTCATGTTTCTTCAATCCATATGCCAACTGGGTCCTTCTTGATTTTGTTAAAGTTTGCATCTTTATCCAGTTTATAGGGTTTCTTTACATGCAATGTCTTTATTTTTCATAAATCTTGAAACTTTTTTGCAAGTTTCTTATTATGGATTCATGGGGTATCAATTGGGATTATTAAATTAGGATGAATTTTAAATGTGGGGTTCTGGAATCTTGGACTGAAATAATATGGACCCATTTGTAGTACTCTGATTATTATTATTATTATTATTATTATTATTATTATTATTCTTGTTATGTGGATCCCATTTATTCTCCTTATTATCTCATTTTATGCCCTTTTGTTTATCTAATTTATATTCATTCCATGACTTAACTTAGGGGTTAATGAATTTAATATTCTTATGTTTGTTTGTTTTAATCATAATGTAGATACAACTTCTTTGAAGTTGGTTAGAAAACAGTTATGCCTGGAAACAAGTACAATAACAGCAACGGCAACTCATCATCGGTTCCATCAAGTCGAATAGAGAGACTATTAAGAGAAAGAGAGTTAAGAAAGAACAGCAGAGCTTCATATTCTAATGACTTAAACAGTAATGATGGAACTGAGTTTAGTGATAATTTGTTGGAACAATTTCTAGAGGGCGCATCTGCTGCACGTGACGGTTGGGAAAAACCGGACGGTGGACTTTTTACTCAACGGTTGTTGGTTGTTGCTAACAGACTCCCCGTTTCTGCTGTTAGAAGAGGTGAAGAAAGTTGGTCTCTTGAAGTTAGTGCTGGCGGTCTAGTCAGCGCTCTCCTCGGTTAGTTTTCAAATCTACTTTGTTCTTATAAAAGTTAATTTAAAAACTAATACAATGTGTTTCATTTCATTGTGTTATAGGTGTTAAGGAGGTTGAAGCAAAATGGATTGGATGGGCAGGTGTAAATGTGCCCGATGAGCCCGGGCAGCGGGCACTGACCAAAGCATTGGCTGAAAAGGTACTACTTTCTGAGTGACAATTATTGTCCAGCTAACTTGAAGTAGGATGTAATAGTGAAGACAACAGGTTTCATAATTGTTAAAACTGAAGTTAAACTGGAAAAGAAAAATCACTAAATAGTAACCAAGACTCGTATATGTTTCATTTGCCTCTTAATCATAGTTTTCTTTAACACTTATAGAAATATAGAATCGGAACACCTACTGAAAGTTGAGTGACTGTAGAAAAATCAAAAAGATTTGACTGACTTTAGTGGGATACTAAGAAACTTGGTTACTATTATAAAGGATTGGTTAATAGTTATTATTATTATTGTTGTAGAGGTGTATACCGGTGATTCTTGATGAAGAAGTCGTGCATCAATATTATAACGGTTATTGTAACAACATACTGTGGCCACTTTTTCATTACCTTGGTCTTCCACAAGAAGACCGATTGGCAACAACTAGAAGCTTCCAATCACAATTTGCAGCATACAAGAAAGCGAATCAAATGTTTGCTGATGTGGTAAACGAACATTATGAGGAAGGTGATGTTGTTTGGTGCCATAAAACCATCTTATGTTTTTGCCAAAATGTCTTAAAGATCACAACAGTAACATGAAAGTCGGTTGGTTTCTTCATACACCATTTCCATCTTCTGAAATTCATAGGACTTTACCTTCTCGTTCTGAGCTTTTACGTGCGGTTCTTGCTGCTGATTTGGTTGGGTATGTTTATAATATGTTATAACATATGTTAACTGTTTCTTATGTATTATAACATATGCTAATTTGTTGAGCATTTTTCAGTTTTCATACGTATGATTATGCGAGACACTTTGTTAGTGCGTGTACTCGTATACTTGGACTTGAAGGTACTCCTGAAGGTGTAGAGGATCAAGGGAGACTCACTCGTGTTGCTGCGGTAATTTTAAACTAAATTTGTTACATACTTTAGTGATAATTATTATCATTTTTTCTAATGTAAGTTTTTTTATTTGTGTATAGTTTCCAATTGGTATAGATTCGGATCGCTTCATTCGTGCACTTGAGAACCCACAAGTTCAAGAACATATGAAAGAATTGAGAGAGAGATTTTCTGGGAGAAAGGTGATGTCACTTTTATTAAAATGTGCTTTTTTATAACATGTAAATTTGTTACAAGATTGTTCGTGTTACAGGTAATGTTAGGTGTTGATTGATTAGATATGATCAAAGGGATTCCACAAAAGATACTTGCGTTTGAGAAGTTTCTAGAAGAGAATCCATATTGGCGCGATAAGGTGGTTTTGTTACAGATTGCAGTACCAACAAGAACAGATGTTCCTGAATGTAAGCTTATAAGTTATAAGATAGTCAACTTTTCAGTTTTTAATTTTGTTGTTTTACTTTTGGTTTACAATAATGTAATATTGCAGATCAGAAACTCACAAGTCAAGTCCATGAAATCGTGGGCCGAATAAATGGAAGATTCGGGACACTTACAACTGTTCCAATTCATCATCTGGTTAGCCTTTTGCCTTTTCTTATTCAGTTTTTGGTGTGTGTATTTACACACACTATACTTAATGTTAATCAAAATTTACCATCACTCTGTTATGTATGCAGGACCGATCATTGGATTTTCTTGCTTTATGTGCACTATATGCTGTCACTGGTACTAACCCATAGCTCTCTTGTTTGTATTTTTTTATAATTCATATAACCAAGTTTGTGAATTTGGATTACATAAATGTGTGATTGGCAGATATAGCAATTGTCACATCTTTGAGGGATGGAATGAATCTTGTCAGTTATGAGTTTGTGGCATGCCAAGATGCTAAAAGAGGGGTTCTGATTCTAAGTGAGGTAACTAATTGGTATCATAAACTTTGTATTAGCTTATATTATTTGTATATGCCATATAGTGCAAACTTAGGGTTTAACATCACAATTCAAATATTCGTTGGGTCAAAACAGGCTCTAACCCAACTGGACTCTTGTTGAAATTGTAATTTTGATTTGCTGTTATGAAATATTTTGGTTTAAATATTTTTTTATGAACATTTGAATTTTGATTTGATGCTAAAAAATATTCGTCTGGAGTTCTTTGAATTTACTTTTTGTGATGTTAACGAACATTTATATATACATCTGGACTCCATGGTTTACGCGTCGGTGGATACCTCCCAACAGCAAGTGGAGGCGATGTAGACGACGAGGACTGGTCGATGGAGACAAACAATAGTTGTGGGTGGTGTTAACCCATTTAAGACTGTTTCAAATTAACAAGATTTATAAGAGTACCCGTTTTGACCCGCTGTATAGTTTAAGTTGGTCCATGTTGACCCGTTGTCTGGTTTGATTTAAATTTTACCCAAATGAACCCATATGTAAAAAAAATTTCCCATACCAACCTACATTTTGCAGAATGGGTTATGATTTTCACCTCTAATATATACCTTCACACATTTACTACATATATGTAGATATAAAAAATGGAATCAAAAGAACTTACATATAAATAGGAATTGTAAGAACTAATCTGAATTCAAATACATATAAGTTCCACCCATGCATTTAAAACATGTGTCCATAATGGTCCTTACAGTTCTTACCTACGTTTTTGTGTGCGTGCAGTTTGCGGGTGCTGCACAATCCCTTGGTGCAGGGGCTATTCTTGTTAACCCATGGAACATCACTGAAGTTGCAGCTTCAATAGGCCAAGCTTTAAATATGAGTGCCGAAGAGAGAGAAAAACGCCATCGCCACAACTTCTTACATGTCACAACCCATACTGCTCAAGAATGGGCTGAAACTTTTGTAAGGTACATGTTGAATCTGCTTGACCTGCCAACATTCTTTTTATAAGAATTAACTTTTTATTAACTATTTCAATGTTGACTGTTGTAGTGAACTGAACGATACTGTAGTTGAAGCACAACAGAGGATACGACAAGTTCCACCACAGCTGCCAGTTGAAGAGGCTATCGAGCGTTATTTGCAGTCAAGTAATCGGTTAATCATACTGGTAATACATCCATATCCAACCATCCATAAATAAAACTAATTAAATCCTTTCATTGTCTTGTTTTGATTATTTTCTGATGTTTCAAATTATTGAAAAACTGCAGGGATTCAGTGCTACATTAACTGAACCAGTTGATACTCCCGATAGGCGTGGTGGTGATCAGATTCGAGAAATGGATCTTAAATTGCACCCAGAACTAAAAGAATCACTGCATAATCTTTGCAATGATCCACATACAACCGTTGTAGTCCTCAGTGGAAGTGACCGAACTGTATTGGATGATGTATTTATCTTAAATCTTAATCTAATTCTTTTTAACTTTTAATATTTTGTTGAATTTGTTTTGAGAATGTTAAGGTATATTTTCATTATTTTCCAGAACTTTGGCGAGTTTAACATGTGGTTGGCGGCTGAAAATGGAATGTTTCTGCGGTCCACTAAAGGAACATGGATGACAACTATGCCTGAACATCAAAATATGGAATGGGTTGATAGCGTTAAGGTTGTATTCTTATTCAGTAATTTACATTATGTATTAACTTGCAGATCGTCTTTTAACTTCAACTAAGTACAAAAAACATCCCTGAAGTTCATATATTCTCGCACTTTTTCATTTTTTTATTTCGTTTTGTTTTATTTTTTTATCACTTTTATTTTATATATTTTTTTTAATAATTTAATAAACCATTTTTTAAATTTGTGAATATTACACAGGGCAGGGTAAATAGTCATTTTTAAAATGACTAGCAGAAAATGTACTTGTTAAAGTTAAAGGACATGATCTGCAAGTTACCCCAAAAATAAAGGATGAAAACTGTGAAACCTATTTCATAATATTAATTTTGTAATTTTTACAACAGCATGTCTTTGAGTACTTTACTGAACGAACACCTCGATCGCATTTTGAGCTTCGTGAGACATCACTTGTTTGGAATTACAAATATGCGGGTAATTTTCAACTTTCTTTATTTGAGTTTTCATGATCCTTTGTTATTAATTTATTATGTTGTTTTTTTGGGCTTTTTGTTGGGTCGTTAAAGTTTAAAACTCAAATGCAGATGTTCAATTTGGGAGGCTTCAAGCCAGGGACATGCTGCAACATTTGTGGACGGGCCCAATATCTAATGCATCTGTTGACGTTGTACAAGGTAGCCGGTCTGTTGAGGTTCGAGCGACTGGTGTAACTAAGGTTAATGGCTCACTTTGTTAAATACCTTATGATTATGATTTTATATAGTTTATAATAGTAGTAGTTATTAGTTAGTAATATAAGAAAACCACACTGACCAAAATATAGCTTTTGGTCACAGTGGCTAAGTGGGTGGGTCTGGTGGGCTGGGTAACGGGTCAGAAAAGACAAATTTTTGCTACTCACAACACATTTGTCCAAAATGATTTAATTTTTGTAAGGGTTAATATAATACTTTCTCGTTTTTCACAAAAAGTCTCAACATAATCTGGTTTACTATTCATGCACGTATAACAAAACATGAAGCACTATCTTAACCCAGTATCACTATATTAAAGTTTCTACACTTGTCTAGAATGCATGTACCTGTGAAAAAAATATTAAGAATAATAACTGGTTTCCGCTTATGTTCGTAAAAATAAGATTATATTTTTTTCTACAAAATAGTTGGATATCACTTCATCATTTTTTTAATTTTTTTATTATTTTTTTTTTGAGGTAATGAGCCATTATTTTAAATATTTTTTTTTTTCAAAAGTACATGAACTTTAGACGAGTGTTGAGGGACTTTTTCGTGTTTGCTTGATGTGTGCAAGGACTTTTATACGCCAAATTTATGTTAAGTAACCTTTTCATGTAAGAATGAGAAAATATGTTGGTTTGTATGATATTAACTAATTTATAATCAATTAGTCTATCACGTATACTCACAAAACTTATACCATTTCAATAATAACAAAAAAGATTTCAATAAAATGATTCAGACGGTTTTTGCATTAATCATATGACGGAAACCTTTCGACGAAGTTAATTCTTTGATTTTATCTATTTGATCCGTTAAAGATAGAACATAACCCAAGCAGACCCATCCATAGGTAACTGGCCGAAATATAATATATTTGCACAATGTTTTACAGGGTATCACAATTGTTCGTATACTAGGGGAAATAGTTCATAGCAAATCCATTTCATCTCCAATCGATTACGTCCTATGTATCGGCCATTTTCTAGGAAAGGTATGTACCCTAAAAATTAATATTAATATTTGTAAAAAAATGTTTCATTTGTTTTATATTTTTTCAGGACGAAGACATTTACACCTTTTTTGAGCCCGAGCTTCCTTACAACGGAATGGGTATTCCACGACCCAAACTAAACGATGTTGCAAAGGGCCCAGGAGACAAAAGGCCCGGTAAAAGCGGGCCAAAATCATCTCAAAAGCCCGATAACAAACGGACTACTAATTTTAACAGAAGTAACGGTTTTGAGAAAGGTGGAAAACGGTCGTCCGTGTCAGCAGACAAGGTGTCGTGGAATGTTCTAGATTTGAAAGCGGATAATTATTTTTCATGTGCTGTCGGACGCACGCGTACAAACGCGAGGTACCTTTTACAGTCGTCGGATGATGTGGTTTCGTTTTTGAGAGATCTTACTCAAGCTACTTGAATACATGTTATAGGAATATAGTTTTGGTATGAAGTGGTTTAATTAATGTGGGGATTAGTACTTTTACAGCATTTTAATTTTGATAATGTCATAAAGCTTTTTGTTAGCTTCAAATCAATGGTATTAATTGTCACGTTATTAATTAAGAATTAAGATTCATGTGTTTGAATCATAATTGTGCCAACCAAGTGTATGTGTATGTGTATGTGTAATGCCAGCTATGTTTTTAAAAGAAAATGAATGTGAAAGACTCATATCATGGTGGTGGTGGTAGGTGTGAATGATTAATGTGATCTGTTTTTGGCTTCGTGTCGATCTTAGATTTAGTGACCAAATTTCATTCCACGTTAGGGAATCATAATACATGTTCTTTTGTGCTAAAAGCTACTTTAGATTAGTTATTATTATTTTTTTAAAAACTTAGAATAATGGCATAACATGTTTTAAAGATGGTTTTGAAGTTAACATTACTAAACATTATATTTATATTAGTGCAATCAATAAAAGATTAATGTAGCTCAGTTTTATAAACATTATATTTATGTTGGTGCAATCAATAAAATATTATTGATTAACGTATATCTTAGAACCAATTTTTTCCAATTTGATGGTTTGATCTATGATTTAGCATTTATGGACATTGATAATCCATTTAGCAAATTTCTTCGCCTATTCGAGCCTCCCATTTACACCTCGAGAGGTAGAAAGAATTACAAGTCTATATTAATTGGTTAGGTTTTTGGTAATTTGATGTTTGATTAACTGTTAAGCTTGTCTATGACTAACTTTGAAAGCTATTGAAATTTGCAAGTTGAAGTTATTCACAAGTTAGGCAACACAAATTTGGTCTGCAAATCTATTTAAATCTTTCTTATTATAATTTAGTATTTTAACCATCAGTAAATGGATAAAACTAATTAAACCAACAAAATTTAAACACATTCCATACTTTTATCAATGATTGATAAACCAAAAAACAAATAAAAATAATCTTTTAACTAATCACCCCAGGCTCGGATGAGCGTTTTCAAAGTCACTATCTAGTTTATGACTTGATGTTGCAGTCAACAATTTCTAGTGTTTTAATAACCTTATTATTGTTATTATATCATTATCATCTAAACTGGTACAGCAAATTTAATTTAAATCTCAAAACAATACAACTAAATACTTTTATGTACATATCCCTAACTAACTGTCCAGCTGGTCCTAACCAATTTTGAGATCATTGGGGACCAGGCCCTGGTCTGGTCTGGTCTGCTCTGGTCTGGTCATTCACCCACAAATTATGAACCATGACAGATATAGCCTTAAAGGAGATTTAATTGTCTGTAAAACAACCACATGAGGAAGCTACCAGTTCCTCAAATATGACATGAAAATATCAAAGATTTCACACACAACATAGAAACTTATACCAAGAAATAATAAAATTTATAGAAAATCCAATCGTACAAGACTGCGTGCGGTTTTTAACAAAATAGTAAAGACGGAAATACTCAACTAATCTCCATGTAGTTGACACAAATGATGATGAATCTAAAATATAACCTGAGTAGTAAACATTACAAATGTATAATCCGAATCATACAGTAGGGGGAGTAGTAAGTAACCAAACACAAGTGAACCTTCAGTCTCTAACAAAGAATCAAATATTATTATTAATATTTCTTGTTCGGTTCGAACACGTACTTGATTAACGACTCCTTGATCGACAACAACTCCGGGAACTCCTTCTTCAACTTTGTTGCATCCAACTCGTTATTGCTTCGTGGGGCCACTATCACTTTCGCCTGTTCTTCCAATGTGAAATTCACCCACTTGAATCCCGGGTTTATGTACTTCTTGTACATTTCAAGAATCTCATTGTGACTCACAACCCCAGGATTCGTAAAGTTCCAGATTCCCCTTAGATTCCGTTTTGCCATCTCGATTGAAATCGGTAGAAGTTCATCCAAAACAGACATGCTGTTTGGTATGTTCACGACCTTATCATAACGGGCTATTTTAGTGATAAAATTGCGTGGGTTGTTAAGATCGGATGATATCGGCATTCGGACACGAAGCGTGCAAACATTATCATATTCTTTCAAAAGCTCCTCAACCTGTGAACAAATGAATAGACGGTTATATATATTATATTACATAAACGGGCTCGAGCCTGCTCACGAGCCTAAACGAACTTCTTATTTATAACATTAATACATTATAACAAAAAATAATAAGTAGCATATACTTGGTATATAATTATAATATAACTTAATAAAATAAATAACAAACGAGCCAAGCTCGAGATTTAGAAATAGAGCTCCATAAACCTGAGCCCGAGATCCGTTTAGTTAAACGAACAGAGTTCGAGCCTAAACAAGCTCAGGCTCCGCTTGGCTCATTCGCACACTTAATTGTAACATATGAATTATATACTGCGATAAAATAACTAATAAGTAAACATTAAACACTAATTACCATGGCTTTGGTCTTTGAATAAAATGACCCGATAAAATTGGGTTTGTCTTCTTCCTTAAACCCGATTCCAGAACCTTCTGGATGTTTAGCATCATACTCAAAAATGCATCCAGTAGCAAAATTGATCATCAACAGCCCATGTTCTCTACAAACATCTGCTAAAGTAAGTGTGCCTGAAACGTTGGTCCGAATGGTCTCGGTTTTATGCGATTCACACCAGTCAACATTCGGTCTACCAGTAACACCAGCAGCATTGAAAACATGAGTCGGTTTAATTGCTTGAATATCAGCCAAAAGCTGTGAACGGTCCTCCAAGCGACCTTTTCCATACTCGTATTGAATTTGTTGCTTTTCGCATAATTTCCCGAGTAACCCACCGATCCAACCCGTTTTCCCATAAATCAAGAATTTCAAAGTTGGTTTCTTGGAAATTAAGCTAGTTTTTGAACTCGGGACCTGAACACCGATCTGAGAAGTATTGATCGCCAAATTAGCCGAATCAAACTCAGCTATTTCAGGCCCATCAACGACCCGATCAACGCCACCTGGCATCATTAACATTCTTGGATGAGGAAGAAGTGCACCCGACACATCGCCCCACCAATTAGGGTTACTCGTGTACCATTCAATAGTCTTTTTCAAACCCTCTTCCCAAATTGTCCTTTCAGACCAACCCAAGCTTTTCAATTTCTCATCATCTAAAAAGTATCTTTGATCATTAAACGGTCGGTTTTCAACAAACTTGATGCTTGAATCAGGATCCATGTTAAACAGCTTGCACATATCTTTTGCAACATCAATAACTCTTCTTTCTCTTTTGGTCCCGATGTTGTAAACATGACCAACTTCACCTTTGTGAAGAATCACTTCAAAAGCTTCAGCAACATCTTCACAATAGAGATAACTCCTCACATTAGAACCATCACCATGAATCGGAAGTGGCTGACCTCTCATAGCTAACAGAATGAACTTAGGGATAAGTTTTTCTGGAAACTGGTTTGGGCCATAAACGTTGTTTCCTCTTGTGGTGATTACAGGTAGCCCGTATGACCTGGCATAAGCCATAACAAGCATTTCTGCACCGGCTTTTGTAGCTGAATACGGGTTTGTAGGAAGAAGTTGTGAAGCTTCATGGTTACCAACAACAGCATCCTCGTCTGTTTCACCATACACCTCATCTGTGCTCACATGAATAAACCTTCTGATCTGCCCCGTGACTTTGCAGGCTTCTAGAAGCACATGAGTGCCATAGATGTTATTCTTTGTGAACTCAAAGCTGTTGCCAAATGAGTTGTCAACATGAGTCTGTGCAGCAAAGTGCATTATGGTGTCGATAGACTCGGTGATCAGCAGGTAGTTGACCAGATCAGCACTACCGATATCACCCTTCACAAACTTGAAATTGGGAGATGATCTGGAAGGGTTGAGGTTCTTGAGATTTGAACAGTAATCAAGCTTGTCAAGAACAACAACCTTGTAATCAGGATAGTTTCTGATTAACCGGTTAGCAACATGAGAGGCAATAAAGCCAGCAGCCCCTGTGATCAGGATGTTCTTCGGTGTGTAACTAGCCATACCGGATCTGTCCATATGTAAACAAATCAAAATTTAAGTAACACCTCAAATGATGAAAACCTTTATGAAAGCATAATTGCCAAATCTAGACATCGTTTTAAAGAAATACAGGTAAGGTGCAAACTACCCAAGCCATCGCAAGCTACTCGAGATCAGATCAATAAAAAGCTCAAAATGAGCAGATCCTTTTCATATTTCCACCCGAACCCGAGCCTCAAATAAAGCTCATTTAATGAACCTTAATGAAAACCTGTATGGGAAGCTCGTTTAGGCTCATCAAGCCTTAATGAACCTTATATTTTTCCAAGTCTGACTTGTTTTGGACTTCTATGTATTAATTTCACACTACACGGCCGAGATTTGGCTCGTTTGAAGGCACTACACGTGCTCGATCCGAGCTTAGGCTCGTTTAAGGTACTACCCGAGCTCAATCCGAGCTTAGGCTCGTTTTAAGGTTTTTTCTCAAAATATAAAAGTAATTAATTAAAAAAACATATATAAAAGTAATTCACACGTTGAGCTCAAACTTTAGAAAAAGAGCTTAAACGAGCCAAGCTCAAGCTCTCGTAAGCTAAAACGACCTGATCTCGGACTCGGCTCGTTAACACTCCTAAATGCAGGATCACTAACAAACTACAAAAAATGCAAATCTAATTGATCACCAATCTCATTAACCCTAGAAAATAACATCCTAAAATCAGATAGGGTTTATAAATCATAATCAACTAATCTAATGAGAGCATGATCAACATCAACATCATAATTAAATGCTGAACTACCCTAACTGCCTAACACTAATCAGATCCAAAATCAAAGAAAATGACGATGAAGTAATACACAAAACCGCAGATTAAACCTAGATACGAACCAGATCTAGATCAAATTACGCATTAACTCGTATCGAATTGAGGTTTAAACGAGTGAGTTGGATTCACCAAATTAACACACTAAACCAGATCTAAGCAAATCATTCACTACAGAAGAAGAAGAAGAAGATCGAACAAGTTTCGGCAAATAATGTGTAGGTAGATAAATGTGAGCTTACATGATGATAATAATAAATGTTTAATGATTGGTGTGAATAGCAGATCTCGACCAGAAAGTAAGGTGATGAAGAAGAATGAGATCACGCAAGACTCACGGAACGGTAACCGACGCCCTCATCGATACATATATATACATGTATGTATGTATGTCTCTATGCTTCATGATTCTACAAATTATTTATTTCCAAATTAATAATATGCGAAGCTTATATATGTGAAAAATGTTTATACCTTGCATATAAAATCTACATCTATATAGAAACCTATGTGCTTGTCACTTTTATTCTCATACTAATTATAACAAATTATTTGACTATTAATTCATTTGATTAAATATGGCAATTTATTAATAGTATTTATTTCAATCTTTAAAAAACAGTTATTTATAATTTTAATATCTATAAATTTGTCAATTCCTTATTTCCTAAACTAATTAGTTTTGTTGTTCATATTATATAGTAAATGATTTAAAACTATGCAGTTAATTTTGCTAAATATAATATTGTATACACGCACTAATTTTACATTATATTAACTATTTGTTTTTTTTAATTTCAAAAATTTTAACGTGATGCTGCTAAAGAAAACAAAAGGAAAAAGTATGTAAAAGTGGAAAACTTAGTTAAACACTAAGGAACTAATTACACCGAAGAAGTTAGATTGATGTTGAACATGATAAAGACGCGCAAGTTGAAGATAAATAGAAGTTGAAGAGAATAAAGAATAAAAGATGAGGCTATGATAGAGATTGATGAAGATTATAAAAGAAAAAAATAAATAAAAAAATAAATATAAAAAGTGATATAAGATAAATATAAAAGATTTGAGTTATGAGGCTCGACAACCAGACTTCCATCATTTTCAATATGTAGGCACTACAACAAATCTTATTAGATTCATCGACAATCTCATCCCTTCCAATATAATTAGTAAACTAAACATGTTAGTGCGTATCTAAATGGCGCCCTATGAGAAGGTAAGAACCGGCCAAGTACGATCCATTCTTTATGCCTTGGCTATGCAACACCATTTGTGGTTTGCGCGTTTGTGCTGACGGCTGTGGGGGCAGAAGCAATAAAAGATGGGTGTGGAGGAAATATAAGGATGTTTATAAAAAGGATATTGGTTTTTAATACTTTCAACTTTTACCCGTTGGTTAATATCACTCCCAGCTTTCACTTTGTTTCCCATCACTCCCGACTTTCAACCTATTTGTTTTTATCACTCCTCCGTTAACCAACGACTAACGGCGTTTGTGAATATGCTGACGTGGCTTTTTTTTTAATTAAGTCAAACATGAGGTGGCATGCCTACTTGGAAATTACTTTTTTTAATTAAGTCAGACATCGGATCTATTATACAACTCAAACCAATATCCGACACGATGTATTGCAGAAAAAATAGAAGTATTTACAAGATGGATGCAGTGATGATGTGAGTCATAACCGACACGTATGTAGACTTTTCTAATTATAAATTATCTTATAAACCAAACCCTAGCATCTTACATTTTATTAGCCTCTCTACATGTTTCACGCATATAGTTACCTAATCCCTTTGTTTACATCCAAAACAATTGCGATAAACACCTCCCAAATTGTCGCAACACACCATTAAAACATAGTTTTTATGTTATATATGTATGTTGAAAGTTGTAAAATATTTAAACCGAAACAAACTAATAAAATTTGAATTTGAGAAAAGGATGTCTTGAATTCAAGTCCAATAGATACATAGATTAAAAGAAATTTACCCCTTAAAAAACTAATAAAAGTTTAACATTAGTGAACATTCAAAGTTAATAAATTAGCGACTTAAAAGAATAATCAAAATTAATATGCACTAAATAAATGATAAAGACACATGTATTTATTACCATCACATGCAAGTATGAGCACACGGAATTCGGGTGCGTGGTTCTTACCACGTCTCCGCTATCCCACCAAAATTTATGTTTACTTAAATAAGTGGAACTACCCACCTCTCGATCAAAACATACAATGAAAACAATGTTGGTCCTCAAAATTTTCACCTGTTTCACACTTGATGTTTACTTCCTTAGAATATGTGATGTGGAGGAAGTTAGTTAATCAAAAAGTAATGTCATGTCACTGTCATATAAATATTGAGACATTAACTAACCAACTAAATAAACAAGTGATATGATAGGAGTTAGTTAACCAAGATATTAAAAAAACAAAAAAATTATGATTGGCTGAAATAGAAGTGGATTTAACCTTTGTGAGCCCTCTTGGCAGGGGAAGAAGGATGGTGCCTGGTAAGCGGTATGGTGGGGAGTATAGTTAAAGGTTGATGTGGAGGTAAAGTGACGCCCCATGCACCTCCGCATCACATGATCTTGGATTTATAGATTTTTTATTTTATTTCGAATATGTCGGCTTGAGTTGTATGATAACTCCGTTGCAATAAGAGTAGAAAAAAATATAAAATTCATATTTTGATAGCTTCCTTCTGAAAAATCTTTCTACACATCTCAATAATTAAAATTTAAATAAAATAAAAACATCACAATATAGTAACAAATATGTTAACTGTCATTCAACATTAAATGTTTTTTTTCCGAATAGTACACCTTTTGATTCTTTCAGTCTTGAAGAGAGCATGGAACTTTATACTAAGTGGCTCGTCTCCGACCCAATTATCCAACCAAAATAGTTCTAATGTCCAGATTTGGCAATTATGCTTTCATAAATAAAGCTATAAACAAAGCTTTATTCAACAACACACTAGTATTGTAACACTAGTATTGTAGAATATGATAAAGAAAGATATAAAACAGCTCTCGTTCTTATAGGTAAAAAATAGAGGTAAAATGGTGGGATTAGAATGGGACACATGTTGCTCATTCTCGTTGTGAGACAATATAGTTTGATAGAGAATAAAGAATAAAAGATGAGGCTATGATAGAGATTGATGAAGATTATAAAAGAAAAAAATAAATATAAAAAGTGATATAAGATAAATATAAAAGATTTGAGTTATGAGGCTCGACAACCAGACTTCCATCATTTTCAATATGTAGGCACGTCATGTGAGAGGCACACAAATGGGTTAACAACCAGACTTAACGAGGTTAATAAATTCGGGTTTAATTGCAAGTGAAATGAAACAAGGACGAAAATTGCAAACTTGAAACTACTAGACTAAAATCACAGATTTGAACAAACCACAAGGACGAAAACCGCAGTTCACTGAAATACGTATTATAATAAAGAAATAGTGAAAAGACATGTCTACCCATGACTTAACAATTAAATTTAATGGGGTTAGTGATTTGAATGTAACTGGCAAGAACTGGGAAACGTGGATGGTCCATATGCAAAAAACAAACTTTTTGGACTAAATTCGCATTATTTGTCAAACCAGAAGGACGAAAATGACACTTTACTCTAAAATTCTAGCCGTTCAAAAATAAAGTTTAGTTAGAGTATTCCCAACCCATTCCCTACCGTATATCCAAATATATCATATAATTACACTAAAAATCACTGCAATTTCTCTATCATGTTTAATTAAATAATACATTTTATACCTTTATCATTATATTTTCTCTCTTTTCTACTTACAACCACTTTAAAAAAATATTAAAAAATTATACGGTATGTATAATGAATCCCCAAATTTAACTTTCCTATATAACATTTTCTCTCTCATCTACTCACAACCACTCATAACCATACCATATTATTAATTAATTTCTCACATTATTTTAGAGAACGGGTTAGAATGCTCTTAGTCCTCTTGGAAATTCGCAGAAGCCACATAAATGCAAGTGACGCCCAAGTGTCATTGTTGACTATAGTGGGCTAGACGTGTGAACCGATTGAAACAATAGGACAAACATAAATATATATATATATATAGAGAGAGAGAGAAATGTTAAAATAAAAAGTTATCTTTTCCTAAAAAGTGTAAGAAACATCTTCCACCATTAGATAATAAGGGTAGGATTATAATCTTAATTTTTTTTCTTTTTATGGTATGTAAATTTATAATTAATAAAAAATTATTATACATCCAGTATTTCTTCCTTATTATTCGGGATTTAGTTCACAATTAATAAAAAATAACAACAATTGATATAATCATGCATGATCGTGATTTGTATATTCATTAACAAGATCTTATTATTAATCTCCAGGTTGAGTTAATTGCGCCAACTTGTATATTTTAAACACACCAATATATTTGGTGTGTTTCTGGTCATAGCCAACACTAAGAAAAATAACAAATATACGAGAAGACTTTTGATGTGTTTCTGTCACAACTACACAAAACACACTATAAAACTATTAAACAATAAAACCGATAAAACCAATAATATACTGAAACTCTAGAAATTGGGGGTTTCACAAAAAAAAAACAATTGGGGGTTTTAACAACATAAAACACACTGTAACACAAAACACACTGCCAGAATTGAAAAAAACCCACCGTCGGCTTCTTCGATTTCCTGTTTATCATCGCCAATTATTGAGACGATTTTGGGTGTTTGAAATTATATAACGTGTATTTTTTAATTTTTGACGAGGACCGACTATATAGAATCTCACAATTTTTTTGACGTGTTATTTTAGGTGGAATAATTAGATAGTATTTAGGTAGTTGAGTTTATTTTGGAAGTTCCATATAAAATTGCATGAGAATAGGAGTTTCCATGAATATTACGTTGACATTCTGCATGCTACCAATTATTTTATGCCAAAAATACCCTTTAACACATCACTTTTACCCTTTAAAATAAAACACTCCACTAAATCATCCCACATTCAATCCTATCCATTGATTACCAAGATCCTACCACTCACATTACTACCTATATTTTTTAGACACACTCCTCCTTTTACAATAACCCCTCCATATATATATATATATATATATAGATTTAAGTTCAAGAAAAAAATCATTTTAATGCAAGAAATGTAAAAAGTTGTTTCAACCAATCAAAAGTTTTCTTTTCATTTTTCTTTAAAATTAAATCAAAGGGAATAGATAAAGATTAAATCATATTGTTTTTTTGGTAACTATTTTTTTTTGGTAGTTTCAATTTTTATTTTGTTAATATACTTAGTTATTATTTGAATCTAAAGAAGTCGTTTTTGTATTGACATTATCTTATTATTGACATTATCTGCTCATGTATCCCGTATATTTGAAAAAGATTAATAATATTTATTCCGTTGTTAATATATTATTTTGTTATTTAAAATTAAAAAACAAATCGTATGGCATTAATAGATCATCATGATATCATCTTATTTGATTACACATATTTATTTTTAATTAAATTGAAACTTAGACTTCAAGACGAATGAGCATCATACGAGATAACATTTAGATCGCTTTTTATTTTTTTTAAATGTTTTAATCAAGTTTAAAAACATAAAGATTCTTTATTAATATACAACTACACATGACTCACATTCACCTAAAAAAATAGTCTGTTCATTTTTATTTTCACCTACACGTCTAATATTCATCTACACATAACTCATATTTGTCTACATATAAAATATTGATTACATAAATAATGGAAATTCATATATATGATTATGTCACTTGTGTAGTAGGTGAATTTGTTGTCATTCACCTACACAATGCAATAATCGCTACACAACGAAATAAAACATGCATTCCAACTTTATGTTTCAATTAAGTTTTGAAAACATAAAGATTCTTTACTAATATTCACCTACACATAACTTATACTCATCTAAACAAAATGTTGTTCATTTTTATTTTCACCTACATGTAACTAATATTCACCTACACATAGTTCACATATGTCTACACTTAATTGATTAAATAAATAAGGGGAATTCATATAGATGATTATGTACCTACACAGTGCAATAACCCCTACACAATGAAATACTCCATACACTCCAACATATTGAAATAATCCCTACAAAATTCAATACGAATATTATTCTCTGAAGTTTTTTTTTTTTTTTTTTACATAAAAAGAATTCCTACACAACCAATATAAGAATTATTCACTGAGTTCAAATAATTCCTACACATGTCAATATTAGCATTAATTGATTATAGCAAAATAATACTTACACAACCTACATAATAAATAAAATAAAACAAAAACACTTTATGTAAAAGTTGAAACGAAAATCACAAAACAAACTGACAATAATCCTTATAAATCCTTACGCAACATGTTTTTAACTAAAATCCATTTCTACATTATATTGAGACCAACCATAATAAAACATTGAATTAAATGGTTCTTAATTCTCGCCTTTCTCTGTCAATTCGATTTAAACAATTTGTCTTATTTTGGGAACCCATCTCAAAGATTGATTTGTTTGAAATGAAAGAATTAGCTTAAAAAATAGGAAACTATTTAATGAGATTAAAGAAGCTCACATTTAATATTTAAAAGGATTAATGTAAAAAATGTCCATAATGTTCTTTCTTTTAAAAACCTTCTATAGTTTTTTTTTATTTATTACAAGTTTGTCATTGTAATTATATGCCAATGATTAGATAAACTAATGGCTTAGATTGATTTCTCGCATTTCTCGCAGTAAAACGACTTCTCTCCTGAACCATCCCCTATATATATATATCGATCTTTATATTCATACTGAAATCAACAAAGTTGTTCTTTCTTTTGACAAATTATAGAACTTGGACGAGGCTTTGTAATACCCGTTTAATTGATATAGATCCACGTTCTCTAGTAAAATAAAAATGATATATATATATATATATATTTTCAAACGGCAAATCTCATTAACTAAAAGAGGCCACTAACCCGCTAACATGAAGCGACCGAGGGAGGTACGACAAAACAACAACAAAACTCTTCAAAAGACGCAAAATTACAAATCGAACTTACTTTATTTATCTCAATCTAAATATTTGTCAGCCAAACGCATTAAAATTAAATTTAAGATTTTAAATCTAACAAATTACGTACCCTTGATTCAAAGAGTTTGTATTTTGAAAGACAATATTATATTCACAACCGGGATTGGCAATTCACTAGACCCTGAGTAATCGAGTTTTACAGAGAGCAACCATACTTATAAGTTTACAATATCAAATTACACCATTTGTTTCAACTGAATCCAAAGTCTTTCGATCTAGAATTATTCAAAGAGATCTTATCAATAATAGAGAATAGAGGTGCATAAATCGGGTTTTTTCTAATACCCGGTTTTGGGTATGGAATCAGATTCAGGTTTGACCGGGTATTGGCAATACCCGGGCCGGGTTCACCGGTTCAGGTCCGGGTGTTCTGTCTAAAAACCATACCTTATGCACTGGGTTCAGGTCAGGTATAGAACCGTCTATTCTAAACCGGGTATCTGAATAACTTATTTTCGGGTGTAGAAAACACCCTATTTTCGGGTTTATTAAGCTTTATTCTAGGTATTTTTCGGGCATTGATTGAGTTTTTTAAGGGGTTGCACTTTTTTAGGGGTATTTTTCGGGTCATTTTAGGTATAGATCGGGTATATGAAAAACCCAATATCAGGTATTGGAGAACCCGGTTATGGTATGAAACCGGTTCTGGTTTTCGAGTATTACAAGGTACAAATCAGGTCCAATTCTGGGTACATGTTTTGGCACTTAAATGCATACCAATCTGTACCCTACGGGTAGGTTCAGGTAGTAAAAACCTGGTTATAAAAAGGTAGCGCTTTTGGGCTTTTATACGATGTTACTAAGATACCTTCGTTTTCTTGATTTATGAACTCTCTTGAAGCCCATAATCATTAGCGGTCACATTTAAACATCCACAGCCTTATGTATCCGCCCATTAGCAACACGGTAACTACCAGCATCATCAACAATCCATATGACTCAAAACGTTAGCAGCCTAGCCCAATGATAAGCAGCTACCAACTCCTTAATGCATTCTCACAGGCTCACAGCCAAACAAAAAAGAAAAAAAAAACATTTTTATTTAGAACATAGTATCCAGTTTCTTATAATTGAGATTTTACATATGTATCTTTTTAACTACTAACAAACACTCTAATCCAACTACAAAATCTATGTCATTAACCCTTAACCTCAAGTGGAAAACCAAATTTTACACACTTTGATACCAGTAGACCGAAAATGCTTTGATAGTAGTTAATTTTTTTGACAATAATATTTACACTATAACATGGGAACTGATATGATCCGGTTATTGATACTAACCAATCACCAAATGAGCTAACCCGCAACACGCCCGTTTGAAAGACCCGCACACCATATCAGATTTGGATTAAAATTGTTGCAAGAGTATATACGGTTATCTAATAAAGATTTAGATATACCTTTTTTGTTTATTTTCAATTGTTTGTGACTTAGCTAGGATTCAACTCTTCTTAGTTTGTTTCCTATTTAATGTTTCCATGTTCTCATAATCAAAATCTTACATTTTATCCATGGGCCTTGCAACATTTTTTAATATTGGTTTGAGAACTCCTCATTGAAACCGGTTTGGCACATGTTAAAACTTAATAGAACTGTTAAAAACAGCTACAACCAGCACAAATCCTTTTTCGCTAGATCAAAACCAGCTTTGACCATCTTTGACCAAACACGAACCGGTTTCAACCCAAATTGATCTGCGCCCAGAGACCAACTTGTGCACCTAGGACTGATTTCTTAACTAAAATATATTTTATGTATTTAATTATTAGTCAAGAGATTATAATTATTATATTACAGATTACGTTTAAATTTGCATTTTATTTTAAACCAGTTGCTTAATTTTGGCTCACAGTTATATATCATGTTTATGTTCTTATTATTGATGTTATAGATATATTTAATATCATTTTCAGAATTATATTTTTATCATATAGGTTGTCTACATCAAGTAATAGCCAATTATTATTCAAATGAATGGAGTGGATTCTTTAGATTTCCATCACATATTTTTTAGGACAAAAATGTTACAAAGTAGAAAAAATCTAATAAGTACAAATTGCCAAGACTTGCAAGTCAAGTCTAACTTGAAAAATTGAGACAATCAATTAGTTTGGCCCCTTAGCTGTGATATTTAAGTCTTATTTGCTATATACAAAAGTCAAATCTTTAAAATGTTTACTGTTAGGGTTTTACCTTCGCTCCAAAAAAAGATATAGTAATTGATTTACTAATTACTACGCAACATAATGAAAAATGATTATGCACGTTCAAATATTAACATCAAAGGATAACCAATTTTAACAAAAAAAACTGTTGCTATGGGAAGGCTGCTATGATGTTTCCATCTAGAGCTTCTCCTGCCTGTTTGTAATTTGCGAAACCGAAGACCGTTGGTCTTGTGACTAAAATCTAACGTGTGAATAAGAATAAGGGTTTCGTCAACAGTATAAGAGAGGTATTTAAAATTTGGAGTTTGTAGATAATCAAACAATCCATGTTCATAAATAACATTCTAGAATTTTAAAGACATCAATAAAAAAATAATAAAAGATATATATGAGAAGTTCAGATCTGAAAGGGTGAAAATTTGAGACAAATTATCATTTTAGAGGTGAAGGTATGTATAAACTGATTGTGAATCAGAACTGGTTTTTGACTCGAACTGCAACCAATCATGAAACATGTCTGGTCAAACCGGTGCAGGTTCTAAATCGAACCACTGGTTTGATATTGGCTTGAAAACTTCTTTGTTGAACCAGTTAGGTGTTAGGAACAAGTAAAAAACAACCGATTAAAATTGGCTTAAAACCGAACCAATCCTTTTCTACTCGAAAACTTATGTATAAAAACCAAATAAGTTTGAACCTCAATTATTTTATTTTATTTGTTTGTATTTCTAATATATACATATATAAAGTTTGGAATTGACCAGACAATTTGTCAGACTAACTATTAATATCAATGTGAGCCTCGTCTACTTCACAATTTGATATAACATAATGGAAAATAAGATTTGCCATAAATTTCTTCATCTCATTTCATTTAGTTTATCACTTCTCCTACTATGGTTAACACTTACAACTTCCACAACCTTTGGCCACCGTCTCGTAGCGTTGGGTGCTCATGATAAGTGTATCGATAAGGAGAGAGTTGCTCTTCTTGATTTCAAAGCTCACTTGCAAGACAATAATGGTATTCTTAGTACATGGGTAATTTCCAAAATGGAAGAAGATGATGATTGTTGTAAATGGAATGGAATTAACTGCAACAACCAAACGGGTTATGTTACACGTCTTGACTTGTCCAATGATTTTAGCGAAAATAGTCTTCGAGGTAAGATTAGCTCTTCTTTACTCAACTTAAGCTACTTGAGTCATCTTAGCCTTGCGGGGAATTTGTTTAATGGAACCATTCCGATTTTTATAGGTTCCATGACTCATTTAAACTATCTTGATATTTCCTTTAATTCTTTTAGTGGAAGCATTCCCGTGTTCATTAGATGGCAGATCTTTTGGTAATCTTTGTAGTTTGAAATCTTTATATATTGGTTACAACTCTGTTGTTGTCAAATTTCCTGATTTCCTCAACAACTGGTCTGGATGCACATCAATTGCATTGCAATATTTGTATGCTTCATACAGTCGGTTCACTGGTTCATTAACTGATGAGATCCGAATGTTCTCCTCACTCGAATATATGTACCTTGATCATAATGAGTTAAATGGACCAATAAGTAAAAATGTGTGGGAACTACCCAAGCTTCAAACTCTTGACATTTCTTCTAACTATCTTAGGGATGCCATCTCTGAAAACATTGGGAGATCAAAGCTTCGTAACATTGATCTTTCAAAGAACTTAGTTAAAAGTGTTCTTTTCGAAGATCACATGTCAAATCTTTCTTATGTAGTATCTATTGATTTGAGTTCATGCAAACTAGGGCGTAGCTTCCCTAAATAGATTCTGAATCTTAAAAATCTTACTCATCTTAATATTGGCAATAATAGAATTTCCAACACAATTCCTGTGGAGTTTTGGAACATTTGGCATTCTCAATTGATATATTTGAATATCTCAGTCAACAACATTAGTTGGGAAGTACCAGATTTAGTATCCAACTTTGACCCTAATTATTCCTCAAGAATAGATATCAGTTCAAACAACTTTTATGGTCATATAGCGAATGTTCCATCTACTTCAGTATATTTAGATCTTTCCAGAAACAAATTCCATGGAGGAATATCCTTTTTATGCCAAATGTCTAATGGTTTTTTAGTATATTTAGACCTCTCACATAACTCATTCACTGGAAAACTTCCAGACTGTTTGTGGCATTTCAAAGAACTCGAAGTTCTTAATTTAGGATACAACAATTTGTTTGGAAAGCTTCCTACCTCTGTTGAGTCATTAGTTGGGTTTGAAGTGTTGTCTTTATACAATAACAGCTTCTCCGGAAACTTGTCTTTGTCATTAAAAAGTTGCACGAAGTTAACATTTTTGGATTTAGGGGCCAACAAGTTTACTGGTAAACTGCCTTTGTGGATAGGGGAAAGCTTATCAAGGTTGTATGTTCTTAGTTTAACATCAAACAAACTCCCAGGACCGATCCCTTTACAAATATGTCAACTTTCAAATCTTCAAATCCTGGACTTGTCAATGAAAAATCTTGATGGAGTTATACCCTCATGCATGAATAATCTAACTACCATGGTTCAAGAAGGAATCTTACATCAACAAAATGTACATAGTGTTTTGGATCCATCGTCCACTTTAACAGATAGAGGGGAAATTTACTTTTATCCCTTTTATGTTGACCAGAAAATGATCCAATGGCAAGGAAATATACGTGAATTCAGCACACGTCTAGGACTTCTCAAGAGCATTGATCTATCAGGAAATAATTTATCAAGACAAATACCTTATGAACTAACCGATCTCCATGGATTAATAGCACTGAACTTGTCAAACAACACACTACTTGGGATGATTCCATGTAAAATTGGTGTTATGAGAAATCTCTTGGCTTTGGATTTATCAAGAAACAACCTTTTAGGAGAGATACCATCAAGCATGTCCGAGATGAATTTATTAGAGTTTCTAGATGTGTCTTTTAATAACTTGTCAGGTAGAATTCCATCTTCTACTCAACTCCAGTCTTTTGAACCTTCAAGATACACAGGAAATGATCGACACACTACTTGGGATGATTCCATGTAAAATTGGTGTTATGAGAAATCTCTTGGCTTTGGATTTATCAAGAAACAACCTTTTAGGAGAGATACCATCAAGCATGTCCGAGATGAATTTATTAGAGTTTCTAGATGTGTCTTTTAATAACTTGTCAGGTAGAATTCCATCTTCTACTCAACTCCAGTCTTTTGAACCTTCAAGATACACAGGAAATGATCGACTATGTGGACTTCCCTTAACCAAATACTGTCTAGGAGACGAAGGTTCAGAAGTACCACAAATGGTAGTTGAAAGAAAGTATGATGGGAAAGAGTTCAATGAACTTTGGAGATGGTTTTACATAGGTGGTGCCGCTGGCTTCCCTATCGGATTTTGGGTGGTGTGTAGCACTTTACTTCTCTATCGTCGTGCGAGATATGTTTTTTTTCACTTCCTGGATAGCTTGCAAAACATGGTTTATGTCAAGGTGGTGGTGTTCATTGGAAAATTGCAAAGGCTTTATTACAAATAGGTTGTCTCTTGTCTATTATATTTAAGTTGTTTTAAACTACTTAATTGTGTTAGTATTTAAGGATACAATGATAGTGGCTATGAAAGTTGTAATATTAGACTTCTATGAGTCCCCTTTATGAATAAAGTTGTCACAAACACCATGGGTGGTCATTGCTCTGCCTAGTGTCAAAATAGAATAATCTAAGGTATAAAAATATTTGAGAAAATTCCTGAAATGATTCATTTTAGGAGAGAGAATCTTAAATTAGCCCAAAGTTTAAAATCTTTCCCATAATGTCCCTACAAAAACTCACGGGGGCGACACTTTTGGATTCCATCCAATAGATTTCGTTACCCAATAGTATATTGTCACGTGTTATATGTCTGACCCCACCCACTAGTTTTCTAACCAAATCCATCGGACCTGTTAGATTTAGTAGCAAAACCATCTCCACGAAAACATCGATCCCGTGATGTTTTATCCGGTTTCATCTCCCCCGTGATGTTTTATCCGGTTTCATCTCCCCCGTGATTTTTCCAAAAGTGTCGAAAATCATTTTTTTAAATTCATTGGACCGGCCGAATTTCACGTGAGTTTTATCTTGGAGACAAATTTCAATCAAACCTCTTTTCTTGTTAAAAATTCAATCTTTTTCATCAACTTTGAATCTTGCATCTCACTGTTGTTCAATTTGTGGTGGCTAACACACATCCTCTTATTCTACTATAAAATCTATATCATTGTCCAGCACAAGATTCAAACCCAACCTCATGTGAAAAAACAACATTATACACCCTTGATACCAATGGGCCGAACACACTTTGGTAATTACATTGTTAATAGTAATATATTTAACCTAATACATGGAACATAATCAAGAGATTATTCATCTTCATCTTCATTCGTTCCTTTAAAAAAAATGATTCTTGAGAAACCGATAAAGACTTCTTCCTTTAACAGAAACAATCGCATCAACCTTCATCTCTATTGTGTTTAGAAAATACCTGACATAAAATTAATCGACAACTGCTAATTGTGTTCATTATAAAGTGTAAGTTGTTTATGATCATCTGCTTCATTTCTTTGTGTTCATCTTTTAGTCTGGTTAATCACTTGTTTTATTGTGATCATGTCAATCCCCATTCTAGCTGTTTGTTTGAATATTATGTTCATTAGTTGTTCGACATGCTCTAGCCTGTTTGAACACAATGTTCATTCGTTAATTATTTTCATTATTATGCATGAGGTTGTTAATCAACTGATATAAGTCTATTTATACATCTCGAATCCTATGTAAAGTTTTGTTTCTTTAATGTTTTGAGTTCGGTTTAGTTCGAATTTTGTTTTGTCTTTTATTATTTAAGGTTTTGAGTCAAGTATTTAATATGTATCATGTTTTATATCTTTTGGTGTCTTGCATGTTAAACTTAATTCTTTCTATCATTTCATGCAAAGTTTATGTTCGTTTTGTTCGTCAATAATTACATGATTAGTTCATTTAGAGTTTTGATTTGTTTTCGTGTAGTTGGTAGCTTGAGAGTCAAGGTAAAGAAGATCTAGAAGGTTCATGTCGTTGCTTGGAAGCTAAGGAAGATATCTAAGATGATTAAGCAACAAATAACAAGAAATAACACAAAAAACTCGTGGGCTACTCCAGAAGGGCGCTGCGCCGCGCTAAGGCAAGGGCCAAGGCGGTCACCGGGCGCCTAGGCCTTCTGGTCAGCCCATTTTTGCAAGTTCAAGCCCGATTTCTCGATATATAAACATCTTAATACCCTAGCCGATGGGAAGCTTGATGGCAGCCGATTTTGAGAGGTTTTCCAAGGTTTTGAAGGTGATTTGAAGCTAGGAACCAAGGAGGATCAAGAGTTCTTTCATCCGGGTGCTCAAGGATCATTTGCAAAGGGTTTTATCGCTCTAACCTTCGTTCCTTGTTCATTATTTGTCATGTCTTTCCTCTTTGTTTTTAATACTTGTTTATGATTGTTTTTAATAATGATTCTAGGCTAGACTTTATGTCTACCTAGGTTTGATGAACATGTTTGACGCTTGATTGTAGGTTCCCAGCCGGATCTACACGAGATATCGCGTACTACGTAGGTGCGGAATCCCTACGTAAGACGTTACGAGTATAGAAAACAATACGAGCTAACACACGATACGATAACCAAACACACGTTGTATTCCAACCGTAAACACGTGATACAATGACCACTGAATACAAAACTCTCTGACTCGAATACACGAATAAACAAACTCTCAATCTATTGAATAAGCCGTAACAAACAGCTTATATAGACACGACAACTTCGCCTGGCATGTTCAGGCGAAGTTGTCCCTAACTTCGCTTGTCTAACAAGTTCGCCCATATAAGCGAACTTGTTAGTAATTTCGCTTACATACAAAACTCAAATCTAACTAACACGATTACAGACACTCGACACTGAACTACTGACATCATGCACCAACAGACTCCCCCTTGGTAGTAGCTTCATCTCTTTAGCTTCAAACACGTGTCTTGTAATCTTCAATCTTCTATCTTCAAGCATGCACTCCTTCTCGAACACAAACCGAGACAACTCTTTGATATTTCCTCGCTTCGTCTTTCCAAGCAGGAATATAAAATATCTTCTTGTCATTCAACACCTGCAAATCAGCTTGCGATAAGTTTACCAAGTGCATCGGATCGTACACTCTAAGCACCTCTTGTTCATCTTCGTCTTCCATCACTGCCTCAGCTGTCTCACAATCTATAAACCACCACTTCAGGTCTTTAAGCACATCCTTGGGCATTAGCTTCATCGGTACTTCTTTCAAACACCGGATCGGTTTATACTTCATGATCATCCAAGGCTTTCCATCAGCTCTCAAACCTCTATCCTTGTCTTCAACAAGTTTTCCCTCTTGTGGCTTCAACAGCTCAAATTTCTTCTCTTTTATACTCTCTTTCCACACAATTTTTCCAATGACTCTAGCCATATTATCGTCATTTCTGTTTATCAATCCCAATCTGGCTAAGTCTTTCACTTCACATTCTGGCAGTGTATTCAACGATCTTAACATCCTTCTAAAGTACTGAACACCGTCATACCTTTTAATCACGAAGAGCCTCAACTGCTCATCATATATCCAACATATAATCCCTTTCTTCGCTTCAGCATAACCTTTAATGTTGTAACTCTTCTTAAACATTGTAGGAACCGCCGGTTTCTTCGTTTTGACGAACCACTGAGCATAGCCTTCCTTCCATCTAGGCTGCTCTTCCCATTCAGACTCATCACTTGCCATCTCTTTACTCATATCTTCTTTCTCAACATCTGGAATGTCATGCTCCACATTCTCCTCTACTATCTCTCCCTCTTCTATCTCTGTATCAATCACAATCTCTTCACCAATCTTCTCTATCACATCACTCGGTAGTACATCATCATCACCAACCAAAACATCATCCATCTCCTCTACATCAACCACCACCACATCATCACCACCAGCTGCAGTTGTTGACTCCCCCTGAGTTGTGGAAGTTCCAAGAGCTTGATCAGTTCTTGGCAACCTCACCACCTTCATCTTTCGATGCATTGGGATCATCGTCTCTATCATTTCGTCTCTTGGTCCTCAACTCGTCGCCTTTACAGCTCGTCTCCCCCTGAGATGCCAAGAACTCCTTGAAAGCATCTATGATTTTACCATGTTGTACCAGCAGGGACGACTGCATCTGATTCTCTGTAACTAGGCGCTGAATAGCCTGGGTCTGGATAAGATTAATCCTTGACTGCTCTGCCACGACCCGTTCCAGTGCTGCTATTCGTTCTGAGTCTGATAGGGTTGCATCGAAATCGAACCTCATATGCGATAAATCTTGAGTGTACTGAGGAGGGATTTCCGATGTCACCGGGACCTCAGAAGTAGAGATAGACGTAACCGCAGGTGGTATCGTCACCGATAGCCCTGCAGTGGCCACAACAGTCGACTCTATAAATTGTGCCACGACCTCCGATGGAGTAACGGTCGGAGGCGGCAATGAAACGATCTCAGGAGTCGAAAGTTGGAAGGTAGTGGGTGGGAGGCCAAAAGTAGATGAGGTAGCCACCACGGGAACAACCGTAGCGCTTGGCCTTGTAACCTGTAGTGATGAGGGAACCATTGTCATACCGGATAGTGCTGGTGGAGTGAAACGTACCACCCTAGAGCTCTCACCGGCTCCTGATCCTGCACCTATCCGTTCCCTTCTTGACCTCCGGATCAACTGTTGTACCTCTTCCTCATAATCAGACTCGCTATCATCATCTGTTCTCTTTCTTTTCCCATGTAGTCTTTCTCGAGTTACCATAATCCTTTTTGCCTCTGCCACTTCATCATCAGAATCTGAGCCAGCCACCGTTGTAGCTGCCCTAGTAACATTCACAGTCGAAGCACGTTCAACCGAGACCTGTACGATTTCCTCTGGATCCACCCGATCCATATCAAAGAAGCCTTGATCACCAAATTCTGTATCAAGGTCCACGTTCTCCTCCGGTGACACAACAGGAGCAGCAGGTATAGCTTGAGGTGCTCCTGCCTGTTGTGGTGCCGGGTCCCTAATCTCGTCCCCTCGAGCAGGCACATACCCCGGGTTGATCAAGTACCCAAAGAGTGGAGTATGTCGAGGACGAAGCTCAGGTTTGCTCCTCGCACTGGAGGATCTACATTGGGCGAAGATCCGTTTGTTCACACTCTCAACGTATCGGATCGGACGGCGCTGAGGAAGCGTTGGAGCAACATGATTCAAGATCATTTGTAGGAATCTTGGATACATGATGAATCGCTCACGTGCCATCGCTCTTCGTTGACGATCAATCTCATAAAAGACCATCTGACTAAAGCTGAATCGCTTGTTGTAAGTCAGAGCAGTCATCGCTGACTGCATGGTCGCGCCCATGCCATCAGTGCCCGCCTTTCTCCCTGACATGCATACAATCATGACATGCATGAGAAAGCGCCACTGGTCAAGTAAAAATCCTTTCCTCCTATGCGTATCCCCTAAGGGACCAGAGTATCCCATTCTCAAAAACGCTCCATCACGGAAAGGAGCTACAAACTCTGTTGGATCATCCCTTGTCTCATTCCCAAATCGTAAAGCCGCCCGGATTTGTTCAGAAGAGAACTGAACAATCTGATTGTTGACTGTTGCGCGCATCACCGGGGGCTCGACTCTACAGTCGTATTCCACTGTCTGCCAGAAATCCTCAATATTGGGCAAGGATATTGGCAGAGTTGTTGTAATCGCGTGGAATATCCTCGAGCGTAAAAGAAATGTGATGATTTCGCAGAAATCATCAACTCCGCTCGCCTCCGGGTCTAATGTTATGTACATGTTGTGACCCGGGAAGAACTGTCTCTGGTGATCACCTCCGTCATCACCGCCTGCACCACCTACTCCAGCAACAGCAGCCATATCTGCAACAAACAGGTTAAGTTAGATAAACGTCAAAGCGAATCACAAGTTCGCCTGTTACCATGAGCGAAGTTGTGATCAATTCTGTATAGGCGAAGTTAAAGGTGGGGCGAAGTTGGGAAACAACTTCGCTTCAACTTGAACTTCGTCTGATAATAGTTAAGTAAAATGGTCCAGGCGAAGTTACTGATAACTTCGCCTAATCACAACATCGCCTCATAAACTGTTTCAAAATCAATAATCAGGCGAAGTTAAACCACAGGCGAAGTTACAGATAACTTCGCCTAAACTGTAACTTCGCCGAATTTGAATCGGCAACAGTTAGGGATTTTGAACGACGTGTAGATGATGATTTTGGAGATCGAGGACTCCGAAATACATGAATTTATGAAGTTTTATACGTTCAAGTAGTTTACTATCATGTAAAAACAAGTTTGAAATCGGGTGTTTAAGGTTTCGAAAGACGTGGTCAAGAATCGAGTCGAAACGACCGATGATTAACCTCAATAGACAATGATAATATGATAATCGAACCCTACACACCTTTAATTTGATTTGAATCGAAGTAAGGTTAAAACACAGAAGATCGATAAAAACTGATCGATAACTTCGCTTAGGTTGACAGAGAGTAAGTTCGCTGGGATTTTGGAAAATAATAAATCGTTTGACCTTAAAACTTCTTTATATAGGGTCAAAGTTAGTACAGGCGAAGTTATCGATAACTTCGCCTATTCCAGGCGAAGTTATCAACAAGTTCGCCTGTATTTACAAAACAAACCCCTAAACTTTTAACAATTTTCAATAAAGTTTTAAAACAATCCTTTAAAGCGTTAAATATTACGATCAAGACCAAGTAACCAGGTATAAAATCAAACAATTACAAAAGTAACAAAAATTTGAAAAATTAAAGTACACGGGATCAAATTTCAGTCTCGACAGGGACTACCATGTTTTAGAAAAGATCCGAACATGAATCATACTAATTTCGTGACTGTCACACAGATCCATGTTCAGCTGTATTATGACATAAATAAACAGGTTGTAAGCAGGTAATCTACTTAAAATGGTTTTCATCGTTTCTGTGATACGAGTTAGGTTCAATTAAGCTCAAAACTTAAGTGTGCAGCAACTCAGAGATTATGATGCCTCCTATCTATTCTCAAGGCGTATTTGGCTTTCCCCAAGTCACCCCGAATTGACCTCGACCCGTAGTGTCTGATTAAGTAGTAATTACTCTTCGATCTTAGACTCTGCTTCCTATTCATCTTCTTGCGTCTTGATTGACAATCATTAACATTATGAACTCTAGAAGTGTTTTTTTTTTAACATGTATATACACAACTTCAAGTAGAAAATAACTGCAAGTCCCGAATCTGGATCACTGCAGCGTCTTGACACTCTATCTTCACGGGAATCAGAACACTCACGGGCTCGTGTATGACTGGGTAATCGCTTTTCTGCCTATCATTCGGAAAGATATGTATGAAGACATGCACAACTCTTAAGGACTTTCCACATAAAATCGAGTAGATTTAGTTAGTATCACTTCTACTTTTACGCACCATGAAAAGCTACCATGACATACAATGACTGTTCTAAAGTCTTTTAGGCCTTATAACTTCACTAGTTAAGCACACAGAATCAGTATATCTATCACTTTCCAAGGTTAGATCAATTTTCTGTTAAACATAGTAAAGGTACTTCTTACGAAGTAGTAGACTTGAAAAATAATTTCATCTCCCGAAAAGAAAATTTTTTTAACATCAATCGCCCCCACCAACTCAAAGTCTTCAGGGAAACGGCTATCCCGAAGATCCTATGGATCAGCTGGACCGACCACATACTAGTATGTGTCCTTCTAACTAAGTATGATCGACTAATTTTCAGCGAAAGAATGAAAACACATCATAAACCGCCCCGGTCACTTTCAGTCATCTGGTTAATGGCTATCCTCATATTCTACAAGTAGAAATGTGGACCAAACATATCCGAAGACATGTCCTTTAAACTGAGGCAACCGACATAATTCTAAGCGATAGTGACGTTTTTTTTTATATAACACAAACACAAAGCATGGTTACTCGGGATTGATCATCCCATTCAGCTCAACAAGTTTTTGAAATCTAGTTTTGTCAAACGCTTTCGTGAATAAGTCAGCGAAATTATCTAACGTGTCAACCTTTTCGAGCTCAATCAGTTTCTTCTCAGCACAATCCCGTATAAAATGATGACGTATGTCAATATGTTTAGTTTTACTGTGCTTCACGGGATTGTTAGTTACTGAGATAGCAACAGTGTTATCAATGCAAATAGGAGTAAGTGAGAAATTCAGACCATAATCGCGCAACTGTTGTTGAATCCAAAGAACCTGGGAGCAGCAGTTGGATGCTGCCATGTATTCTGCTTCACAGGTTGAAATTGCGACTGAGGTCTGCTTCTTGCATTGTCACGACACTAGTCTGCCACCAAGAAACTGACATCCACCAGTTGTAGACTTCCGACTCTGATTGCACCCACCATAATCAGAATCTGTGTAAGCGACTAGCTCCAAGTCTCCTCCTCTCGAGTACCACAACCCCAGCTTCGGCTTGCCTTTGAGATACCACAGTATCCTCTTCGCACCCTTCAAATGAGATTCTTTTGGGTTTGTCTGAAAGCGTGCACAAAGACAAACAGCAAACATTATATCAAGCCTAGAAGCAGTTAAGTACATTAAAGAACCTATAATAGCCCGATATTGGGTTGGGTCCACGTCTGCATCGTTGTCTAAATCAGCACCCAATTTGTGATTGACGCAGACTGGAGTATCATATGGAGTGCTGTCCTCCATCTTGAAGCGTTTGAGAACATCATGGACATACTTCGTCTGATGAATGAACATCCCGTCTTTCTTCTGATCAACCTGCAATCCTAAAAAGAAAGTTAGTTCACCCATAGCACTCATTTCAAATCTCTTCTTCATGACGGTCTCAAACTCCTGACACATGGCGACCTTTGATGCAGCAAAGATAATGTCGTCCACGTAGACTTGCACCAGCAGAAAGTCGCTACCCTTTCTCTTGAAGAACAATGTGCTATCAATTTTACCTCTTTCAAACTCATTCTCAAGCAAGTAATCTGATAAGGTTGAATACCAGGCACGAGGTGCCTGATGTAGTCCATACAGCGCTTTACTTAGCTTGTACACGTGATCGGGAAAGTCAGGGTCAGGAAAACCCGGAGGTTGCTCAACATACACAACCTCATCGACTTTACCGTTTAGGAACGCACTCTTCACATCCAACTGAAAAACCTTCATCTCCTTATGAGCAGCAAATGCCAAAAACAGCCAAATGGCTTCCAATCTTGCCACAGGAGCAAACACCTCACTGTAATCAATCCCCTCTTGTTGATTAAAGCCTTTAACAACCAGCCTCGCCTTGTTCCTGATAACAATCCTTTTCTCATCTCTCTTACATTTGAAGACCCATTTCGTGCCAATCGCATGCACATTTCTTGGTTTTGCGACCAAGTTCCATACTTCCATTTTCTTAAACTGAGCTAACTCTTCTTGCATGGCTTCGACCCACGAGCTGTCCTTAAGAGCCATTTGATAGTTCTTTAGTTCAATCTGGCTGATAAAGCAGGTGTACAAGCACTCGTTGATTATGCCTGATTCTTTAATGCTTGTGTAAACACAGGTGTGCTTATTCAAGCTTTGTCTTGTTTGTACACCGGTGGACAGATCACTTATCACATTCTCCAAAGGATGATCTTTGTGAATTCTCGTAGTCGGAACCGAACTAACATTCAGATTATCTTCCAAGTTCGAAGATAGCGCATCATTGGGTGATTGATGTTGAGAGTGAAACGGATTGATGAATTCTTCTTCAGTAGAGGCAGCAGGGGTATTGATAGCATTTGACGAGGAAGGCTGACATTCATCATACTGTGGTCGTTGCACCAAAGTGTCTTCCTCATCGCATATCATCTTCGTAGCAATTCTTTCCTCAACTTCTGCAAAATCTAGATAAGGTATGTTAAAAGATTTAAAAAGTCTATCATAGTCGAAAACCCCAGCAGGTTCCGAGCTTGGTTTTGGTGATTTGTAACTTGTGATATTAGTGTTACACACCACCTCAACCTTGCTGTTCGATGTATTAAAGACCCGTCTGTTGGGAGTCCCAACAACGTATCCGACTAAGATTCCTTCATCGGCTACTTCACCAAATTTAGAATTAGTCTTTAATACCGAACATGGGGACCCGAATGGTTCAAGACCACTCAAGTTTGGCTTTCTCCCATGCATAAGTTCATAACAGGTTTTATTTAATCTTTTAACAGTTAACACTCTATTAAGGATATAACAGGCTGTAGCAACAGCTTCAGCCCAGAACACCACGGGAAGTTTCGAATCAGCCAGCATGGTTCTGGCTCCTTCAATTAAGGTTCTGTTCTTCCTCTCAGCCACTCCATTTTGTTGCGGTGTATACGGAGCGCTGTATTGGTGTTCTATCCCCTTTTGTAAGCAGAAGATCTCCATCTCATAGTTCTTGAACTCAGTTCCATTGTCACTCCTGATGAATTTAACCCGTTTCCCCATGATATTCTCAACCTTGGTAATCAAATTCTTTACCATCTGCACTGTTTCATCCTTTGACTTCAGGAAATATATCCAGGAATATCGAGAGAAATCATCAGTGATCACCAAGCAATACGATGTTCCTCCTAGACTTCTTACATTCACGGGACCGAAGAGATCCATGTGAAATTCGAGGGTACTGACAATTGAATTGACCTTCTTGGTGTGATGGGATTTCTTGTGTTGCTTTCCCTTTTTGCATGATAAACATTTGTCTTCAAAGTTGAAATTCTTCAAGGGAACACCCAGCACAAGCCCATTTTTGACAAGGTAGTTCATTTTCCGAAGATGAATGTGCCCCATTCTCCTATGCCACAACTCGGACTCCGATTCAGTTGCTTTTGACAGAAGACACGATTCTTCTGTGGCCATCTCAGTCGATCTCATATCCATGATATACGTATTCTTCACTCTTGGAGCCTTCATAACAATCCAATCCTCTGGTATCTTAAAACCAGGATACAACACAATCGCTTCATTCTTTGTAAAATGTACGGTGTAGTCTTTGTCACAAATCTGCGAAACACTCAGCAGATTGTGCTTCAGTTCTTCAACAAAGTTTACTTTCTCCAAAGTCATCTTTCCATTCGACACCGTCCCTATTCCTGTAATCCTTCCACCGCTCTCTCCTGCGAAACTCACTCTTCCTCCTTGAACAGGTTTCAAGTCGTGTAACAAATTCTTGTTACCCGTCATGTGCCGGGAACAGCCGCTATCCACAACCCATTGATTGTTGGCAGCCCTGTTCAACTGTTCCTGCACGATTAAAGCAGATGATTAAAATCTGGGGACCCAAGACCGATTGGTCTTGGGTCGATACATTCCGTACCTTGGCTGTCCAAAGTTAGTATCATAATAATTTCTGTGAGTCCTAACAGGATACCTTCTTGTGGATTGACTATGAGGCCATCCAAACCTTCGTGAATTAAAAGAATTATTACTTAAGGTTTGGTTATTAGCAGTGTAAAACTGAGATCTATTTTTTTGAAAACCTGAATTAGTCCATTTTCTGAAATTTGATGGGTTTTCATTTTTACCATTATATTGATTACCGTTAGTTCTTTTCTCAGATTTTGAAGTCCTCACACCTCTGAATTTCTGCTTCAGAGGGCAATCAGCAACAAGGTGTCCTATTTGATTACATCTAAAACAACTCCTTTGTTCAATTTTCTTATCAATAGTTGTCTTTGATGTTGAGGCTGTATTACTGCCCGTTTGTCTCACATATGGTGGGACATACGGGTTTAGTGAAGACTTCTTTTCAGGTGTTTTATTTTTCTCTTCACTTTTCGGTAACACTTCCTCTTGTTTTGTCTCACACGACTCAGAGGACTTGTCTGAGTTAGATGAGACATGACTCGGAGCAGAAATCTTAACACTTGCAACGGGCTTACTAACTTCTGGTTCTTTAGTAGTAACTTGAACTGGAACTGTCTGACCATAGTCAACATCAACAGATTTCTGATTACTAGGGTCATAAGTGTAATTATGATTTAAAGATGGTGGAACTTCATGATAACCAATTCCTCCCCTTTTTGGGGAACCTTGATCACTAACGAGGTGATCAAGTATAGCGGAGGAATTTCTGAATTGCTCCAGTTTCCTGTTAAGTTCCACCACTTTTACCTGGTGATCAGCTATCTGTTTTTCCCTTTCAGCTATTAGTTTGGTTTTCTCTTCTAGAACCTCATAGCTAAGATCAATCACTTGAATTTTTTCAGCAAGCTTTGCTTTAAGACTTTTAATATCTTTCTCACTAGCTTTAATTTTTACTTTGTAACTATTTTCTCTAGCTTTAGTGAAATGATGATCTTTTTTTAAAGTTTTAAATTGCGCATCCAAACTAACAAACTGATCAGTTATAGTTGTCAGTTGTTCAGACAGATGTTCACACTTAGTACAAGGGAGTTCGGTACTTACCTCGGAGAGCTGGTCTGCCACATCTGCCATGTAAGCTTCATTTTCACCAGTTCCCTTCTTCTCACTATCTGCAGTTTCGATGTTTGCCAAATTGGCCTGTTCAAATACTTCTTCAACATGCAGATTCCAGTTGTACTCCTCATTCTGTCTGGAAATCATGGCTCTATAGTCATTACCACTACCACTTTGCTGTGTAGATCTGTTTTGACTGCATTCTACACGTTCATTTTTGCATTCTTTTGCAAAGTGGCCATTCTGCTGAAAGTTGTAACAGCGTACCTTCGACTTATCAAACCCTGGCCTCTCTCCGAAAAACTTCCTGCCTGTCTTCTTCATGAACCTCTTCACCCTTCTGACAATCATAGCCATCTGCCACTGCAGATCCATCTCCTCCAGATCATCAGCATCGATCTGATCATAGTCTTCATCCAAAATTGCAGGATCAACAATCTTACCCTGAATGTAGTTCTCATACGAAGCAATAAAGGATGCATAGAGAGCAAACTGCTGTTCAGCAGATTTAACACTCATGGGTATCTTTGAGTAGTTGTTGTTTGACACACTTGGGGAAAAACTACTCTTGGTCGCTTGAGGTTGAGAAGCATTTGATCCTCCAGCTACAAAGCACACATCACCGTTCATGTTGAGAGATACATGTCCTTCATGTGTTGAGCTAGCGCCTGACTCTCCCTTAGAGTAATAAGCAGATGATTCAGTTTTCGAACTTGATCCAGAGTTAACCTTTGCACCATACATACCCGGATCTTGAACCTGATCGGTAGGTGTCTCCTTTCGTACCATGTTCAGTTCAAACGTTCTTAGCTTGTTAACTGCTGTCTCCAGGTCATAGTCAGCAAAGTCTTTATCTTCTCTCATCAACACAGTATACATCTCCCATTTCGGTGGGAGAGCATCAAGAAGCTTTTCAACAATCTCATCTTCTTTGTAAGCAATTGAATAGTTGCTGAGTTCAGTCATCAGATGATAATATCTAGTGATGATATCATCAAGTGATTCATTCTTTAGATACTTGAAGACCGAGAATTGGGTTTTTAGAAGTTTAATTTTCGATGCACGGATTCCCACATTGCCCTCAAACCGGTTCTCAAGTGCTTCCCAAAGCTCTCTAGCAGTTTTATACTTTCGGAAGGTGTGAAGTATCTCTTGTGGAAGAGCCATTGTAATTGCTGCATGAGCTTTGTTTTCTGCCTCATACATTTTCTTCTCCTCTTCTTCCATCTCTTTGTATTTCTTGATCTGATCACGACCCTCATACTCAGCAGTAGGTGGAATGTAACCATCTTGTATGCACACCCACATCTTGGCATCTTGATACTTGACATATTGTTCAAAACGATCTTTCCACGCTACATAATCAGTTTTCTTAAGCATCATAGGTGCCTTTGTAGCCGAACATGCTTCTACTTCCATCTTTACTAGTTCGGTAATGTTTATCGAAGACATCTTTTTCTAAACTCAAAGATATCCGAAAATAAAAAAATTTATTTTCAAACAGCACTGTAGGCGAAGTTGTGGATAACTTCGCTTAAAACTTAACTTCGCGTGAATTTGTAACTTCGCTCACTTTCTTAAATTCGCCGGATTGGCGAACTTGAAAATAACTTCGCTTAAGTTGAGCGAACTTGGGAGGTAGGCGAAGTTGTGGGTAACTTCGCTTGAGGTAAGCGAACTTGAAGAGGTAGGCGAAGTTGTGGATAACTTCGCTTAACCTTATATCTTCGCCGAAACCCTACTAACAGTGACGGCAACTTCGCCTGATGAGCACGAACTTTCTGCAGATTAGATTTCTGGGTTTTTCGAGGTTTGTGAAGGTGTTATGGGTTGTTTAAGATTGTAGGAGGAGAGTATAGCACAAAAGTTCAGAAAACTCGTCCCGCGAATAGTCGAACGGAATGATTTCTATACCCGCGTGATAATCCCGAACCACACAATCGAGCAAAAGCTCTGATACCAATTGTAGGTTCCCAGCCGGATCTACACGAGATATCGCGTACTACGTAGGTGCGGAATCCCTACGTAAGACGTTACGAGTATAGAAAACAATACGAGCTAACACACGATACGATAACCAAACACACGTTGTATTCCAACCGTAAACACGTGATACAATGATCACTGAATACAAAACTCTCTGACTCGAATACACGAATAAACAAACTCTCAATCTATTGAATAAGCCGTAACAAACAGCTTATATAGACACGACAACTTCGCCTGGCATGTTCAGGCGAAGTTGTCCCTAACTTCGCTTGTCTAACAAGTTCGCCCATATAAGCGAACTTGTTAGTAACTTCGCTTATATACAAAACTCAAATCTAACTAACACGATTACAGACACTCGACACTGAACTACTGACATCATGCACCAACATTGATTCTTGCTTTGGATAATGTTTTGATTATGGTTTCGTTGGTTTAATAGTAAAAGACTTGATTTTGCTTTCATGATGCATATGAATATTTGTTATATTGATTGATTATTTAACTATTGCTTCACATGGATCTTGTTTTCTATTGATTGTGTTGTTTAGATATTAGGGTTCATGTTTAATCAATTACTTGGTGTTTTGATTATTATGGTTGAATAGGCCTATTAGATCATAGAAGCATGTTGATAGTTGATTAGGATTTTGAATGTTCTGCTAAATTCCAATAGTTGTAAGGTGAGGAGTTGTTCATGTGTCATGGTCAATCGCATGCTAGGATAGATTAGTGACAATATTCTTGCTTATTGTGTTGATCCTTGTTCATGATGTCGTGTTTAGTCTATTAAGTTATCTAGGGTTTAGTGTTTCGTGAGATTGCTTGCCTAAGATACTTTTAATTAACTTTATTTGATAACTGTAAGGAAATCAATATAACCGATTGCTTAATAATCTAATAATTGTTCTTTGGGATTTCATTTGATTCGGTCAAGGGTCCTTAGGGTTTGTTAGATGAATATGTTTAGAAATCAGTTGCCATAATCATGTTATTTGTCCATTGCTTGATAATTGTTGATGCATGGGATTCTTACCTAGGTAGATTCCTTCTCTGATTGGTTTCGATCTTGTGTTTACTTGCTTATTTCTAGTTTACTTGTTTATTTGCTTTCTTAGTTTAATCTTAGTTTAAAAACCCCCTTTAAACATTAATAATAAATAGTCGTGTTGTAAGTCGAGTCTAATTAGTTAATAAACGTAATTTATGGAGTCCTGTGTGTTCGATATTCCAGACTTACTTAGCTTTAGTACAATTGACCGGTTCACTTGCCGGTGTTTTGTGTAGTTGAGTCTTAAGTCTAGTTTTTATTACTTGTTTAGTTTAGTTAATATTTAATTGACTGTTTCTAGCACATCATCGACATTTTTTTGTCACACCCCAACCTACGGCAGAAATGCCGGGGCGTGAATTGATTGCCCACAGTTATCAACGTACTATTATGCAATATTGGAAATTTTATTATCTATTAAGTTAAATTCAAATACAACCAAATATTCAATACAAAGTTTCATAATCAAATAATTCGACAAACAAACATATATCATAAATTTAAAATTCTTGTTTATTTTTCTCTATCTTGAAATCCTAAGTTTTCTTCCAATCTTGATAGAACATCACATCACACGACAACCTGCATATGCGTTAAAAATAAAATAGGTTTTGCCTACATAAGGTTGAGCAAGTATAACACAGATTTGAAAATAATAAGTAAAAGTGCAAACTGTTCTTGTGAGATATACAGTTAAGCCATAACACATAACACTCAAACAAACCATAAAGAAAGGGCTCAACCAATCCATATAAATGGACATTGGTACCAAGCAAGGACTAAACCGTTCCATAAAAATGGACATCGGTTGCTGAAGTAAGCAAATAGCGTTCAAATAAAGCAAGTAAGAAAATAACAAGTTAGGCAGACTGATAAACACACAAGGATAAACAGTTGCGTTTGAATACTATATAATAGAAAATATCTACGAACGCATATGTCCCCAAAACAGTTAAAAAATAAGTAAAAGAAGGGGAGTGAAATACTTACCTTAACAGATGAGCAACCGGGAAAAACAATATAATAAGAATGTGGGTGATGGATCAAGCTCTTCGAGAAATACCGACGAGAATTCCTAGTTAAAATGATAACGGTAGTTAAATAATAACTCTACAAGACTTATATGGATTCGGGTTTCGATGAGGATTGGGTAAGCTTGTGAAAATATTTATTATTTAGAAATATTTCTTATTGTGAGAACCATAATTAATCTCATTTGTTTATATCAGATATTACACACACACACACACACACACACACATATATATATATATGTTAAATCACTATAATTATAATAAGTAATCAAGTAAAATAACTTAATTAATAAAAATATACTTTATGATAAAATATTTAGATAGATATGTAAATAATTTAATCTAAGACACATTTATAAACAAAATCCATAGATAAGTACAAATATTTCTAATTAAGATAATATATATAAAATAATATTTACTTTAAATATTTATTTCAGTTATTTACAAACCTTTGATTTGGTAAAAGTAAGATTACTTTATTTATCGATATATATATATATATATATATGGTAAGGATCCTAAGAGAACCTTTTGCAAATTGAGAACTTTGAGAACCATTTTGGACAACTAAAAACACATTTAAAAAATATTTAAAAAATCATAAAACCAAAAAAATAAAAATTTTAAAAAAGTAAAAAAAACTAAAATTCTTATATTTCATTCCGGTTTCATTAAAAAAAATAAAAATAAAATAAAAAAAATAAAAAAAAACATCGTATTATACACATATGTATAATTTTATATAATCTTTAGTTACGTAATATACACATATGTACAGTGTCATTTATCTTAAATTATATACATGTGTACAAAAAAACATGTAAATGTACATATATGTATATATTATACATATGTGTATATAATTTAGCTAAGCCGAGTTTTTTTATAAAACCGGGATGATAAAATAAGAATTTTGTTTTTTTTTTACTTTTTTGGTTTTTGTGTTTTTTTTATTTTATGATTTTTTTAGGTGTTTTGTGGTCCAAAATGGTTCTCATAGTTTACAATTTTAAAAAGGTTCTCTCATGATCCTGATCCTATATATATATATATATATATATATATATATATATATATAAAATGGTTAAAATAAAAAGACATAGTTTTCTAGGAAGAGTAGGAATAACATAAAATTTAGAGTTAAGAAACTATTTAGCCTAAATTCTAGATCTTAAGAAACTATTTGGTATTTTAAAAACTACCAATCTCAACCACTAGATCATAGATCCAAGGGCTTAGATTTATTCTTACTCTTCCTAGAAAACTATTTTTTTTATTATAACCCACCCCTATATAATAATCGTAACACATGTTCAAAATATCGAAAAAAATTTAATTTAGAGCATCGGTTTTATAAAAATGGTGCTTAATTATCAATTATATTAATACATAGATTTAAAGCATAAGTTTAAAAAAATAAAAAAAACCAAAAACCAGGTTGGGGAGGGTCGAACTCGCGACCACAGCCGGTTCACGTGACCATGAGGCTGGTGATGTGTTTGTGTAATGAACAAATTATAAAAAACATTAAACATACAATCCCAGATTCATCCCCAAATTAAAAAGAAACCCTAGAAATCCCAATTCGAATCAATCGTTGTTGTTAATCAGTGTTAGGTTAGGGTTTTGATTAATTGAAACCCGACGAATGAAATTGTATAATTTAATTACCTCGTAACCCTTAATATAACGGGTTAAAGGGACCAAAATGAGCCGGCAATATCCGATGATCAACGAGCTGTCAATTGATGATGGAAACATAATTGATTTGAGGGTTAAGGACGGCGATGGTTAGGATGATATGACTGCAAGTTTAATTGATTTATAATGAATGCAAATATGTATATCGAGATCGATGTGAGGCCGGCTAAACGTATTAACAAAACGAATCCAGTTTTGATCGAGTTATCGTATTATTATTGTAGGTAGGCCGTAAAAGGTATGGACATTATGATTTTGATTCAAATTCCACATCAAAAGCAAGAATTTTGGTCCAAGAAACCTAGATTCTAAACGGGTTCACGCATAAATGGGTTCGGGTTAACGGGTTATCCAGTTTATAAAAGATAATTAAATAACTAAATTTTGCATTATAGTCCTTGTAATATGGGTAGGGAAACAATTGGGGTTAAAGTTTGGTTTTGGGTGGTTTTTGCCAAAGTAAGAAAATTATATTTATATTATAAAATTAATTAAACAATAATATAATAATAATTTAATTAACTCGATAAAAGCGATAAAATTTATCGAACATCGAAATGGTTCGGGTTTTTAATAAAAATATAGATTTTGAAAAGTCCGAGTTGTTACATTTTTAATATGTTCTTTTTTCCAAATGAATTTTGTAGCATATACATATCTCGTATAAGCCATGTATATGTAACTTTATGAGCATGAGCGACATATATATAGAGAAGTAGGATCATAATATATGATAAATGTAAGAAGCAATGAGATTTAAACACGTGTCTCTCTCCAAATTTAATAACAAGAGCATGAAAATCTTTTTTATCCCAGGAATTTGTCTTAACTAATTTTCATTTAATTAAGGATGCGTTATAATTAAATTTCTTCTTCACCCATGCTACATCGTTGATCACGAATCCCCGTCATAAAAAAAAATCTTGAATGGAGAATTCTGATACAGAGAATAGTACCAATCGTTTTTTATTTTTATTTTTTTTGTTTGCTGTTTCATTATTAATAATTTGTGTTTATTTCTATAATTTTTGATGAATTTTATTGGATTTTGGTGTTATGATTGGTGTTTGCTACTAAAAAATCTACATTTTGTTTGCTCTTACACCATCCGTAGTGGGGCGCCTTCTCCACCCGTAACCCCCTAGACCTTGGAGGGTTTGGAGGTAGTGGTCACTTTGCCTATCTGATTTTCACTTAATTTCACAAAAAAATATCCAATTACAATAGAGAGACATGTAAGTAGGCTACAATTTGAATGACAAATACGATCATACTGAAAACAAAGATACAATTATTTGGCTTCGATATGATACTGTGCACAACCCGTGTTAGTGATTTTAGTGTAATTAAGGATTAACTTGTTGATCAAGTTAATTGTAATACGAATTTAAATAAGTCGGGTGAAAGTGCACACCTATTTGATCTTATTATAATTTATAATCATATTGGTACTTAGGGGTTTCTCCCCTAAGTCATGGGGGTTCTAAGGGGGCAACACCCCCTTAGCGGGGATCCAAGTGGCAGCGCCCTTGGCTGGGGTCGAGCTAACATGAGCGTATTTGTTGTTTTGAAATTCAAAACTTATTATAATTTAATTAAATTTCTTTCATAAGTTTTAATTTAAATAATTTTCTTTCATAAGTATTAATGATAACTAACAGGAGCAAATTTGTTGTTTTGAAATTCAAAACATGTTAACTATTTTAATAACTGCAAATCAGTTATCCCCCAACCCTAATATGACTCATCTTGATCATACGAAAGTTCTTTATTGTTCATCATAATACACACAAAATCCATACTTAATTCTTGCTCCCAGATATGAGTTTCATCCTATATTTGGGGACCACAAATAATTTTGATTTGATTGTGTTTACACGACTCTCAGATATCCAAAGATACTCGTTAGCAGAAATTCCCCAACAAGCCGCTGAACTCTTTTCATAAGCGTAATAACATCTGTGATAAGGGACCCAAATATGTCAAAAGCAAAATGAATGAATGCATGTTTATTCTCGATACAGACCTTCTCGATGCTTGATGGTGATTGAATGTGGATTTGGTTTGTTTTAAGAAAATGAACAAAGAGTAATTAATAATGGGTAATGATTGGGAGGGGGTTATTCACCACATCCCTTTTCTATATAACCCTTCTTATGGTGACGTGACGTCACATGACGCACAACGCCCTTATAGAAGGATTATCCATTACACATAATCTTTGCATTGCATGTATGTGGTTGATGTTTTAACGTGTCATATTTGAATCTAGTTTGTTATATGTATTTACTTAACATATAACAAATTAGATTCAAATATGACACGTCAAACAACATCAGCATGGTTTTAGTATGATAACATAAAGAAAACATAAAAAGAATGATAAACAAGTTTACAACAATAAATAATACACTACTAAAAAACTGGTCAATTTGTCAGAACAGTTTTTGTAGCAAAATTGTGGTAATGGCTTATAGCCACATTTTTCCGACAAACCTAATTTGAGAGAAAAAATGCCGCTTCCATTACTGGCAATTTTCCGACAAATTTTGCTTCAAATTTACTACAAATACTAGTTGTCACTATAATTGTGACAGTTTTGCCACAATAGTTTTGTTTACCTTTTCTTACAACTTAACTACAAGTTTGTCACTGTATTATCTAAAATATTTTAAATTATTGATAACATTAGTATTACTAATTAATCAGTAAAGATATTTAATTAAGTTCTTATTGTGACAAAATCGTAAAAAAAATGTTAATGGACTTTATCACAACCTTGCTACAAAATCTTAATAAAATTTGCTGCAAAATTTCTATAAAAACTTTTCAAAATTTTCTGCAAGCTTGCTACAAAATCTGTAAAAAATTTACTACAAACTTCCTGCAAACTGTTAGTGCAAGGTTTTGTCGTCTCGAGTCTTTGTAATTATCGTTTGTAATTTATTAATATTTTAATGTTAAGGGCATTTATGTAATTTATGTTAGTTCGTTAATGTAAAGGCTAATTCGTTAAGGATGTTTAACGAATTAGCCAGTTCATTTAATGTAAACCCATTCGTTAAGGATGTTTTACGAACAGACTGTTAGTTCGTTATGTATATTCCCATTCGTAATGGAATGTTGACGAATGGGGACATAACGAATCAAAGATTCGTTATGCTTTCCTTTTGTATCATGTAAGTTAACGAACTGGATCCAATTCATTATGGGATGTGTAACGAATTGGTTTCCATCGTCTATATATAGGGTGTTCATACCCTTGATAATTTAAGTTTTGATTTAACGTATTGAACCTCTGCACAAATTCTCTCTCAATCAATTCTTCAATTAATCTATTACTAATACACATATATAATCACTAATACATACATACATATATATATATATATATATATATATAATCAGTTATAGCATATCATAAACTCGATCCTTTAAGGTATTAGATCTAATCCGTATCATCGATATTGAATAGATCTAAGGTATTATCAAGTGGTATCAGATCATTTGGTGTTAGATTGCTCTTAATTTAGTATTATTAATCCTTGTTGGAAGCCTATTTATCAAGTTTTGGTTTTGGTTAAGGTTTATTGAAATTTTGTTTGATATGTTGACTTAAATCAAACGATTATGGACTGAATTTTGATTCGGTTTGTGTTTGGTAAGGTGTGAGGAAATTGTGTGTGAATTGGATTGGTTATTAAGGTTGTTTGAATTGGTTTTGGATTGAGTTTGTGAGTGTACAGAACATAGTATGAGTTATGTGGTAATTAGTGATTGATTGATCAATTAAAGGATATGAGATACGTGTATTTGGATTCGCGAGTTGTTTACAAGAAGAATGATATGCGTTTGGTCAATTTGGTAGTGTATTGAGGTGGTATTACACTAATTAACTTTGGATATTATTAGAGTTAAATCTTGGAATTTCCAGATTTCTGGAAATTATCTTGAAGATATGAAGATCTGCTTGTTTTCTTGAAGATTCGTTAATGGCTATAATTCTTTATAGTTGATTCGTCATCCACGTGTCTTAACTCGTTACAAATTTCTAAACAAATTCGTTCCACGCGGCTGACTTTGTTACAACTTCCTAACAACCTGATTCGTTATCAACTGTTTCTAATTCGTGTTCCTTGATTCATTACAATTTAATCACTGATAAGTCACATTGATTCGTCATCTTGATAATCATCTTGATTCGTCATCTTGATTCGTCATTTTGATTCGTCATTTCTATTAGTCAACGATTCGTTATTGAATCGTTACACTGATTCGTTAGTGACGTGTCCTTGATTCGTTACTAATTCGTTATAACCTTAATTCGTTACTTGTCTTCACTGTTCCTGTTTCGTTATCCATACTTCATCTGATTCGTTACTTCATCGAATTCGTTACAAAAGTTTCAAATTTAATCCTCAAGTTTCACTTGTTGTCAAGTTTGAACTTGTTATTTACAATGGCTTATTTTTACGCGTTGGCATCTCAGAACGTGCTTATGCAACATATGTTACACTTGGATGCTGAAATTGGATCCCATTCCAAATGTCCACGACTGATGAAATTCAGTGATTTTGCAAAGTGGGAACCACGATTTCGAGCACATCTTGGTTTAGTGCATCCCGATTGTTCAAGATGTCTTGATGATGTGTACACTGTACCTATGCTTGGTGATGAGACTATGAGTTTTACACCTAAAGCCTTTTTACAGTATTCTCAAGAAGAAAATAAGGCTTTAGAGATCGAGACTAAAGCATATTCAACTCTTACTATGGCTTTACCAGATAATATATTCCATCAAGTTGGTAGTATCAAGATCTGTGCTTCATTGTTTCAGCACATTAGAATAAGAAGTGTGGGAAATACCGAGGAGAGTAAGAAAGTAATGTTAAAGTTTCAATTCCGAAACTTTAACTTACTCAAAGGAGAAACCGTTGAGGAAATGCTTACTCATTTCATTCATTTAATTGTTGAGACGAATAAGTTAAAGATGGAACCTTCTGAATCTAACAATATGGATACAGTTAAAAATGCTTTACCTAGCTCTTACTCAACATTCCTGATGGTGTTGAAGGAGAATAATTATTTCAAAAACGAAGATTCGACTACTTCTAAGTTTATGCAAAAGATTGAAGCTCGGGAATATGATTTGAAGTGTCAAAAGTCATCAAAAGAAGTTCAAGATCCATCTTTCTATGGTGGATGTATGCCTTTAAGCACCACAACATCTCCGATCACTGCATTTCTCACTCAGAATGAAAATGAAGGATCAACAACAACTTATAGTGATTCAAATGTCTGCTTTATGGCATCTGGTTTCACTAATAATTCTGGAGGTTCTAGAACTTCTGCTACAACAAGTCAATTTTTTGCACCACGTAACGTGAACATGAAAGAGGTTGAACAAAATTTTGCCTTTCAATGTGCTTTCATGACTTCGTATGAGAACCTGGTTGGTAGTAAAATTTCCACGAGTGAGTTAACCGATGAAGATTATGACCAAATCGACCCTGATGATTTGGAGCTCATGGATCTTAAGTGGAACATGGCAATGATAGTGAGGAAAGTAAAGAAGTTCATGCAAAGAACTGGGAAAGATTTACCATCGTTGAACAAGAGAGTTGGGTTTGATAAGCTAAAAGTAAAGTGTTATAACAGTCAAGAGTTTGGCCACTTTGCCAAAGAGTGTGACTGATGTGCTAGAAACAGTCAATAAAATATTAACTAAATTTAACAAGTAATAAAAAGTAGACTTAAGACTCAACTACACAAAACACCGGCAAGTGAACCGGTTAAATTGTACTAAAGCTAAGTAAATCCGGAATATCGAACCCACAGGATTCTATAAATTACGTTAATTAATTAATTAGACTCGACTTACGACACGAATATTTATTATTAATGTTTAAAGGGGTTTTTAAACTAGGATTTAAATAAGAAAGCAAGTAAACAAGTAAACAAGAAATAAGCAATTAAACACAAGATCGAAACCAATCAGAGAAGGAATCTACCTAGGTAAGAATCCCATGCATCAACAATCATCAAGCAAAGGACAAATAACATGATTATGGAAACTGATTTCTAAACATATTCATCTAACAAACCCTAAAGGACCCTTGACTGAGTCAAATGAAATCCCAAAGAACAATTATTAGATTATTAAGCAATCAGTTGAATTGATTTCCTCACGGTTATCAAATAGGGTTAATTAATAGTATCTTAGGCAAGCAATCTCACGAAACACTAAACCCTAGATAACTTGATAAGTTAAACACGACATCATGAACAAGGATCAACCCACTAAGCAAGAATATTGTCACTATCTATCCTAGCATGCAATTGACCAAGACACATGAACAACTTCTCACCTTACAGCTATTGGAATTTAGCAGAACATTCAAAACCCTACCAACTATCAACTAGTTTCTATGATCCAATGGGCCCATTCACTCACAATAATCAAAACACCAAGTAATGATTAAACATAAACCCTAAATCTAGAGAACACAATCAAGAGATATAAGATCTATGTGAAGCTATAATTAACAATCAATCAAGATAACAAACACGCATATGCATCATGAAAGAAAAATCAAGTCTTTTACTATTAAAATAAGGAAACCATAATCAAAACATTAGTCCAAAGCAAGAATCAAATCAACACATGTTCATCAAACCTAGGTAGACATGAAGTCTAGCCTAGCATAATCTTAATAAAAAACAAATAACTAAAAAAAGAATCATGATAGATAGTGAACATAGATGATGATAAAGAATGAAAGAACCATTCTTAATCGATCCTTGAACACCCGTATGAAAGCTCGATGATCTCCCTTGATTCCTAGCTCCAAAAACACCTTCAACTTGGCTCTAACCTCTCCAAAATCGGCTGGAATAATTGTGTCTTCGGCTAGGGACATAATGATATTTATATACGCGAATACCGGGCTTGGGCTTGCAAAAACGCGCAGACCAATAGGCCTAGGCGCCGCGCGAAGGCATATTGCCTTTTCCCTTAGTGCGGCGTGGCTTGTTTTTTTTTGCTGACCAGAAGGCCTAGACGCCCCGCGACCTCCTTGGCCCTTTGCCTTCGCGGGGCGCGGCGCCCATATGAGTAGCCTACGAATTTTTTCTTGTTATTTGTTATTAAAACATCTTAGATCTCTTTCTTGAACATAAAGTAACGTTAAGAAACTTCTAGATCATCTTTACCTTGACTTTCCAACCACCATCTGCATGAAAACAAATCGAAACGCTAAGTGGAATAATCATGTAGTCATTAATGAACAAAACGAACTCAAACTTCGCATGAAAAGATAGAAAAAATTAAAGCTTAACATTCAAGACACCAAACGATATAAAACATGTAAATATATGAAATACTTGACTCAAAACCTAAATTAATAAAAGATAAACCAAAACACGAACTAAAACAAACTCAAAATATTAAATAAACATAACTTTACAAGGTATCCAAGATGTATAAATAGACGTATATCAAATATCCCCACACTTACTCTTTTTTCGTCCCTGAAAAAGTCTTATGCATCGGAAAATATAGTCTAACAAATATATAGGTTAATTTTTAAAGCTTAGAAGATCACAAAAACCGCGATCACCGATATTGTTGTCTACTTAAACCCATGCCTTAATCTTTTCCGGGACAAATAAGATCCGACAATTAGTACTCAGTGGTTTACACAATTAAAACCCGCTTATTTTCAGCTTTTACCGGACCAAGCCTCCCCAACTTGACTTAAACCTCAAAATTAGAAGAATTAAAACTTTTGTTGCTCTATTTTTTTCATGAATAGTTAAGTCGATCAAGGGTATTGTTTATCCACCTAAGCTTAAGCATCAAAGTCTACAAAGCAGCCATTAGATGCGATTAAGGTTCAATTAATTTATAGCTAGTGCTCCCCACAACATGACATACCCCAGTTATCAAGCAATACCCCAAATTCATCACCATAGGTGAATATGCAAAATTTCATCTATAGGGCTTACATGTAGCGTGTACCTTGTGGTCCGTTTCTTAATTTTAATGAGACGCGAGCAAGGGGACCCCACATGGCTAACAGCGTGGATGATCAAGTCTGTAGTGAATTTTTGTACTTTTGTACTCTTATGATCATGTTTATAGACTTATAAAGGTTTGCTCTTTTTGGCTTTATTTTAAATATCCACAACCCCACTTAAGAATTGTGAATACCTAGATGAATAGATTACATACAGACCCATGGTCTCCGGACCCGAAGCATCCCATCAATACATGATTTAAGGTTATAAAACCATAAGCCGATGAGGTGTAAAACACTAAACTAGCAGTTTTAAGTTTATATCACAGGCTACACGGCATACTCTAACGTTAAACCTACCCAAGCATCATATGATAACGTATTCAAATTTTTAAACTTTATAATATTTCCACATTTCATACCAATAATTGAGGCTTGAGTATGGATGACCTTTCATTATTTATCTTCCACGGACAAAACGCTTTACCCACAAGAGATTTCCGTTTTAACCATTTTATTAAATTTGCCCTTTCATTTTCAAGGCTGAGCCTACCGACACTTCCCAAGTTAAGTGCGCTTTCTTTTATTTATCTCATATTATTAGTAGTTTGAAAAACCGATTTCCCGATAAATATCATCATCTCCCACTTTAACGAAAAAACTATATTCAAGAGACATTTTTAAAACATTTTTCAATTTTTTAATTTTTTTTAAATTTAAACTCGATTTAACTACGACTCAAATATCCTATCCCCACACTAATATTTTGCATTGTCCTCAATGCAAGGATAATGACAACTTAAAACAAATATAAAATAAAATCGGACTACACAAACTAAAAATCTTAAAAATTAAAAACAAAAGAAAAAGTTAATATGCTAGATAATGGAAAAGACTTAGCTGGTAATATGCGAATGGAACATGATGCTAAGGTCTTCTTCCATGGATGCCCTCCAACTACGAACGTGCTCAGCAATTGGTAACTCCTTTTCTCACGAACGTAAGCAGCCAAACAAAACAAACATCTCTAAAAATTTTATCTTATCATAACGATGGATATTAAGCAATTAAAGTATTTCACCAATAAATATATAAAATATAATAAACAGGAGCAAATAAATAAGCATGAAGTATACGGCTCCACTGCTACATCCCCACACTTGTCTTTTTTCATTAAATTCTTCCTTGGGTTATCTTCTCTCTAGCTCATACAGTCTCTCTTTTACCTTGCAAAACTCAAAAAACACAAAAACAACGACGAACTACAAAATACTACGTTAGCGACTCGATGACTCAACGAAACTAAGAAAATAAAAACTAAAATAAAGGAAAATCTACAAACTCTACACTTGAGTTTTCACTCTAGGACCTATGTTTATGCGAATCACGTGGCGGACCGAGTGGAGCTTCCTCCACCTCGGTAAAACTCCAATGCCCTTAAAGATACCGAATCACGATCCGACCGGTCGTCAATCTTGGTCTTCTTCTTTCTAACACCACGAACTTTCTCAAACTTACGCTTACCACCACCTTTTACTCCAGCATGCTTCACCATTTCCCGAGAACTAGAAACTGCTCGCTCCTTCCCCACACTTAAACTTACAGAACGGGAACAATCAAGACTAGGGCCCATGCCCGAGATAACTGATTCTATCGAGTAAACTGGGTGACATGGATCAATGAGACCATATTGACCACTCAGATGTCTCATGGACTTAGCCAAATAGGTGGCACTATCATCACCGGCTCTAGATCGATCTTACCTTCAAACACGTCAATGACCGCCCTAGCAGTACGTAAGAATGAACGACCTAAAATAATAGGAACTCTCTCTTCGGCCTCCATATCTAAAACAACAAAATCTACGGGGAAAACCAAATTATCTACCTTAACGAGCAAATTCTATCTAAAACAACAAAATCTACGGGAAAACCAAATTATCTACCTTAATGAGCAAATTCTCTACGACACCCCTCGAATACTTAACGGAACGATCGGCTAAAGACAATGTCATACGAGTGGGGGTGAGCTCTCCTAGGTCTAACTTTTCATATAAAGAATATGGCATGAGGTTTATACTTGCTCCTAGATCGGCTAATGCTTGACACGTCGTATCACTTCCGAAAAGGCATGGAATGGTAAAAACACCGGGGTCGGGTAATTTCTCCGGAACTTTATTAAGCACTACTGCGGAACACTCTCCATTTAGCGGCATAGTCGACAGCTCCTCCAACTTATCCTTTCTTTTAAGAAGGTCTTTCAAAAATTTGGCGTACTTAGGCATATGCAGAAGGACTTCTACGAATGGAAGGTTGACATTCAATTGGCTAAATATATTAAGAAAAATGCCCGTAATCTTTTGTATACTTTTGATTCTTTAGACGATCGGGATATGGTACATAGGCTAAGTCAATGGTGTGTGGTGGTGGCCGGGCTCCAGCCGGCTTTTTATCGGTGTTTTTCTTAACTTGCGGCTCTATGATTGGTGTTGTACTATGTTGTGACTTACCTGGAGCCTCTACCTCTATCTCCTCATCTATCAACTCATCGTCCCCATCTTCCCTAATTTCTCTACTAACTACCTCCGGACCTAAAACCCTACCACTACGAGTGGAGATGGCGTTCAATTGAGCAGCCGGATTAGTTTGAGGGATACCCGAAAACTGACCTGGGGGCCTTTCTTCTAAACGACGAGCAATATCACCAACAGTCCTTTGAATATCGAGATTAGAAGATTGTTGATTCTTGAAGAGCAAATCGTGTTCGACTAACTTTTTCTGTGTAACTTGATCTCTCTCTAAGATTAGTTTCATCATCTCTTCCAAACGCCCGATTCCATCGTTCGAATCCTGCACATTATTTTGAACATTAGTACCATCGGTGTTATTATTACTGAAATACTGACCTTGTCCTTGATTATAAGAATTTTGAAATCCGGGTGGTGCACCCGACGGACGCTAGTTAGCATTATTTTGATTCGGGTTCTTGTAAGTGTTCCAACTCTGATTGTTGTTGAAGTTGTAATTATTGGGAAACCTATTCTGACCAGCAATAAAGTCGACCTGTTGATTCATCACCGGGCACTCCAACGTACCATGTCCACCTCTACAAAACTCACACCTATCCACCTTGGCTTTAAGTTCCTTCACCTCTCGGGTTAGTGATTCCAAAGCAGCAGCCACACCCGTATCCAGATTAACCTGGTGTACACCTCGAGCTGATGAGGATGTACTGATGACGGGAGTGGAATTCCCGCGATGTGGCTCTTTAGCAAGGTCCGATTGAGCGAAGCTCTCAAACATCTCGTTACATTCGGTGACATTTTTCCTCGCCAGTAAACGTCCTCCCGCGGCCGTGTCGAACTGAACTTGGGTTTCGTAGTTCAACCCATTGTAAAATTTCTCCACGAGAGCCCATGGCGTGAGACCATTCTGTGAGCATCGAGACATCAACTTCTGAAAACGCTCCCAAGCATGACAATATCGCTCCCTCGGTTCCATGTGAAACGAGTGAATCTGATCGCGAAGAATAGCCGCTTTAGCCGGGGGAAATATCTCTTGATAAACGCAGAACGTAGTGCTTCCCAAGTGGTGAACGTGCCAGGCGGTTGAGTGTCGAGCCAGATAGCCGCTTTACCTGTAAGTGAAAACGGAAACAGATGTAAGAAAATAGCATCTTCAGTAGCACCTCGAAAATTAAAGTTTTAAGATCGCGATAAAGTCGGTTAATATGAGCCGGTGCATCCTCGTCATCACGCCCCGTGAACTGATTAGTTTGAACGATTTTGTTTATGACATATGATGGAATTTGCCACGAGTTGGGGTTGTCGATCGCGGGAACGATGATGCATGACTGGTTTCCGGTTAAGCCATTGAAGGATTGAGTAGCAATTGTCCTATCGTCAGCCATTTGGACGTCTAGTTGACTTCTCAGACTTTCCGGTGGCGAACTAGATGGTGATGATTTCGGTGTAGAAGTAGCTTCTGACGGTAGTCCTTGCGAACGAAGATGTGACATAAACCTTAAGGATGCAACGGACTAAGTGAGTAGACTAAAATTAAAAACTAAAACTAAATTAAACTTTAATTTAATTAAACTCCTACGAATCAAAAGAAAATAAAACAAATAGCACGTATATATAAAATAAGTCCAATTAATGCAAATAACCCAATTGCCAAGAGTCCCCGACAACGGCGTCAAAAACTTGATGTGCTAGAAACAGTCAATAAAATATTAACTAAATTTAACAAGTAATAAAAACTAGACTTAAGACTCAACTACACAAAACACCGGCAAGTGAACCAGTCAAATTGTACTGACGGAATATCGAACCCACAGGACTCTATAAATTACGTTAATTAATTAATTAGACTCGACTTACGACACGACTATTTATTATTAATGTTTAAAGGGGGTTTTGAACTAGGATTTAACTAAGAAAGCAAGTAAACAAGTAAACAAGAAATAAGCAATTAAACACAAAATCGAAACCAATCAAAGAAGGAATCTACCTAGGTAAGAATCCCATGCATCAACAATCATCAAGCAATGGACAAATAACATGATTATGGAAACTGATTTCTAAACATATTCATCTAACAAACCCTAAAGGACCCTTGACTGAATCAAATGAAATCCCAAAGAACAATTATTAGATTATTAAGCAATCAGTTGAATTGATTTCCTCACGGTTACCAAATAGGGTTAATTAATAGTATCTTAGGCAAGCAATCTCACGAAACACTAAACCCTAGATAACTTGATAAGCTAAACACGACATCATGAAAAAGGATCAACACACTAAGCAAGAATATTGTCACTATCTATCCTAGCATGCAATTGACCAAGACACATGAACAATTCCTCACCTTACAGCTATTGGAATTTAGCAGAACATTCAAAACCCTAACCAACTATCAACTAGCTTCTATGATCCAATGGGCCCATTCAATCACAATAATCAAAACACCAAGTAATGATTAAACATAAACCCTAAATTTAAAGAATACAATCAAGAGATATAAGATCTATGTGAAGCCATAATTAACAATCAATCAAGATAACAAACACTCATATGCATCATGAAAGAAAATTCAAGTCTTTTACTATTAAAATAACGAAACCATAATCAAAACATTAGTCCAAAGCAAGAATCAAATCAACACATGTTCATCAAACCTAGGTAGACATGAAGTCTAACCTAGCATAATCTTAATCAAAAACAAATAACTAAAACAAAAGAGAATCATGATAGATAGTGAACATAGATGATGAAAAAGAACGAAATAACCCTTCTTAATCGATCCTTGAACACCCGTATGAAAGCTCGATGATCTACCTTGATTCCTAGCTCCAAAAACACCTTCAACTTGGCTCTAACCTCTCCAAAATCGGCTGGAATAATTGTGTCTTCGGCTAGGGACATAATGATGTTTATATAAGCGAATAGCGGGCTTGGGCTTGCAAAAACGCGCAGACCAGTAGGCCTAGGCGCCGCGCAAAGGCATATTGCCTTTTCCTTTAGCGCGACGCGGCTTGCTTTTTTTTTTGCTTACCAGAAGGCCTAGGCGCCCCGCAACTGCATTGGCCCTTTGCCTTCGCGGGACGCGGCGCCCATATGAGTAGCCTACGAATTTTTTCTTGTTATTTTTTATTAAAACATCTTAGATCTCTTTGTTGAACATAAAGTAACGTTAAGAACCTTCTAGATCATCTTTTCCTTGACTTTCAAAGCACCATCTACATGAAAACAAATCGAAACGCTAAGTGGAATAATCATGTAGTCATTAATGAACAAAACGAACTCAAACTTCGCATGAAAAGATAGAAAGAATTAAAGCTTAACATTCAAGACACCAAACGATATAAAACATGTAAATATATGAAATACTTGACTCAAAACCTAAATTAATTAAAGATAAACCAAAACACGAACTAAACGAACTCAAAATATTAAATAAACATAACTTTACAAGGGATCCAAGATGTATAAATAGACGTATATCAGTGACAAACCAAAGAAAGTGTACATTGGACCTCGAAGCCAAGATAGAAGTTCTGTAAAAAAGAGTAATGATGCTGATAAACCTTCTGGCAGTAAACCATCTGCTTTTTTATCACAAGCTTTGCTTTCTGCAGCTGATGGAACTGACTGGACCCAAAGGTTGTTGTGTAATGATAATCAAGCGAACTTGGCTATGTTCGAGATGAATGAAAGTTTTCAAGATGCAAGTGGAAATGAGCTATCTTCTGACAATGACACTGAGTCTGATTCTGGTGATTCATGTCAAATGCAGCCAACTAAGTTTGCATGTATGGCCAAAACCTACGAGGTTAGTCCTTCTATTTCTGAGTCTGTTAATCTATCTGCAAATGTGCCTTGTGTGGATTGTGAGTCTCTTAAGCCTAAGATAGAATCGTTGAAAGACTATAATGATCGTTTAGTGAAAAAATGGCTTCTCTTAAGGACACTTATAGACAATCTTTAGAATCTCAAATGAGATCTAGGGAAAAAACTAAAGCATTGTCTATTAGTAACCATGATCTCAAAGCTGAATTGTCGGTTAAAATGACAATTAATGATCAGAAATTTCAAGAAATATTGAAACATCGATCTAAGATAACCGAGATTAAGAATGAAGTTCTTGAGTTGAAGAATAAATTGGTCAAATTTAGAAATTAATCATTTTTGCTAAATGAGATTATTGAAGTTACTGGTAAGCAAAAAGATTCTAAAAGGGGTATAGGTTTTGTTGAAGTACCACCACCTTTTCATAATGACTATACTGCAAATCCTTTTGCTGGAGAAGAAGAAGTTGTTGTTAATGAACCTGTTATTCAAGAAAAACCTAAACCAGTAAAAACTGATAATGTTAAAGCTTAATCGTCAACTCAAAAACATCATGTTGAAAGCAACAAAGTTTTTGTTGAGAATGTTGAGAAAGTTATCATTGAGGATGTGTTTGAACCTGAAGTGATACACAAAGACCAGAACATTCCACGTTCGAATCACATTCTAGGTTGATCTGTGATAAGAAATACACTACTGTATTTACTGATAAGGAGTGCATAATACTGCAACCGGGATACGTTATTCCCGAGGATATGGTGGTTATGCGATCTCCTTTATCGAATGACATTTATGTATTGAACATGACTTCTAAAGTATCGACTTCTGTGGAAACGTGTTTTGTTTCTAAGGCAACTAAAAAGGACACGATTCTGTGGCACAGAAGAATGGGCCATATTCATGTTAGGAAAATGAATTATTTAATGGCAAATGTGGTGTCTCATTGAAGCACTTTAAGTTAACTGATCACTATGTTGCTTGTAAGAAGGGCAAACAGAAGAAGAAGTCACACCCATCTAAGTTAATCAATACCATTGATACTCCAGTTGAACGACTTCATATGGATTTGTTTGGTCCTGTGAATCGTGCGAGTATTGCTGGTGATTGGTATTTTCTAGCCGTCACTGATGACTATTCAAGATATTCATGGGGTCTTATTTATGAGTTCAAAAGATCAAACACCCATTCTGGTTCAAAATTTAATCACTAAGATAGAATCACTATACAAATTGAAAGTGAGACGTATTCGAAGTGATAATGGTACGAAGTTTAATAAAAAATGTATTGGATTTCTTTTGTGTTCAAAAATTAATTCGTCGAGAATACAGTGCTCCTTACGTACCACAACAGAATAGGGTGGCTGAAAGGAAAAAAAACAGAACTTTGATTGAAGCAGCAAGAACAATGCTTGCATATTCTAAGCTTCCTATTCAATTCTGGAACGAGGCTGTGAATACTGCTTGATACATGCTCAATCATGTTTTGACTATGAAGAAGCTTCAAAATATGAGTTATGAACTTTTGAACAAGCGTAAACCTAACTTAAAGTACCTGGAACCATTTGGGTGTCCTTGTACTATGTTGAAGAAAGATGCGGGTAAATTTGAAGAAAAAACAATTGAAGGATATTTCTTAGGTTACGCCTCACCTAAGAAACGTGTATTTAACTTTACCTCGGGCTGTGTAGAGGAGTGGTACCATGTTGATTGTCAACGGTATACCACACCTTCCTAAGGTAAAGGACCTGATTGGATGTTCGATTATGAGAGTTTATTTAATTCATTCACTCAAATATTTGACCAACTAGATGAAGACTTGGTGCCTGCGTATTTGGAAGATCAATACTTACCTCCAAGATCTTTTGTTTCTAATTATGATGAAGCTCCACAAGATGATCTCCCTGATACATCTGATGTGATTTCTATCTCGTCGGATGATAGTCATTTTTTTTATTCCTCCTCGGCTCCATTTCCTGAAATACATGATGTTGGTGAATCGTCTCATGATGCTGAGGAGAATTTAACTAATTTATCTGACAATGTGGTTGTGCTTGAGAATCCTGTCCTTCGGATTCATAATTATCATCCACAGGATAACATCATTGGTGAACTTGATGTAGGTGTGAAAACACGTCATCAAGTAGCTACAACAAATGACTCTAGCATATTGTGTGCGTATGCGGATATGCATTCCTCGGGAATCATGAATCTCGCAAAATACACTTGCTTCCTATCTCAAGTAGAATCAACAAATGTTCGTTGGCGCTTGAAGATCCATATTGGGTAGAAGCAATGCAAGAGGAGTTGCAACAGTTTAACCGACTGGGTATATGGGATCTCATTGATAAAACCGTTAGTTAAGAAATCGATTCCTCCAAAGTGGGTATTTAAAAGCAAAAAGGACGATCGTGGGGTGATCGTGAGAAACAAAGCAAGGTTAGTGTTTGTTTTGCAGCCTCCTGGTTTTGAAGATCCAGATTATCCGGACCGAGTTTACTTATTGAAAAAGGCCCTGTATGGTTTACACCAAGCCCCGAGAGCTTGGTATGGTACACTTGCTGACCATCTCACTGATAATGGCTTCAAGCGAGGAACTGTGGACTGCACTTTATTTTATAAGAATGTTGGTGATAATTTGCTCCTCGTCCAGATATATGTCGATGAAATCATATTTGGCTCAACAAATGACAAGTTATGTACGGAATTAGAGAAGTCTATGCAAACGAAGTTCGAAATGAGCTCGATGGGGGAGATGAATTTCTTTCTAGGGTTGCAGGTTCATCAGTCTGACAAGGGAATCTTCATTCATCAGACGAAGTATGTGAACGATGTCTTGAGCCGATTCAACATAACTGCCGGAAAAATTCCTTCAACGCCTCTTCCCGTGTGTCACAATTTGTCACCGTATGAATTGGAGGATACCGTAGATCCTACCCTTTATCGAGCGATGATTGTTTCTTTAATGTAGTTAACTGCTTCTCGACCTGACATAATGTTTGCAGTTTGTTTGTGTGCTAGGTACCGATCAAGTCCCCGAGTGACTCACCTGGCGGCGGTTAAGCGTATACTTCACTATCTGAGGGGTATCCCAAGGACGATAGCTTCGATTTCACTACGTTTTCCGATTCGGGCTATGGAGGATGCAAGATCAGCTTTAAATCGAGCACAACGGGTTGTCAATTCCTAGGAAGCCGGCTTGTTTCCAGGCAGTGTAAGAAGTAGACAACGGTCTTCACTTCAACCACAAAAGCAAAATATGTGGTCGCCTCGAGTTACTGTTCACAGGTTTTATGGATCCAGTCACTCTTGCGGTATTATGGTTTAAAGTTTCTTACTACTCCCATCTATATTGATAACTTGGCTGCTATAAGTATCACCAAGAATCCCGTGCAACACTCAAAAACTAAACATATCGAAATTCGATATCATTTTTTACGGGATTGCTTTGAAAGGAAGTTAATTGATATTGAGAAAGTGCACATTGATTTTCAAATGGCTGATCTGTTTACCAAGGCATTTATAAAACACGTTTTAATATTCCGATTGGTTTAAATGGATTAAAATCTCTTACTGATATTCTTAAATAAGGATAACTATCTTTATTTCGTTTTTGTTTATTTTTCTTTCTTTATTTTTTATGTTTTGGGTTTTGGGTTGAAAATACAAAAATATTGTGATTTCGTTTGTATAGAGAAAATCCAAAAACATTAAAATTTGAAAAATACAAAAATATTGTTATTTTTTGTTAAAATATTTTGAAAAATTCAAAAACATTGACAAATTTAAAATAAAAAATATTGTGTTTTCTGTTTGTATAGAAAAATCCGAAAAGACAAAAAGATTGTGATTTTAAGTATGTATAGAGAAAATCCAAAAAGATTTTTGCATAACTGTCACTTAAATTATGCATTTTACTTATATTTGAATGACATATACTTGTGTATGTTTGGTCATGATATTTACTTGTGAATGTTTAGGATAGCCATTTACATGATAATTGAAAGTAGTTGGGGTGACTGTTATGCGTTTTTATTTAATTCTTTCGCTGAAAATCATGCCGGTTATTTAAGTTTGTGGAACATGCTTGCATGTTTTGGTCCTGTTATCTACTTGTGGATTGATAGGATAGCCATTAATGTATAGACTAAAGAAACGGGGGCGATTGAATTTATTTTTATGCTACTAAAAAATTTTGAGTTTTGAAGCAAAAAGAGAAAATGATAGAACATTGATCATCTGGTCCCATATCCAGAAAGAAATAAGCTTAAAAGACTGAGTGCTTAATTGTATTGGTGCATTGATAGGTCTTAAACAAGCCGTTAGAGTAAAATATGCGATATAAACATAAAGAAATGCCAAATTGAAAGAGGTGTTAGTCTTTACCAAAAATCTCGATAATGATGGCAGAAATGTAATAGACTGTCATACTCAAGCCTTATGCTTGCCTGATCACCAAAAATAAAATAAGTTTGAATAATAAGCATTAGGGTTTTGGACACTGTGAGTCTTTATGCAGCTTAATCATCTGGGTATTCATATGCATTAATATTTCAGACGCTTTTAGAGCGAACCCAAAGTCATTAAACTTGATCGATGCTGTACATTGTACAATTTGAATTGCTGACTTGATCAAAATCCATTGTTAGTCATACACGGTTCCTCCCATGCGTGCGTCTCAATACCAATAAGAAACGGACCCCATGGGACACAATGTATGTAAGCCTACAGATGGACTCGTGCATACTCACTCACACTAATGGAATCTTGGTGCATCAAACAATATCTATAAAATCAAAAATTTTGATCGACCTCATAATGGTTCAAGTCAAGTTGGGGTGATACGGTAAAGGTCACCGGGACACGGGTTTTGTTGAATTATTTATTCATTTATTTAATTCTTTATTTATTTATTTAAGTTAATTAATTTTATATTATATTGAAAAAAGGGGAATTAACTAAATCAATTTGTAATAAATTAATTCGTTATTTATGGATAACGAATGGGGTTACTTTAATAACAAATTATTTCAATTCGTTACCATTCAATTCGCTTCCGCCACTCTGTAACGAATAACCCAATTCGTCATCTAATATATAACGAATTAAGCACGAATTACCTTTGGTTCGTTATTACTTTGTGTAAGTTATAACGAATTACTCATTCGTTGTCACGTGTTACGAATGAGATAACGAATTGGCTAATTCGTTAATTCAAAATTAACAAATCAACTGATTCGTTGTCTTGGAAAAAGTGCCGATTCGTCCTATATAGGGAACATTGAAGAACGACTCAGTTCATTCGTTTCACTATTTTCCCTTTGTCCCTAAGCAAACTCTGGCCAAAATTTTCCAGAAATACCGACCATCACGAAAAACAGTTTTTGATCATTCATTAAGCTTCGTAAGGTACTGAGGATCAGAATGCAATAGGTTTCGTCAAATTTGATAACCATTTGATGGGTCTATTAGTCGATTATTACTACGGTTTTAACTTATAAATATAAATCGTATTTAACCTATCTTATACTGAATCTTTGTCAAAATGGTAGTCATATATCAGTTATCGACACCTTTCCGAGATGATTTATGTGATTTGTAGATTATTATATCGTTATACATGATGTAATTGAATTTGGATTGCATGTTTGACTTTATAAGTTCTTATCAATTTTGACTTGGACTTGGTATAGTCAAAATAGTTAATTATTGGTGACCATTGTCCATTCGTTATGTGTTAACAAATGGAAACTCATTCGTGTTCAATTCGTTATTGTTATCATAACGAATCAACTCTTTCATGAATTTTATAACGAATTACATCACATTCGTTCTTTAATTCGTTATTTCTTCAAGGTGATTCGTTATGTCTAGTTCGTGGTCTCACATTGATAACGAATTAGAAAATTCGTTATAACGAAGTACCTAATTCGTTATAACGAATTAGAAGAATAACGAATTACACTTAGACTTATTTTAAATATTTAAAAAAAGAATTTATAATAATATTTATATTATTTGTTTTTTGTTTTATTAAATCTCGGGTTTTATGTATTCTCAGTTATGGTAGACGAAGTTATACAGGATCCTCCTGCAGCCGAGCAACAACCAGTAGAACAACAACAAGTGCCTGAACCTCCGTTGTTGCCATTCGACAAGAAGCATAACATAAGTGCTTTTGTTAGGACGAACTTTGCTGACGAAGATACTTTTGGGGATTTTCTAGCCTTTATTCGACGATCTGGAATTGCCGTCACTCCTAACCCAGATGTCCACTTCATCATAGTGCGACCGTTTTGGAATTCAGCTCGATATGTTGAGGTCGAGAATCACATTGTTGGTGAAGTCAAAGGGCAGTCTATTATTATTACTCCGGGGGTGATCAGACGGGTGTTGAAATTTGTTGACAATATGGACAACCCATTGAGTTTGATAAGGAGTTGATCCGTGGTCTGTTCGGACGAGTGTTCTATGCTGGCGAACTTGACAAATCCATGTATAATGATGTACATAGAACTATACATCTTTTCGGCAACAAATAATCTCTAAATACTACAATTTCTATCTAATAACATAGCATAAAAGACTACTTATCATAATAAAACATAATTTCAGGTGAAACCAAGCCTCAAACGAAGAAACAAGAAAAAAGACGAAGAAAAACACAAGAAAACACAAGAAAACAAAGAAACACGCCCCCATGCCTCAAGAAACACGCCCCCATGCTTCTGAAACAAGAGAAGATAAAATCTGGAAGCAAAAGCACGGGGACGTGCTCAGCATGCACGGGGCCATGGACGGGAATGAAGAAAAGACAAAGAAGAATTGAGCACATGTCACTAAACAACACGGGGCCGTGCCTGCTAACCACGGGGCCGTTTCCACCTCACACAAAAGACAAAACAAATCTGGCACATGTCATAAAAATACACGGGGCCGTGCTCATCATGCACAGGGCCGTGCCTCATCGTCCAGATTGCCTATAAATAGTGGCTCATGTTGCATTCATCAAGTGTGCCTTGAAAAGAGTTCTCTCCGGTTTTCACTTATAAAAACACACACTAACACTCACTTTGAAGATCTAGTGAAGAGTTTGAAGGCTTGGAGGTCATCACCACTAATCATCATCATCAACCATCATTACCATCATTAAGAAGAAGGATTCATCTACACTTGGTTAGATTGTTCTAAGTTTAATCATGTATTTATTGTTATCAATCATCTTAATGTCTATCACTATGCTCATTATGAGCTAAACTCCTTTTACCATCTAAAATCTATGAAGAAGCTTTGTTTTACTTGATATAATCAAGACATGTGATGTAGTCTAGTAAAGTACATGGTTATATTACAATTATCTTTTGATGAGAAATGTTTCACCATCTTAAATCACTAAATCAAAGTTGGTGGTTGTCAATATCATTGGCAATCGTTCATGATCGATTCATGTTCTTGAAAGATAGAAATACTTTGATACATTATCGAAACACGGATCCTTATATTGTACTTAGAAATGATGAGATATAAGTTATGGTGAATTTTTCTAAACCTTGGTAATCCGAAAATGGCTTTTCTTAGGATATCAAATTAGTCAAGGAAACCATATGTTAACGGAATGTGTAATTATAACCTATATAAATCAACCAAGGGAGGTTGTGTGATGAACTACAACCACCCGAAGTTATTAGAATTGGTATTTGAGAAATCGAAGTCAATCCTAATATTTCTACTTTACGAAACTACTTGTCAACTCAAATCGACATCATTGAGATGGTCTGACATTAGGAAAAGGTGGACTTTAAAATGCGCATACCATATCCTTAGTGCCGAAGATGCTCACTTAAGGTTTAAGGAGCTATCTATCATATATTGCTACGGCAAGTCTATCACATGTCTACATATTAATTATCAACGCTAAAAATGGAGTGGATTCTTGATCTTAGATGGTAACCTTCGCATAATTGAACAACCCGTTGAGAATCTCTTGTCTCGGTCACCTATATATTACATATATATAAGCATTTATATTTTTTATAAAAAGCTCAAAAAAATTATTAACCCCAAAATGATTAAAACCTCCGATTATAGGTAAAACAACGATTTATTATTAGAAACCTTTGTGTCCACGGATCGATACTTGGTTCTTACCAATACTATTCTACATATACGATAGGTACACTTGCCTATTTTGTGTGTGTTTAGTCTTTGTAGAAATCACTTTTATAAATTTAAAACACGATCTTGTGCAAAAGCTAGATATCCAATCCATCATATTTTTACAAGCCGCGCACACAACACATCATATAACAAGGCAAACTTGTGCCCCACGTACAAGTATTTATTGCACATCCTCATTCATTGACTTGGTGGACGAAAAGGTGGATACGACGAGTGCCGGATCATGCTTCAATCGGCATTCGTCGCGTTGATTTTGAACAAACCATTCAACTTCTCTGATATGATCTTCTATCATCTCAAAGAAAATTGCCTTGTCAAGCATCGTCGAGGTAAATTTATGATGTATCCACGATTTATCCGGTTAATTGTTCAGGATCTTATTCCTGATTTGGTGATTGATCGACAACTGGTGAATGATGTGCTGAAGATGGAGCACATGACTGCTGATACTGTTAAGAGAATGAAGTCATATCAGCAAGATCCTCACCCAAGGTCCAAACAATTAATTGTTCATTTATCTAATCCGGATTATGTATGTCCCTCTAATGATCGTTGGATCCATGATGATTCGGATTCCGAATGTGAAGAGGGTCCAGGTGGGAACTACGGAGGTAATGATGGCGATGATGGTGATAATGGTGGAAATGGTGGTAAAGGTGATGACCAACGACGTGTTGAGGTTGTGGCGGCTAGTTCGTATGCTGCACAACGTACACGAAAGGGCAAGGAGCTTGATTCTGACGAATCGCCCGAACGTCGTGTTCGTCACGGATCTAGGGTTGAAATAGGTTCTCATGAGCCTAGGTCGTCTGATATTCAAAGCACGGTGGTGCCTCTTACTACTAGCACCCCGGAATTCACATTGACGACTACGTTGACTTCTGATCCAAGGATTGGTATTATTCTTCAATACGTTTTATCTACAATACCAAGGCCTACTACTTCTACCCCGATGGTTCCTCCAACACCGAACATGATGCCGACGGTTCCCATGGACGTCTCATTTATGAGGATCAATCGTCCTCAAGGTCCCGTGCAGTCGGTACCTCAGTCTTTCTATGCTTTGCCCTCGGAAAATCAAATGAGCATGCTCTAGAGTTTGATTCACCTATATGAGAATCAAAGGGCGGCCGATCGTCAACGATGCAGTCAGCCCGGCCCGGCCCAAACGTTTATTTTTATTTATAAATAAAGTTAAGTCTTTAGTTTCATTAGTTTTTTTGATTGAAATTTATATTAAAGAACTTTGTTTCTTTGAATCATTGGTTCGATTATGGTCTTTGATTAATCATAAGTGTCTTTAGCCATTTGATCGCTTCCGTTCCCGCATCCTTTGGTATCAGAGCTTTTGGTTCTCAAATGGCTCGATATGAAGATGAATACTTTCTTGCTCGTAGAATCGCCGATAGAGGCAACGAAAGGAGGGTTTTCTATTCATGTGCTCGTGGAGAAGATCGACGCCCTATTCGCAGATTCGCCGACCGAGGCAGCGGGGGAGTCTGTTCCAACCCACATGATCTTAAGATCAAACGACTTCTACAACGAGTCCGCGATCTAGAAGAGACCGAACGATTCCGAAAGCAGGTCCGTGATCTTGAGTTAAAATGGGAGATGCGCAAGGTCGAAACCGAGTCGAGCACCGTCGTCTAAAATGAAGGTGGCGACGGAGAGCAGCAGCCGTTTGGCCGTCATCCACCCAGGTTCTACGAACCGATAGATCATTATTACTCGAAAGACGAACCGATAGATCATTACTACTAGGAAGACGAACCGATAGATCATTATTACTCGGAAGACGAGCGGATAGATCATTATTACTCGGAAGACGAACCGATAGATCATTATTACTCGGAAGATGAACTAATAGATCATTATTACTCGGAAGACGAACCGAGTGTTGATGAAGATGGAGTTGATTTCCATGAAAACAAGTGTTTTGGGGAGGAGGAGTATCATTCTGTTGTTGATTTTAGCTAGGACTCGCCACCCATGTTTGATGACTACCGGGATGAGGAGTGGTATTCTTGGATGATTGGTGGTTCTTCGAAAGTTAAAGGGAGAAAAACAACTGCTTTTGTTTATCAGGATACTCGCAATTCAATTTTGGTAAGTCAACCCACTAAACAGATATTCAATGAAAGTTTGAAATCTTCATCATTAATTTTGGAAGAAGATTGGAATTTTGATTTTGTGAATACAGCTAGTATTTTAAATGGAGATAGTGTTGAAATTAATAAATGCCAAACAAAAGGTGGAATCAATCCTCAAGTACCACGTCTACTTGTTGATATATCTCCAATCATATCATGTTGGAGTGTGCAATTATTCAATATTGTGGCCGACTTGAGAGAGCACTCCTTAAACATTGAGATTACTCAAAAAGATGGTATAAATTTTAAAGCTACTAGCTTATCAACAAATATGCAAAGTCATAACTTAAAATGGGTTGGCTTAAATATTGGTGAGTTCGCTGGAGGAGACGAGTCTATTTTTAGATTCCCAACATATTGCTGAAAATATTGGGAGACATGAATGTTAACTCCCAAAATTTCGGTTATCCTATGAATTCGAATTTTAAAACCGGGGAGATTATTGGGATTTCCAAAGTTGTTGATATGTTTTCCGATAATAATGATAACAACCCAGGTGGTACAAGTCTAGAGTTGGGCGAGACGATTCATAATATTAAGTTGTTTATACGGGTTGTGATAATAATAATTCAGGATCGGGTGGATGTCCCTTTCGATCCAGGTGGCTTTGTTAGAAAACAAAACTCGAGGACGAATTTTTTTCAAGAGGGGGAGTATGATGCAGGAGCATCCGGTCCATTAAGTCAGTCCGGCCCGGCCCGGCCCAAACGTTTATTTTTATTTATAAATAAAGTTGTTAAGTCTTTAGTTTCATTAGTTTCTTTAATTAAGATTTATATTAAAGAACTTTGTTTCTTTGAACCATTGGTTCGATTATGGTCTTTGATTAATCATAAGTGTCTTTAGCCATTTGATCGCTTCCATTCTCGCATCAGTCAAGCTCAAGAGCATATGCTAATCAATCAAAGGAGTATAATGGGGTTTGTCATGTATTGCCAAAAAGAGACAAAGAAGCTTCGTGAGATTGTCACTGCTCAGGGGTGAAGATAAAGGAACATGAGGATCTGATTCTTCAGCTTACGTGCGAAGACGATCAACTAAAGAAGCTGAAGAATGACGACGATGATCCTGACGCCTCAGGTGCTGGAGGCAATGAGACGAAACAAGCTCACGGCTCATTCTCTTGTGCTGGCACGAGCAACGGTGTAGGCGGTGATAAACAATTGGTGGTTTATCATGACTCGACGCACGTTCAACCAATCGAGTCTGTCATAGCCAACACCATCCTGTTCATGGATTACAAGAAGGGTATCGTGATGAGTTCTGCCAACCTTGATGATATTGAAGAAGGGCAGTTTGTCGATCAATCTTTGACACGTTAACAGATTGGTTTATTATTGGGACTGGACGATGAAGAATTCAATGCTCTAGAAGCCGAGGATGATGTAGAGGTGGTAAACGACGATGAAGTCTTACAAGATCTGAGGTTTCATAAGATGAACACGCCGTTCATTTATGAAGAAGAAGAAATTGAGATAGAATATATGACAGCAGAGGAATACCCCGATCTTTTCCAACAATCCAATGTTGATGAGGGTATTCCTAGCTTCAATGAAGAAAATGTCAAAGTTGCTGAAGATCATCTGGAAAAGATATCAAAGGGTAAAGGCAAGAAGTTTGAGTGGAATCCTGATCCATCTGTTGCTGATATTCAGGGTTGGTTCAAGTACCGGAGCAAACGGGCTCGTAAAATTATTGTAGCATACAGGTATGTGGATGAAGAACAAAAGCATGATGCGATCGCACGCGCTAAGGCTAATCAGAAGACAACTTTTAAAGCCGTGTCGACTGTAAAAGGTGATGTCATTTCCTGGCTTTATGATTCTAAGCTTAAGGTCTGTATTGTAAAATAGGAGAACGGTGTTCAGTATTATCAGAACATCACTGATTTTCTTTCATTACCGCGTTGGGATGTACATACCCTCGCGAATCGACCTTTTATCAACCGCGGTGGAGATCATCGAGCATAATGGTTTCATCAACATTTGCTCTTCGAGGTAAACCGCAGGTTTAAGTTCTTTAAGCCGCAGATTCCGATCCGTAAATGTATTGGCAAGATTGATCCACATACAGGATGGAGGAAGCCCGTTCTTATGGTAAAACCACCAAAAACGATGAAGTATGTACCGGTGTAGACATTCCCGCAAGGTCTTCACCTAACGTTTAACCGTTGGTACTACGACAATCGTACCGGTGAGGCTGTCATAGTCCTTGGAAAAGGTTTGAAGACTAATTTTATTAGAGTTATCGATCCAATGTGGCTCGTTAACTTATCAGAAACATACGATGACGTGCTATTCGTGAACAAGATCTTGATTGAGCGTTAGAAAGACTATAAGTTCCAGCGTATCGTACGTGTATGCCACGAGTTCAGGATTCATAGTTGTCGCGATTGGCAGTCAAAGCGCTTCAAGTAAATTAAATACAAAGAGCTCAAGACGAGGGGGTGTTTGTTAGTGCACGGTTTTGTCGTCTCGAGTCTTTGTAATTATCTTTTGTAATTTATTAATATTTTAATGTTAAGGGCATTAATGTAATTTATGTTAGTTCGTTAATGTAAAGGCTAATTTGTTAAGGATGTTTAACGAATTAGCCAGTTCGTTTAATGTAAAGCCCATTCGTTAAGGATGATTAACGAATGGACTGTTAGTTCGTTATGTATGTTCCCATTCGTCATGGAATGTTGACGAATAGGGGCATAACGAATCAAAGATTCGTTATGCTTTCCTTTTGTGTCATGTAAGTTAACAAACTGGATACAATTCGTTATGGGATGTGCAACGAATTGGTTTCCATCGTCTATATATATGGTGTTCATACCCTTGATAATTTAAGTTCTGATTTAACGTATTGAACCTCTGCCCAAATTCTCTCTCAATCAATTCTTCAATTAATCTATTACTAATACACATATATAAACACTAATACACACACACACACATACATACATACATACATATATATAATTAGTTATAGCATATCATAAACTAGATCCTTTAAGGTATTAGATCTAATCCGTATAATCGATATTGAATAGATCTAGGGTATTATCACAAACTTGCCAAAAAATCTTAAAAATGTTTACTACAAACTTGCTAAAAAACTTGAATAAAATTTTCCGCAAACTTCTTACAAATTCTTGATACAAACTTGCCACAAAATCTTAAAATTTTTTACTACAAACTTGCTACAAAACTTTAATAAAATTTTCCACAGACTTCCTATAAAATATGGAAAAATTCTACAAGAAAAATCAGAAAATTTGCTACAAACATTCTCCAAATAATAAATAATTTTACATTTTTTTTATGAATTGTACCTCAAAATTTTGCTACAAGAACATGCAGAAATATATAAAAGTTTCCAAAAAAGCCCTTTTACAATCATGGAATAATAATAACAAACATTTGGCGTGACCACATGTTCTTTAATACAAAACTAACACATAACAAGACGTAAGTTTTTTACTTGCCCACAAATTTTTGCAACTGTTCTTCCATCCTTTTTTTGCCATTCCTCATGTTTGGTATGCTAGTTTTTCCTCTCTTTTTCACGTTGCACGCGTTCTTTTTCCCGCTCTTGTTCACGTTCGGCCCATTATTTTTTCCCGCTCTTGTTGTTGTTGTTCTAAGAGAACCTGTATTTCTTTTCAGGACTCTAGTAGTTCCGCTTGAACCTTTAGGAGCTAGAATTTGACAAAAGATATATAATTAATACATAACTAACCAAATGTTTTTTACTAACACATGTACATAACAAAATGGTTTCTTTTGATTATCTTAAAAGAATGTTAAGAACCATATTTGTGCATCTTTATCCAAACGTATTAACTAACAGGTTAATCTAACTAAATCATCCCGATGTCTAAAAGTTATATAAGAATCTGCTAACAACGTATAATACTACCTAACATTTTACATGCCCAACCCGATGATACCCATACAAAAAAAACAAGAATACCCGTTACTCTATTTACATACGCGTTTGACACTTCTAGTTATATATATATGCACTAAAGTTTAATATATACTACCTAACATATCACTAAAGGCTAATTTTTTATCATCCATTAATATATTTTCGAGATATTAACTAGTCAATGTATATACAAAACTGGCCTCACTAGCCTGAAAATAGAAATGCCAAAACAAATACTAAAATAATAATTATAACAATAATAAATACAATAACGATACCTCTTGTGATTTCCGAGCATCACCATATGACCCGCAAGCTGTGGAGGATCGATGGTGTCCCTGTCACCACAAAATTTGGATCAACAGATCCTACCCCGAACAACGGACGACCCTGACACTCGGTATGCAAACTCTCCCACACGTTAAGATCATCACAATCCATGTTCCAGTGCAACTTTTGATGTTGTTTCATGTACGAGACCTACAATATATCAAAACCGAATGTATGATATTGTACTAAAAGTTATACAACAATTATACACAAATAATAAAAAGATAATTCACGTTTGAACGTTTAGCACGAGTGGTAATAAACTCTAACTATTCCAAGTCTTTTTCAATGATCTCCCCATCCCTTAATATCTTTTTTGCACTCTTTGATGGCGTGGGTCTTGAAAAACACTGACCTAAATCTAACCTTGTCACCCGATTCTTTTTCCTACATAAAAATGAGTATGCACGTCATAAGTGTTAAATGCCAAAATAGCTAACAAAACTAATAGTTATGATTAGTTTACCATGTGAAGACGGTGCTCATCAATTTCTATTGACCCGCCTGTATAAAGACATAAGTCATTTTGCAGTTAGCTCTTCCTACTTCGGAACTTTTTTTTTCCATTGTTCGGTATTCCATTGGTGTAATAGAAAACATATATGTAATATATATATATATATATAAGGAAATAAAATTTAAGAAAAACACATAAATTTATCAACTCCTTTACATCGCGCATGCGTTGTCATTTCCCAAGAGGCACTGAGTCATCATGTGCATATTTGCACATTATATCAAAATTATCTTTATCATTTTGAATTTCATGGCCATCATCCATAGCTTTCTGCTTGGATTTTTTCTCAAAATTTTCATATTATCCCAGAATCGACGCTTAAGCACATAAATAAATGTATCATATATATTTTGGTCAGTTCGTGGATCCCATCGGTATTTCGTCTAAAAAGGTAAAAATGCAATAATTAAAACAAATAAGGTTATTTAATTCTAATATAAAAGATCAAAGTCGTAATATACACGATGTATCTACAATACACACAAAATGGATTTATAACATACACAAGAAATAATTGATAGGTTACCTTAAAGCGTTTAAAAATGCCTCTCTTTTTCATAGTCGGGACATTTTTGAACGTGAACCATTCTCCATTAAGACATTGATCTAAAATGTCATTTATACTTCTGTTAATTTTGTTTTCGAATCTACAATAATGTAATAAGCAGATTAGTATAATTATAACATGAATAAGAAACATAACGTAACAATTTAAAATAAGCATGCATTTATCTGACGTACTATCAATTCCTTTCTGTCAGCATCACCACCTTCACCGAGGTCACCAATGTCGCCACCATCATCGCAACAACCTTTACTACCATCTAAATCAGCCATCGAATCATTGTCACCCACAAGACTATAACTTCCAGCTCCGTCTCTAGTACACAATGTAACTACGCGATCGTGTCCTTTTGGAGGCTGTATCTTCACATACGACCCATGTCTCCATACAGTAGTTTTATTAGTAGTTGTATTCCCATTAGCATCTTTTGCATCCGACTTCTGAGAGCTTCCTCTCCCAAAAGTAGCATGACCAGTACCTTCGCTAAGATCACTATCAGCACCGCAACCACTATCACTACCAACACGAGCACCTCTGCTAGGACCACTACTAACACCAGATGCTCTGCTAATACCACTACCAACATAACCAACTTGATTTGTCTTCCCACCTCGAAGACCACTACCAATATGACCAACTTGCTTTGCAACCACTACCACTACCAACACGAGCACCTCTGCTAGGACCACTACTAACACTAGAACCTCTGCTAATACCACTACCAACATAACCAACTTGATTTGTCTTCCCACCAAGAAGACCACTACCAATATGACCAACTTGCTTTGTCTTCCAACCCTGAAGACCACTACCAACACCACGACCACTACTAGGGTTATCTTTACCACCCAGCATAACGTAGACAACCTGCATTTAATAAAACATAAAGGATCAGATAAATAATATAATATCGGTAGACCATGTCATAAAAATTAGCTTACAACATACATATCTTATAATAACTCTAAGATATAATAAGTACACAACATCAAATAACTTATGTTCCTAAAAATCATGTTCGTCTTCATCCTTGATCGATGTCGAAAGGTCAATCAAAAACATTTATAATATACCTTTACTAGCATTGGCAAATAAGGTGTCGAATCCACAGGGAATCAGTGGAAAGTGCTAATCAAATTCATAATTTATGAAATATTGAACTAAGTGGACAGAGGATGTTAAGCGGTTTGAAAGATTTGTTAAGCAAAAACAATGTTACTTTGATTTGTAAACAATTATGAGAAAATAACTAATCTCCATGTTTCAGGTTGTGAAGCAAGTTGGACAAGTAATTAAACCTATTTGGAAATCTCTTTGTATGAATCAACAAGCAAAAGACTAAATATTTAGCTCTGCTGATTATCAAAACTTAATATGAACAACTGGCACAACTGAATAATAATCTAATTGATTACCAGTTTTATGTATTGATGAATGAAATCAATGCTATGGTCAATGACGATAAGAACTCAATCCTACATGTTGATGACCTCAAACCAATTATCTGATACAATGGTAAACATTCATCTAAAAAATGTTTAAGCACATAAACAAATGTAAAGATTCAACTAACCGAATGATTAACCAAATCCCAATCCAAATCCAATATTAAGGTCCAAAATTCCAAAAAATCTAGCCACAAACACAATCCTACACCCGGAGATGGTCACATAAGCTTTAGCCTAGCATAAGCATCTTGGAAATCTTGATTCTTGGTTGAGATGATGAGATAATAGATGCTTGTTGTGATTGGTAGGTTTTAGGATGGTGGAGAATGGCCTCAAAATCGCCCAAGGTTGTTAAGGTATAAAGGATTATCGAATTAGGGTTTAAACGAACTTAGATATGGAAGAAAAGAAGCCCAAAACACACTTCCCGTCAGACCTGGCCATAGCCTACGACCTGATCACCATCGTTGGCTACGGCCTTTAGCTCGGCCTTACGACTCCCATTATTTTATTTTCATACTCTTCTCATTTAGAAACCCAAAATTCATATATTATGGGTTCCGAAACTCACTTTCTAGCCCCGGATGGGTCTGCTTTACTGTAGATGCGCACGAATCACTTCCGGACACCCCCGATTGCTTCCTTTTTGCTCATAACTCAATTCCTTGTCATCATAAGTGTTCCAAATTAGTTCCTTTAAGCTCCGAGCACCTGTAAACATAAAACCACTTAAAGTAATCGTGTTCGATACATATAAAAGTAAAATACACGAGATTACACACTATAAACACATGTTTTCAACCACACATCATAAGATTGGTTAGATTACCATTTAATCATTGTCATCGTCATTGGCATTGTCGTCTTTAAAGAATGTATCATCTTCTCTAAATTCTTCTTCTTCTTCTTCTTCTTCTTCTTCTTCAGATATTTGATATATGGTATTATGATCCAAGCGTTCGGTCCTAGTTACTTCTTCTGATAGCTCAAACAGTTCATCAATTTGAAGAAAATTGTGTAATTATGTGTTTCCATCGTTCATGACATCGGTTTCAGTTTCAGGTGCGGTGACTTCGTAAATGTGTCAGGATTTTGTCTTGACAACCGCCCACAAATCTTTTGTATCACGTGTCACGGCGGGGTATGATGTGTAAAACACTTGTTCCGCTTGTGATGCCAAGATAAACTTGTCATCACTTTGAAGGTAGGAATTGTGTTTGACATCAACCAGATTATTTTTATGAAATATAACATCGTGTTTGTTATCAAACCATGTACATTTGAATACTACAACAATTTGGGCTTGTTGGAATCATATTGGAGCTCTAGTACCTCATCCAATAAGCCATAATAGTTAGACTCTTCCGCATTAAATGTTTCCCCTCTCATGCACACGCCACAATTTGAGGTCACAAGTACTTTGCCATATTGTTGTGTGTGAGACTTATAACCATTTACAAAGTACCCATTGTGAGATTGAGCATAAATTGATGGTTTAGTTTCTAAAATTTTCAAATGTCGAGTGCTTCCATCAACTAAGCCACTTGCTTCCTACAATGAAGAATGCACACACAACATGTTGGTTACTAATGCCCTAACATCAATCATTATGATTTAAGTGGATTTACTTATGCGGGTTTCAAACCATTCAGCAAAGTGGTAATCTCTGAGAAGCAATTCTGGCTTGTCTGGATATAGTTGTTGCGCCACTTTGTCAAACTCGTTGATGTAAGGGTAAACTTCTACATAATTTAGAAGAACATAAGTGTGTGCCTTTTTAATTTCTTCAATACCCATGCGTCTTTGTGTTCCACCCTTTCGATATGATCGTCTAGAGGGAACGTTAAACACGCTTAGTTGAGAGCCTCCACAGAAAGAGTTGGGATGTTGTGGTGCAAAATTTTGTGGCTCTCGATTATGGCGTGTCTCAATCATCGGGTCAAAGTATAAAGAACAATAGGTGACGACTTCATTCACTAGATGTCCCTTGTGATACAACCTTCCACCCTTGATTTATTCTAATTCTTATTTTTATCAAGCCGAGCTTCCTACATTTATAAGTCATTGTGAATGTAGTAAGAATGAAGAGCCAAATTTTGTTTCTAATTACAAACAATGTAATTTCCTCTCATATTGATACATCCATCTATATTGCACCGGGCCACCAAGAAGAGCTCGTTAGCTAGATGTATCACCAAGCGCTCCATGAAATCAAAGAAACTGGGAGGAAAGATTTTCTCCAACTTGCATAAGGTAAAAACAACATTGCACTTCATTTTATGCAAGTCATCTACATGCAACGTCTTTGAGCACAAGACTCGAAAGAACATGCATAACTCTGTTACAGCCTCATATGTCTCTTTTGAGATAAAACCTCTAATAGTAATTGGAAGCAACCGTTGCATAAACACATGACAGTCATGACTTTTAAAACTAAAGAAGATGTTTTTCTTTATGTTTCCACAATTCCAATGTTAGACGCATACCCATCAGGAAATTTAAGCTTTTTCAACCAAGCACAAACTTTTTTAAGGTTATCTTTATGCAAACTATAATCTCCTCTAACTCTAGCTATTTTTCCGTTGTTATCACGGATGGGGTTTAAGCGGGGTCGGTTACAAAAACACTCAATGTCTTGTCTTGCCTTCATATTGTCTTGATTTTTCGGTGTCCATAATCGTGTAAAACGGATTTTCGAACACATTCTTCTCTATGTGCATTACATCGAGGTTATGTCAGATCAACAACTTACCCCAATACGGAACATCCCAAAAGATACTTATCTTTACCCAATTATGTGTAATCCCAAATCCATGAGGACTTCGATATAAATTAGTATCATGGGGTTTACCATCGTAAACAACGGGAAAATCTTTTATATTCTGCCATATTTTCTCACCGGATGGATTTGGAACACATTTTCCGCCCAAAATCGTCTTGTTTTTTCAAAACTTTATCTTATCTTTCAAGAAACGATGTCCAATGGGAATATGTTGTCTATGGAAATCAAACCAGCACGATTTTCCTCCATATCTAAGTAAGAATGATCCCGATTTGTCCGAGAAATATGGGCAAGCTAACTTACCATGTGTACTCCATCCGGACAACATCACATAAGAAGGGAAGTCACTAAATGTCCATAGCAGTACAATCTTCATTTGAAAATTGTTATTTTGATAGGCATCATAAGTTTCAATGCCATCCTCCCATAATAGTTTCAGCTCATCTACTAAAGGTTGTAGAAAAGTGTCGAGATTTTGTTTAGGATTCTTTGGGCCAGGGATGATCAAAGGAACTTATACGTATTGCTCTTTCAAGGCTAACCAAGGAGGTAGGTTGTAAACGGTAATAAACACCGGCCAACATGAATAGGTAGTCCTCGGACTAAACCCATCTATACACAACCAGAGACAAATATTGCGTCTCTTTTGAAAAATCGGGAAAGATCTTGTTGAAATGGTCCCAAGCTCGAGCATCACTAGGATGACACATCTTTTCTGATAGTTTACGATTTGCGTGCCAAGTCAACTGTTGGGTTGTCTTCTTTAAATAGAACAATCTTTGAAGAATTGGTCAAATATGCATATAAATCATCACCAACTTAGGCACCTTCTTCCCTCTTTCCTTGTATCTGTCTTCATTACATACTATACAACGATCCAGATTAGAATGTTGCCTGTTGAATAACATGCAATGGTTTTGGCACACATGAATATGTTGTGATGTCAACTCTAGTAGCTTCAACATCTTCTTGGGCTCATAAAAGTTTCTAGGTAGTTTTTTATCATCGGGGATAATGCCTTTGATTAAATGAAGTAGTTTATCAAATGTTGAGTCAGAAACACTACAATCTCATTTCCAATTCAATAATTTGGTGGTAGTAGAGAGTGTGCTAACATCTTTAGACCCATCCCATAAAGGCTTGTTGGCTTGCTCTAACATGTTGTAGAATGTTCGTGCTTTTTTATTTGGTTGTTGGTGCATGCACTCCATAACCATTTGATTGTATCCAGTATATTCACCAAGATCTTCATCAACATCTTGACCCGCATGTTGAGACACTCTGAAGTTTGAAAATTGGCCCACGTCCATCGGCTCATCAGATTCACCATGTAGCGACATACCTTGTGTCTATTAGACGGCCTCCTGCGCCTATTGATCGCTTTGTGTCCTCGCTTAAAGGGGTTGAAGTACAATTCTGCCTGTACATATTAATACTTGTTGTTCCGCCTGCAGTACAACTCATGTCTACTAAACCGCCTCTTGTGTATATCAATCGCTTTGTGTCACAAAATGAAGGGGCTTAAGTCATGACCATTAACCATCTTGTATTGAGTTCAAAATCACTTTTTATCCCATTTGCTCACATTCATGATTTGGTTTACTGTTGATTATTCAGGAGAAGGCACCATGTAGTGTATGCCTGCTAATCAAGGTTGGGATCCGACCGATATACTCTCTACACATACACTCAGATGCACTTGTATGTGTATTGGTGCTCAACCTAAGATTTGTCCTTCCAAAGAGCTAATGGAACACAACGAGGCTTAACATATATATGATGGTTAGATGTCAGACAACTTGTGGATCCAATTGTTGCAGAAGGCAAACATATATAACAAAAATTATACGATAAAACACACACACGCACATGATTCCATTACAGGACGTGCTGATGATAGATACAACGTACAAACACGCCTTTACACCTTTATTTGTTACCCTTTTAAATTTATATAACAAATAACAAGAAACATAGAGTTTACGTAAAGTTATGTTTTTATGAATTATTAGTTTTCAAAAATCAATAAAAAGAGAGTTTTGTAGTAAAATTGTAGCAAACTTTGCAAGCTTCGTGACAATTTTTCCACAAAAATGTTTATTCTCATTTAAGATTCATAAGTTGTCGGAATCTTGTAGCAACATTTGCAAGATTTGTGAAAAATTAGCCACAAAATGGTGCTTTTATTACTTATTAATACTATATTCAATAAATACAACCGAGTTGTCATAAACTTGTAGCAAGCTTAGCAAAAAAATGCTACAATGTTGAATGTTGCCACAAACGTGTGGTTTCATTATTATTAGTTTTTATATTCAATAATAATATACAGTTGCCGAAAACTTGTAGCAAACTATGCAAGTTTTTCCACAGTTTTGCCACAAAAGTGTGGTCTTACAAATCTGTAGCAAACTTGTAGCAAAATTTGCAAAACTCCGACCGTTGCCACAGTTTTGCCACCAAAGTGTTAAATTACAAATTTGTAGCAACTTTGTGGCAAAATTTGCCAGTGTTCCAAACCGTTTTTCCCCAAAAGTATGGTTTCGTTATAATTAGTTTAAGTATTTAATATATATTTTCCTAAAACTTGTCGCAAACTTTAAATATTTTGCCACAAATGTGTTAAATTATAAATTTGTAGCAAATTTGTGGCAAAATTTGCCAGTGTTTACACCAGTTTGCTACAAAAATATGTTATTATATTTGTATGTTGAGTCTTATATTCTGAAGGTCAATATCTAATAAATGTACAAAGAAATTGTCAGTAGTTTGTCGGAAATGGATTTATGTTTTCTTCAAAATTGCAACAAGACTTTTTATGCCTTTATGTTGTAGGAAACTTGTGTAAAATATTTAGACTTTTTTTGTATTTTATTATCGGCGAAAAGTTGTGAAAAAATTGTAGGAAAATTTGAGTTATGAGAAAATTGTAGAAAATATTTGTAGCAAAAACAACCATTTTCTAGTAATGATATTAAACAGTATCAACGTGATTTCAGTATAATAAACAAAAAAAAGGAAAACAAAAATGATTGAAGACTTTACTTTTCAAGATATTCATTTTGATTTTACAATTTAAATTATGCTTGAATCTCTCTAACATATGCACGTGGGAAGATCATTATGGTTTTTTGAACGACTAAAATTTTATTAATTTAAACACGGCTAACAAAAACCTAGACATGTTGAGGGAGACCCAAAAAATCAACCCCCAAATGCAATTACAAATCTAGAAAAAAGAAACAAAGCAGATTCGAGGTTGGAGGCAAGTGGGTTCGAATGTACCTCAAGGTTAACAAAGTTTTGTTTCGATCGGATCATTCCCCCTATATATATTATAAACATACTCTAACTTTATTTACGCTTTCTTTTTTTAATAGGTTTCTTTATTATTTTACTATTTTTAAATGAAAATTTTGTATTAAAGTAATTTTTAAATGTAGCTAACAAGATAACGTATTTTTATTAAATTCTCAATCTAATATATTAAAAACATATAATTAACTACAAAAGTAAAATATCATACACAAAGCCTTTAAAAGAAAATGCTCAAAAATTAAAAGAATAATTTATTATTATGCAACTTGATCAAGATAAAGCTACATATAAAAATAACTTTAGTCTTAATTTGTTCTCATGCTAAAAGCTAAAATAAATGTTGCTACAAGTAGAAGACCATCATCATTATTTTATCCAATCATTCAAACATAAGGGCAGCCTCCATAACCTGCAAATTAGTGAAACCTTTGAATTAAAATCAAAATTTAACTATTTTAGCCTAGAATCCTCCAAATGTTTAATGGGATGAGTACGTCAACTTCCACACAAAAGAACCTTGAAAATTTTAGATTCAATTCTTTAATGGGTAGACACAATTTCTATTAAAAAACTAAGAGTGTGTTTTAGATGGCTTATATAATTTAAAAATAACTGTGTTAAAATGACTTATTAACTTATGACTTTTTTTTAACAGTTTTTAAAGAATTGTGTAGATTAGCTTATGTGGTGGGGAGTGGGGACAATCAAAATGACAAAAAAACGACTCTTTTTGAAAAGATGTGTGTAATGAGTTTTTAGAGTTTGAGAGGTGTAATAGGTAAATCAAACACAATAAGTAAAAAAATTACATTTTCCCAACTTATCAAAACCTCCTTATTTTACATTGTTGATAAGTTAAAATATAAAAGTCCTCTTTGTTTGCCAAATAACTTATATAACATATATATTAACTTTTTGACTATGTTTATTTCGCATTCGATTCTCTCTCTATGAGACTATCACCTCTCTGATCAGCTGCCAATCTCTTGGAATTTTGTTAGAATTGTGTGAATTTATGGATTTTAGAAATCATAAACAAAATTAAATACATGCTTCATTATATTCTCTCCTGATAGAACCCTAAACAATTTATTATATTTAACGAAAATGACTCCAGTTTTAGATGTAAAAAGAAAAAGATAAGGGTTAGCTCTGATGGCTTAAGAAGATTTATATTAAATTAAGTTGATGACTTACTTGGGTCAGCAAGAGTAATGAGACCAGTGTTACCAAAATGACAATTCCATGGGTTTCTTCCCTTGCATTGGTAGTATATATTCATGGCTATTGAAGCATGGTTAATAAGATTGTCAGGCAAATAACATGCACCCACCTTTCTCCAGTATCCTGCAATCGACTTGCGAGCACGCAAAATCCACATTTTCTAACAGCTCAGATTGACTCGATGACGGCTTTGCAACACACCATGTTTTCTGCAACACAAATATATATATATATATATAGCCGAAATATTAGCCTTTTATAAGGCCAAATATTATTATCATCTATAGTTAAAGACAAAAGATCATGCATGCAGCCATTATACCTCAGCCTCAACCGCGATCAAAGTCCCGACTGAGAATTAACACACATAAAAGAATAATATTAGTTAAAAGAAATAAAGATTTGTTTTAAGTGTTATTAATATATTGTTGGTGTGGTGATGATGATATATATTATGATACCTGGAAGAAGTAGAAACAGATATGCAAATAGTTTAGAAGCCATATGTTTATTAGATAGATGATAAAGATAATTGATTTTTGTGTTGTGGGTGGGTTATAAAGGGAATGGTGTGGAGATATAACGGCTCTATTTGGTGATGAAAGATCAAGACGTTACATAATTAGTTGCAATAATCTGTGATTATAAAGGGACCCATAAAGTTGGTTTTTTTTTTATTTTTTATTTATATTTGGAATGTAGAGTGTTTAGTCTTCAAATATCTATCCGTTGATTATAAAATATATATTTTCAAGTAAGATTTAAATAATCTACACGAAAGCGGTCGGCACTCATTGACCAATAAATATTTGTACTACTATTTGTTTAATGATGCTTATAACTTCAATTTCATTCCAAAACAATCTCACTGTAGCATAGAAGTAATTCCGTTTGTATTTGATAAGCTGATTTTTATCTCAGCTAAAATGTTGTAAATTGTCTTGAACAACACAAATGAAAATTAAGAGGAAGTGTAATTACCCTTAACAATGAAAATTGTTCAGTCAAAACTAAACATGTTGTTGGTTAAAGTGTTTAATATTAATTATTTTGAATTAATGAGTTAAAGTTTAAATTAAAAAAATCTGATTTGCTTTCATTTAATATAGTTTGAAAACTTCTATTTTTATGTGATGTATTATATTGTTCATTTAACTTTATTGTAATTCTTCATTTGTCGTGTTTAATTTATTATAGTATAATTAAGATTGTATATAAGTTTGAAGTCATTAAACCGTGATCAATCTGGGTTTTATGGCTCATGGACTCTTTTAATAATTAAGTTTTAAAAATACGTTGAATTATTTAGAGTTGAATAATTTAAAGGCCGTTTCTTAATTAGTCATACTTCTTATTGATTCAACACTAGATTTCCAAACAGGCCCTTCCTCAAACACTTGAAACATGATCAAGTTACTTAGCAATTGAACTTTTATAATTGTCATATGGTAACCAATACAAGTCTTTTATGTATGATATACCAAGAAAAATTTCGGTTAAAAATTTTGAGTATTACAGCGTATGACACTTATATATTTCAAATAAAATCAAAATCAAAGGATTAAATTATGTTAAGGGTGACATAATGTAAACTTTAGCATGTTAAATATAATTAATCAAGAAAAAAAGAAGGTTTTGTATCAAATACCAATGTGAATTGAGATCTACAATAAAAAAGAAGGGGTGACGTCTACTCCACTCCATGTGAATTAGGAGCCCTAAACAAAGGGAATTTATTCACTGTCTTTTAAGCTTTTAGTGTGATTTAAGAAATCCATGCCTTTTCTTATGTTTTTTTAGAGGACAGCAAACAACTTTTTCTTCTTTTTTGTAACACAAAGTGTTGTATATCTAACTTTATTTCTTTCTCTTTAAATTAAATTTAAACTGGTAAAATATTTTGTTCAAATGTATTATTCAATTATCTATGTATAAAATTATTTTTATTTTGTTTATTTTGAGCATGTCCGGATATTATTTGCCTAAAATGTCCTTTAATATTTTAATTAGTTTGATGATGTAATTTGAATATGATGTACTTAATTATTTTTCAAAGATCTTAAAACTCAGATTGAGTTCACACACATGAATACTCACACAAGGTCTTAAAACTCAATTAAGTTCACACACACGAACACACACATATATACCGTATGAAATATGAAAAAAAGCTTCGTGTGAGACGTGTCGGTTTAAGCGAGTCTCAAAAGATTTATTTGCTTCCGTTGAGGTTAATATCAAACAAACAAGCGTATGTTGAAAATGATGTCCTTGACAATTTTTTACAGGAAAATTCTCAAAATAGCTATTTTGACTGAGCTATTTTCAACTTTAGCCATGATTTTTAAAAAATACCCAAAATAAACATCACGTTCCGTAGGATCCAACGGAAACACATCAGCCTCCGATGGAACACAACAACCATTAAAAACTCACTGCGTGCCAATGTATTAATGGATCCAACGAAACACAAAACTATTCCGTCGTCCGACGAAACCTGTCATGTCTTCCGATAGATTAAAATGTGTCTTCCAATTAACACACTTCATCTTCAATATCTCAAACCCTAAACCTCCATAACCAACACTCATCTCCATCTTTCTTATTTTTCCACAAAATCAAACAAATCCATAGTGTAAATGGCTTAGTTTTTCGAAGAGAATACAATCATGGTGTTTGTTTTCTAAGAATCACATTTGTTGTTGACAAATTCCTGCAAGAAAGTGACGAATCATAGAGTTCATAGTGTAAAATCCGACAGGAGGGTGAAACCTTTGGACCCGATGGAAGTAGGCTCTGCACCGTCGGAGAGGTCGGTTCAATCTTCCGTCCGAACATTCCACTTTTCTTCCATTTTTCCGTTGGATCTGAAGGAATATTTGTACACATGGCGAATTGTTATAGGCTCAGCTAATCTGTCGTATGGGGTTGTGCTTCCGTCAGATCCAACATGTCAGAATAGATATTATGGGTATTATCTTAAAACCATGACGTAAGTTAAATAAAATTGGATCAAAATGACTATTTTGAGGATTTTTATTTATATATAACCTTTTATTATAAATATAATAATCGTCAGTTATGCTATGTGTATTGGAGGGACTACAAAATGTGGAGATTTATGTTATGTTGCGCCTAGTTAGCAAATGTTGGGTTTTTATGTTTAGGGTGTAGGTTGTTGTAGCCTAATATATATATATAGAGTTAAGTGTCACTTTGGTACCTGTGATTTGGCCAACTACGCAACTTTAGTACTTATTCTTTATTTTGTGCAAATTGCTACCTCAGTTTCAAAAAGCTTGCATTTTTAGTACATTTTTTCTAACCTCGTCTATTTTTTTCGTTAAGTTAGGGATAATTTGATAACTTCGTTATTTTCTTTGTTTTTTTCTTTTCTTGTAAACACTTATATCTTGTAAACCCTAAATCCCCAAATCATAACATCAAAATCCAAATCCTAAATCCCCAAACCCTTTCTCCATATCATCATAGGGTTTGAATTTTTACGACATTTGGGGATTTAGGATTTAGTTTTGATGTTATGAATTGGGGATTTAGGGTTTACAAGATATGAGCGTTTAAAAGAAAAGAAATAAACAACAAAAATAATGAAGTTACCAAATTATCCCTGACTTAACGGAAAAATAGACGGGGTTAGAAAAAAAGTACTAAAAATGCAAGTTTTATGAAACTGAGGTAGCCAATTGCACAAAATAAAGAATATGTACTAAAGTTGCGTAGTTGGTCAAACCACAGGTACTAAAATGGCACTTAACTCTCTCTCTCTCTATATATATATATATATGGATCTTGCGAGAAGTGATATTACAGTGAGAAGTGCGAAAAGTGAATGTATAACTCCATTAATCCTTAATTTCACTCCCTTTCATATGATGTTACATACATATATGTAGGTTGGTTGTATTTATGTCTTAATTACACATTCAAACCTACCTACAAACATATAAATGTACCGGGTCACTTTCAAACCTATGTACCTACACACATACATATGCACCTACACATAAAAAAGAGAGTGAAATTAGAGATTAACGGAGTTACACCTTCACTTCTCGCACTTCTCGCTGTAAAAAAACTTCTGAAATGATCCAATACTTATATATATATATATATATACACCTAGGGGATGGATCTTGCGAGAAGTGATATTACAGCGAGAAATGAAGGTATAACTCCATTAATCCCTAATTTCACTTATTTTCTTATGATGTAACCTACATGTTGTATTCATGTCTTATCTACACACATTCAAACCTACCTACACACATATACATGCGTACCTACACACATTCAAACCTACCTACACACATACAGATGTACCGAGCCACATTCAAACCTACATACCTACACACATACAAACATACATACACATATATAAAAATACGTACCTACACACGTACATACACACCTACACAATACGAAAGGGAGTGAAATAGGGATTAATGGAGTTACACCTTCACTTCTCGCACTTCTTGTGTAAAAAAACTTCTGAAATAATCCAATACCTATATATATATATCACATACTAATAAAATATTATTAAAACCAAAACCCACACCGGCGACAAAAACACCTCGCCCCCACCTTGTCGCCCATTTTATCGCCCGGGGGTGGTGTTCTCGCCCCTCCTCGCCCCAAAATTGCCACCCATTACGCATACCCTTACATCAAAACTTTATATATCAAACTTGATTTGACGTATATAAAGAAAAATTACTGATAGATATTAGACGACTCATCACCTACAAGATAGTTTATTTAAGCCTTTTTATGTTTGCATAAAAAACAAACAATAAGACTACAAAAATCCATATAAATATAAATATCCAAATGACGAAATATAACTTCTATCTTATTGGGCTTATTATGGAATCGCCGTTTGATGAGTTTACAAATTTAAAGTAACATATATTATATTCAACAATCTCTTTCACTAATTAAAACTAATGTAATGTTAATGTTATAAAAGCCAAATAATTGCTAATACTCTTCCTACTTTGGGAGGAAAATGGTGGCAACCATAGGTAACGTTGTAATAGCCATTGTTATAGTTTTGATAGGGAGGTTTGGGTGGAGATTACTAAACTGGGCATGGTTAAAGCCAAGGAAGCTAGAAAGGTGGATGAGAAATGAAGGGTATAAAGGTAATTCATACAAGCTGGTAATAGGTGACATGAAGGAGCTTGCAAGAATGATGAAGGAAGGTAAATCGAAGTCCTTGCCAATCACACATGATATTGCTGCGCATGTTCTGCCCTTTGATCACCAAATCATCACCAAATACGGTACCTTTGATCAGCTTTTTATATCTCTTTTACATGTGTATCGGTGTCAGTTAACTTTTACAAAGAATAGCATATCTAAGATTGGAACAGGAACATGAACATATAAAGGAAGATAAAAGTATAATTTGTGTAGGACTCTGACTAGCTAACACATATTCAAAATATACAATAAATTACGGAGGCAATCGGGTGCGTCTCTAATAGATTTTAACTAAACAACTTAGTCATTTTATCAATAATCAAACTTTTCTCACAAATGTAATTAAGGTTGTATGACATAATCACAAAATCAGGGCTAGTTTACAAAAGGATCTTGGATACTAAAACTTTAGAATTTATAGCTTCAATGTTGAATGTTTTGCAGGAAAAAAGTCATTTATATGGTTTGGGCCGACCCCAAGGATTTACATCATGGAACCCGAACTCATAAAGGAGATACTGTCAAGGCCCAACGACTTTTGGAAGCCGCACCCTGACCAATTTCGGGATTGTGTCATCAGTGGACTTATAGTCGCCGAGGGTAAAAAATGGCCAAAAATCGTCAGATAATGAACCCAGCTTTCCATCTTGAAAGTATCAAGGTCTGTTGGTGTCACTTTAGCTTTCAGCCCATTTGTTAACTAATTAATAAAACTAGTTAATAACTAAAAATAAATAAATTATAAAAAGTGTAAAAAACGTATCAAACACTCAAATTGGTTAGCTAATTAATAAAATTTTAAGGATATCCGTAAATGAAAGCGTGAAAGGTGAGGAAAATATATAACTTATTCAAACAAACAATATAAATAAATCCAATAAAATATATTAAAAATGTATATTTTTATAGAATAATAATGGTTAATTAACTAAATATTTCTTTGTCAAACTCAAATCATAGAATAAAAGTGACAAAAAAAATAAAAGAAGAATACAAGAAAAAAAAATGGGAACAAATAAAAGAAACTTAGCATTTATAGTCATACGGACTAAACCCCCTAACAAAGTTAAACGTTGGAGGCTCATTCGTCCGAAAATTTTATTTTGGGTTAAATGGGCTATGAGACGTAAACCACATGGGCCAGAATTAAAATTTACTCTTTACAATCTAAACAAACTAGTTGGGTTGATGGTTGCACAGGGTATGTTCCCAGCGATTTGTTCAAGTTGCAGCAACATGATCAGCAAGCTAGCACAACTCACGGCTGGAACTGGTGTTGTGGAAGTCGATGTGTGGCCGTATATTGATAACATGGCGGGAGACGTACTTGCACGGACGGCGTTTGGTAGCTCTTATGAAGAAGGACAAAAGATATTCCATATCCAGAAGGAACAAATAGAGTTGGCCATGCAAAATTTGTTACTGATTTATTTACCTGGAGGAAGGTAATTAAGGTTATAACGCAACTACTACAATATTATATATTTATGAAACATCTAAGTTTTTTGCTATCAAACATTTATGTGAATTTATTACTATAAAATTTATTATTTTGTGATCAATTCAACGACCAAACCATTTAGCGGCCTGTTTTATTTTTTTCGAACTATAAACTTTTATAAACAAACCAACCGAACCCCTCTCCACAACCAGGAGAAGAGCCCAAAAACAACGATCACCTAAGATTGAACTTAAACCACTTTAACCATCCTAATTATATCCTATCGTTTTACAATAGCGGCCTATTTGATGATCGAACCTTTTTGCTATTGAAGCAATTAGCAACTGATTTATTATTTATGGAATGAAGCTACTAGCAACAGATTTTATGACCAAAGTTTAAAAGCTGCGACCGAACTAATTAGCAACTTACTTTGTGAGTTGTGACTGAAGCATTTAGCAACCGATTTCATAACGAAATTTGCGACCATTTGTTTTTCTTTTTTATTTTTTGAAATGTAGGTTTATACCAACAAAAGTGAACAAGAAGTTTAAGGATAACAACAACGAGCTTCGCGCAATACTCCAAGGCATAATCAACAAAAAGAAGAAAACAATCACAACCGAAGAAGGTTGGCGCGATAACTTACTAGGGCATATGCTAAAATCAAGTTTGAAAGAGATTGAACAAGATGGAGTTGGTATGAGTATGGAAGAAGTGATTGATGAATGCAAGTTATTTTATGTTGGTGGGTCAGAAACAACCTCAAGTTTATTGATTTGGGCAGTCTTTTGTTTGGCTTTGCATCAAGATTGGCAACACAAAGCTAGACAAGAGATTCTACATGTTTTTGGAACCGGAGAACTAAATTTCGAAGGATTAAAGAACCTCAAGGTTGTGACCATGATACTAAACGAGGCTCTTAGGCTATACCCGCCTGTGGTTATGGTTACTCGATCTACAAACAAGGAGACGAAGCTCGGAAACATGGTGATACCATCGGACGTGAACATTAGTTTACCGATGATTTTTGTCCAACATGACCATGAAATATGGGGTGAAGATGCATCCGAGTTTAAACCTGAAAGATTCTCAGAAGGTGTGGCGCATGCAACCAAAGACCGAGGTTCGGGTTGTTTCATTCCATTTACGGGTGGTCCTCGAGTTTGCATTGGGCAAAATGTTGCCATGGCCGAAGCAAAGGCGATGGTAGCTAAGATTTTGCAACGGTTCTCGTTTGAGCTTTCTCCGTCTTACAAACATTGTCCTTTTCCTATGTTCACTCTTCCACCGCAGTTCGGTGTTCCCTTGATTTTACGTGAAATCTAATAAATTTATTATGGTTACGCCTTATAGATTAGGTGATAAGTGTATGTGGTGTTTAAAATAAGTGAGCGCTCGGTCTTTTCTTTGTCGTGGTTGGTGTTGGCGTTTAATTTGCTTCAAATATGGTTGTAATTTCATTATTGTCTTTGAAATGGTTATTGCCTATGGAAACTTTGATTCTTAGTGAACAAGGAGCTAGCTAGTTTACAAGGGTACCTTTTATTTTATTCAATGTGTCGGTACTATCAAGTTCAAGTATTCAAGATCGGTCGGTTGTTCGGAGTGATGTTGCTCACCACGTTCAAGCCTTTTGGTGTAAGTGAAGAGTAGTTACAAGAGTTTTGTGTAGCAAGATGTTCCCAGCAAGATTAAATAGCAAATTGTATAGTGTTATGGTTCGTCAAACTTTATACGGAATCAATTGCTAGACTATCAAGACTAAAGTTGGAAGTGGTGGAGATGATGATGCCGAGATGGATGTATGAGCACACAATGTGATAAGAAAATGAAGTTTTTCAAAAAATTAAGGTGACATGCATTTCAGATAAGATAAAGGAGGGGAGACTTGGATGGTTTGCTCATGTGCATAAGAGAGATGAAGGCAACCGTCGTACATGAGAGAAAAGAAAGAGAGACACCAAAACTACATCATATGAGCATAATTAAATAATTAATTAACAATATTTGTTAGACTTGAATTTTCTTGAAGGACATGATCGGGGGATAGGATCTCCCATGGACGTTAGAAAAAGTTAGAGATTTTTAAAGTGCGTGCATATTTATCTTATCTTATTATTTTTTTGGTGTCTTGGCTTTTCATGCATCTTTGTTTGCCTTATTCGTTGGTTAGAGATTTTTAGAGGGCACGTATATTAATCTTATCATTGTTTTGGTGCCGGTTTGCACATGATCGGCCCCATGCTAGTACGCGTGGCGTGCGATTGGACACGTAACGTGTAACACGACATCAGATGCGTAACCAATGTCGTTACGTGCTCAACTTGAAATCGATCGTGCGGCCATTTTTGATATGTGCGTAACCCGGCGTCAGTATTCTCTTAACCCGGAATTGGACATGTAACCAGTTTTTGTAAGCGAGTAACATGGAATCAGACGCGTAAGAAGTGCCGGTATGCACATAACATGACATCGAGCTCGTAACCGGTTGCAAAGTTCATAAGCAAATCTGAAATGCAAGTAATTTAGAAAACATGTTTTAAACAAACCTGTTTTGACCCGAAATTCATTCCGATCCGAACCTATTCTAACCCAAAATCCATTCTGACATTGTAACACCCCAATCCGGAATGGGCTGACGTGTCACGATGTACGAAGGTATATAAAGACAGAAGACATAATTCCACTACATAGAAATCTTCATAAGCATCCTAAGTTTTGTTTCACTCTCTCCATCCCGCCCAAAGTAACCTGTGAACCTGTGTGAGGGAAAAGTTTACGAAATGAACCGAATGACCAGTACGGATAAAAAGGGCTCAAGTTACAACAAGTATAAATAGATGAAGATATAACATAACATAAAATGATACGATGCAAAGTAAAGCAAATCAATCAAATAAATCATATCATATGGATGCCACCCAAAGCCGAAACATATAACATACCAATGGGGCTACATAGCACTGCAAAACTATGCACCCAATATAGTGCGATGGCAGTGTTGGCATACAGCCAACCATCCACTATCATACCATACATATTGATATAACCTAGGATCGATCCATACGCCTCTTAATAGCTATGGGCCACACATGTCCTTAAGAGACGCCGTGATTTAGGCTCACTGTCACGGTCGGTGCCACGCCATTGATGCCACAATGTCGTGCTTGTGGTCACCCCCACAAGTAGGAACATGCTCGGGTAACAGAATACAACAACTGAAAGGTTTACGCAAAAACAAATCTAAAGCACGCACTTTAATATCAGAACATGCGATAATGAGTACAACATATTCGTAATTCTATCGCATGCTGTCAAAGCCAATTTCAATATCAATACAAGATATATATAATCTGAATATGAATGAACGTCACTGACCAATGTATAACAAATCGGAGGAGGTAAGGATCCGTAACAAAGGAGGAGGTAAGGATCCGTACCTTGAAACGTAGGTTAAAATAAATTCCAAACTTGTTCTTTTTAAGGGAGTTGTAATATCCTACATGTAATTAATATTCGATGAGATTTAACTACCAAATTTCGACGTGGTACGACAACACTTATGTATTACTCGGTTTGTAAGTTCATAAATATTATTATTTAATATCATATAATTTGAGTGTCACATTAGTAATTATTTGAGATTTATTAAGTTATCCAGAGTTGCCGAATGTATTTATTTATTTATTTATTTATTTATTATAATATAAATTTCTTATAGATTAAATAGTTTTAACAGTTTAGTCTATTGGCCTAAACTAAGTTCTATTGTATCTTTATTAAAATTTTATGTATCGTATTATCAATTACAATGTAGTATTGAAGAAACACAAAACCTCCCTTCAAGTCTAATACGTTAGTTTGAGGGTTTTGGGTAAGTATTCCCCACGATGGGTTATAAAACCTTCTTGGCGCAGATGAGTGAATCCTGCAAAACAGAACACCGTGAGCTCGTTACGAGGAAGGGGGGGATTCTCTCGTAACCACCCTCCGGCGTGAGAATCAGTATTTGGTAGTATGGAATATATTTGGTGAGTATGAGAGAGTATATCCTTTACCATTCGGAGATCGACTGGTATTTATAGCCGGAGGAGAGAGAGAGGATGGTCAACCACGTTGTCATGTCTTTCCACCAATAATATTCTCCATTCGTGTGATCGTGGAGGTTGGTGGAAGTTGGTGGGCATCATGGCCTTTTGACAAGGACGTTTCGTACTATTTTGTACCGTCCCTCATGTGTTGTCCGGTCCCCATTGGTTGGGTTTTATTCCCATGTAGATTGTACCTTTTTGTCCCATGCTTGTGAGACCTTTGCGGTACCATTCCCTAGTCGCCAGGGAATGTGTATTATTTTAAGAAACCACATTAACGCCATGTGTTTTCCCGGGCGCATGGCAGTTACTCTCGCCGTGTGTTCCGTCCAGCGTTCTGGTTGCGCTTGATTTGGGTGTTACACTTGTTAAATGGTGGGTTTAATACCCTACCTCTACAAGTCCCCTTAATCCATAGTTGCCCTTTCTAAAGGGGGCTGTGGACTTATCATGGGCTTTTGGCTTTTTTTTGTGTCTTTCAGCCGTTTGTATTCCACTCGTCTTTTACCAATATTGTCTATTTGGGTGTCTAGTTAATGAAAACCATTCTTCTCGACAATTAGTTACTTGACAAGCATTAGTCGATATTTTAAACGTCATGGTTTTGTATTTTGGCGGGTGATGATAACCATCCCTTTGCGGAGCCTATTTTTGGCGGGTGATTTATGAAAATCATCCCTTGGCGGAGCCTATTTCTGGCGGGTGATTTTTCAAAATCATCCCCTGGCGGAGCCTATTTTTGGCGGGTGATTTTTGAAAATCTTCCCCAGGCGGAGCCTATTTTTGGCGGGTGATACATGATAATCATCCTTTGGCGAAACCTCTTTTTGGTGGGTGATTTTTGATAATCATCCCTTGGCGGAGCCTCTTTCTGGCGGGTGATTTTTCAAAATCATCCCCTGGCGGAGCCTATTTTTGGCGGGTGATTTATGATAATCATCCCTTGGCGGAGCCTCTTTTTGGCCGGTGATTTTTGAAAATCATCCCCTGGCGGAGCATATTTTTGGCGGGTGATTTTTGAAAATTATCCCCTGGCGGAGCCTATTTTTGGCGGGTGATTTTTAAAAATCATCCCCGGCGGAGCCTATTTTTGGCTGGTGATTTATGATAATCATCCCTTGGCGAAGCCTCTTTTTGGCGAGTGATTTTTGAAAATCATCCCCTGGTGGAGCCTATTTTTTCCAGCACTTATCTTTTTCTCGTGTGTTGATGACATGTTATTTGGCGTGAAGGGGTGAATTAAATGCAAGTCAGTGAAATGACGGTTCGACATGACAGTTTGTCGACGGTTGCTCTGCAGTTCAGCTTTTTCGTCCGCGTCAGACGAGTGGGCGAGAATCCCGGTGACGCGCCCAGCTGTAACACATTTCCACTGGCGTTTTGTTATCGTGGCAGTTTATTATTGGACCGCGTGTCGTCTATCCCTTTTGCACCCTTCCCCTTTATTATGATTAGTATAAAAAGAGGGGTTACTCCATTTGGAAATCACTTTTCCACTTTTACCTGCATATTTTCCTCTCCTTCCCTCTTTAAATCTTTTCTCCTTTATGGCTGAATCTTCCCGATCGTCTAAGACCAAAAACAACAACATGGAGTTGGTCGGTTGTCGCATGGCTATCGACGACTTCAATAATATAGTCAAGGTTTATAACCTTGGCCTTGAGTATGAGCCTGAACTGCCTGCGTTTGGCAAGACGGCTCGGGAGGCTCCCGTCGGCAAGATTTTCATGTACAGGGAGTACTTCTTCTTGGGCAATTTCTGATTGCCCCTCACTCGCTTTTTGTTGGATGTTTTGGATGCTTTTGGGCTGCATCTCAGCCAGATTCATCCACTCGGAATGGCTCGTCTTCGCCATTTTGAGTATACTTGTCATTGCCTCGGTATTATGCCTACAGTTGACAAGTTATCGGCCTTTTACCGGTGGCGTTTCTCCCAGGGGTGGTATAATTTGTTTGCTCGCCCCAATGCCAAAGCGATTGCTTTGGATGTACCGCATAGTTTGCACGAGTGGAAGAGTTTGTTCTTCTACGTTTCTGCGCGCTTGATGCCTCATTCCACACATTTTACGAATTTGAAAGAGCTTGCTGAGTCGAAGGTGGCTCCTAATTCTGGTTCAGATTGGTTCACCACGTTACAGGCCAGCCTTTCTCCACTCTGTCACTATTCTGAGCGCGCGCTGGTGTTGTTTGGCATGAGTCGCATCTGGGAGGATGCAAATATGGTGCCGGTCATCCATAACGGCGGCCAGGGATAGTATCGTATTTCTTTTCTTCTTTTAAGTATATGTGTATAATAATAACCCTTTTTTCTTCTTTCAGAGGTGGACGACCGCATGCTCCTTTTGCAGCCCGCGCCTGAGGGCGTGAGATTGCTGAGGCGGAGAGATTTGGGTCCTCGTGAGGAGCCAATTCTTGCAAGGACTGCCCGGAACTTTGTGTTTCCTCTTCCTATGGGGCAATCACTTGCTCCGCGACCGCTGCCACCTCTCAGCTTTGTTAATCCTCAGGGGGGGTAAGTTTTATTGGCTGCTATTGCTCATATTTTTTATTTGTTTCTTTCGCTGATGGTCTAATTTATTTTCCAGGTAGACGACCTAACGTTGCGCGTGTTCCTAAGTGTAGTAGTAGGAGCACCTAATGCAGTGGTGGGGAGGCTGTTGCGTCTCCGATAGATACCGCCGCGAGAGACGTCGTGGATGATGACGACGATGTCGTGCTCATCTCCGCGGTCCCATTTGGGGTTCCGGTATCTTCGTCCGCGACATTGCTTGAAGCACTCGGTTCGAGTGATGTCGCGGAATCTTCCCCAACCACCTCCACACAGGTTTTTGTTGGCCTCTCCTTGCCTTCAGTTTCCCAGCTTGTGACTGCTGTGTCTGTCTTTGACACAAGTTTGGCTATCGCTACTCCAATTTTGGTGGCGACAGATCTTGTGTCTTCTGTAGCCGCAGCTCCTGGAACTGTTGTGGATACGAAGTTCGTATCTACCAGTTCATCTTCTTCTTCCTCCGCAGTGGGTGAGGCGTTCACTTTTCCACACCATTCAGGCCCCACCCCTGTGATTAATGAAGATGATGAAGAGGTACACCGCCTCTTCAAAAATCCTCGGCTTGGTAGTTTCGTGAAGGGGGACAGTCTTGTTAAGTTGCCAGATATGATACTTTTGATTAATGTTGATAAACTTTTCTCGACGCGATCCACTTTAACTTGCCTCTTATCCTTTATCTAGGGACTTTGGAGATTTCTTCGTCGGCTGCTGCATCTTCACTGGCGACTGTTTTTGCAAGTTTGCCGATGATGACAAGTGTTGGCGGCTTGTCGGAGGCGATGCCTTCTGTACATATGCTGAGTTTGCCAATGATGACGGGTGTGGTTGGCCCGTCTGAGGCCGAAACCACTGTGATGATTGTTCGCATGTCAATGGAATCTTCTGTTCCGGTCGTCTCTCAGCTAATGTCGTCTGTTGGACCGATGAAGGCAATTGTGGACGAATCGCCTAAGGTTGGTCTTGACTCGGCGGGTATTTCTTTCGCCGATCTCATGAAGTCAAGACAGTCCTCGCCAAACAAGGATTACATTCTTGATAGTGATGAATTTGTGCCGCCACCATCTTTTACTATTGGTGCGACGGTGCGAGGTATATTTTTTGACTTCCGCGGTGGCAACAGTGGCGGGTTTAGTGGCGGTTTGAGTGGCGAATCAAGTTTTTCTATGGAGGCGAATCAAGTTTTTCGCCCTCGATGGAAGGTTACTTGCGGCGCCAATTTTGAAGACCCAGCCATTTGTACAGAATTTTGGGAACATGTTGTTCCTCCAGGCGAGCGCTTTGCTCGCAAAATCCAGCTTCGGAATAATTTGTATTATGATGCTGCTTTTCACCAAGTCTAGGCTTTCTCCATTTTCGCAGAATTGTTGCGCGAGATCCGTGCTCTTCATGAGGAGAAGATCGATGCAAGTGCCCGAACGAGAGAGATGGAGTAGTTGGTGAAAGATGCTGAGGCTGCCGCCTGGAAGGCGGGTAAAGAGTCGTCGGAGCATCGCCAAGCTCTGATTGATGCTGAAGCAAAATTGGCAAAGGTTGAGGAAGATTTGACGGAATCTGTCCGCGAGCGGGTTGCTCGTTATGAGGAGTTTGAGGCTGCCTGTAAGAAGTCTAATGCTGATCTTGCGGATGCACACAGCCGTGCTCTTTCTGCCAAAGAGGCTTCCGCCAAACTCGAGAGTGAAAACGCTGTTTTTCGCAAGCGTATTGAAGAGTTGGAGGCGTAAGCTGAGTCAAGGAAGGCGGATGCAGGCAAACTGGCTGACACGTTGGTCTCTAATGAGGAGACCATTAAAGCTTTATCTTCTGAATGTGCCGCTGCCACTGCCGACCACGACTGGCTGTTGAAACACGCCATCTGCAAGGTATGCTGTAAATATGTTTATACCTTTACTTGTATTTTATTGACGTCTTTATTATGTAGGTTGCCCGACGCATCATCACCGATGATGACTTAACTCGGTATGTTGGAGCCCTTGTTACTGCTTCCCGGCAACTTGGTCACAAGATCGGCTTTCAAGATGCGGTGACGCATCTGCGTGATAATCTTCCTCCTGAAGCTTACATCCTTCAAGCCATTGATGTGGAAGCGGAGTATGTCGCCGCTGAGGCGGAATATGATGCACTTACGTTTCCCATTCTTTCGGCGGTTGCTGGGTACCTTAAGGAAGAAAATGGCGTGCAGCTGTTAAGGAAGCTGTTAGAGCCTTCGTTGGCTGGTCCGTCCGCCACATCTGGTGGTAACCAAGGAGATAGTGCGGCTGTTGTTGACCAGTCAGGAAACAACGTTAATGACGTTGACTCGGCTATCTCTGTTGTATAGTTGTAATTTTTTTTGTTTCGCGGGTGTTGGTACCCGCTTGTAATTATTTGTATATAAATGCAATGAACTTTTTCTTTTGTGAAATGCGGAGTATCGTTTCCATTCAAATTTGTTTGACCCTTGGCCTGTGTTTACAAGTTTGGAATCGATTTACATATAACATCTTCGCAATTGCGCTGCATTCCATGTTCTAGGAATTGGTGAGCCATCGAGTTGAATCAGGATATAGGCACCTTTTCCCAATACTTTTTTTATTTGATAAGGGCCTTCCCAGGAAGGCGCTAACTTGCCTTGCGCGTTCACTCCTGATGCCTCGTTGTTGCGAAGGACGTAATCTCCGGCATTGAACTCACAAACTTTGACTCTTGCGTCGTAGTATTTTTGTAGTTGGCGTTTATAATGTTGTTCTTTTATTGCTGCCAATTCTGGACGCTCTTCCAAGAGCATTAGGTCTAGGCACCTTTCTGCTTCGTTGTCGTTTTGTAACGTGACCCTTGGTGATGGAACGCCAACCTCTGTGGGAATCATTGCTTCCGTACCATAGGTTAAACTGAAAGGTGTTTCTGCGTTACTTGTATTCTTTTGGGTCTGTATGGCCCAAAGGACATGGGGTAACTGATCCACCCATCCTGACTTGTGATTTGCCAGTCTTTTCTTGATCCCGCCTAAAATGGTTCTATTAGCGCGTTCTACTTCACCATTCCCTTGAGGGTGAGCACCGGAGGTAAACGTCTGAGTGATGTTGAGTTCTTTTAACCAGCGTTGCACATGTTGATCAGCGAATTGTGTTCCATTTTCGCTGACCAGATTCATGGGTAGTCCAAAACGACAGATGATGAACTCCCATATGAACTTTTTAACGCTGGCTGCGTTGATTGTTGCTACCGACTTTGCTTCAACCCATTTTGTGAAGTAATTGATTGCCACGATAAGGAATTTCACCCGCCCTGGCGCCTCTGGAAATGGTCCGGTTATATCAATTTCCAATTCCTGAAATGGCAAAGAGGCTGTTACCGGGATCATGGAATTTTTTGGGCGCAGATTATTTAGTGCATGACGCTGGCATGCGCTGCATCGCCTCAGCTCTTTCTCAGCGTCTACATGCATGCCTGGCCAAAAGTATCCCGTATTCATGATTTTGGCGACCACCATTCTCGGACCCGCATGTACGCCACATATTCCTTCGTGAATTTCCCTCAACAGATAATTTGCGTCTTGTGGATCTACGCATCTGAGAAGCGATCCTAAGTACGATCGCCTGTACAGGATGCCATCTTGGATTGTATAGTTCAGGGCTTTGTGGCGGATCTTTCGGGCTTCCGCTTTCTTTTCTGGAAAAATACCTCTTACGAGATAATGGATGATTGGTGTCATCCAACTTGTTTCAGCCGCCGAACATACGAAAACTTCTCTGTTCATTGTTGAAGGTGTTTTCAGAACTTCGATGTGGACGTCTTTGCGAGATGTTCGAACTCAACTAACGCCAATTTGCTTAAGGCATCCGCCTGTTTGTTCTCGCTTCATTTGATGTGTTTCACCTTACATGTAATGAAGGCTGCCATTAGCACTTTGGCTTGTGCTAAATATGATGCCATTATTCAAGATCATAAGTAAGGGATATCATTATTCAAGAATGAATATCTTGAAAGTTGTCGAGATGAATAAAGGACTCGATGGACTGAATTCAAGATACAATCGAGTTAACATCAGTAAATGTTTAGAATACACAAGGTAAGGTAAATAGTTAACACAACTAGCCACTGTGCTTAGCAATTTACAATTACTTATGACATTCTGAACTATTAACTGAACACATCATCCAAAGATGTGAGTTAACAACAAAACAGGATTCTAAATCATTCGAACAACTTTAGTTAAACTCAAGAAATAGATTAGATAGAATCTTATCATAAATCGAGAAGTAAGAAATCATTCACAACGAATCTCGAGGACGAGATTCATTCCAAGGTGGAGAAGATGTAACATCCCCAAAATTTCGATCCAAATTTGACAACTAAGTAAAGTTGAAGGATCAAAATTATTCCCTAAAATACGTGTTGGGAAAATTTAAAGAAAACAAGATCATTCTATAAGGAAATAAAATATCACATATATAAAGTCATCTTATGTTAGTAATATGGAACAAGAAAATTCCATCCCACATGGAAAAATGTAAGAAAATGGAAGCCTTCCATCTAGATATAAATAAGGAATATAATTCCATCCCACATGGAAAGTGGTAAAGAAATGGAAGCTCTTTATAAGTAAGAGAGTTTCCATTATAATATTCTTATATGCCTAGCATGCACCAGTGGTCCTAGCGGAGGGTGCGAAACACCCGACGCGCACGCGCACGGGCTCGGGCGAAGGGCGATGGCCGCAATGTGGCGCTTTGATGGCGCACTTCGCACGCTCGCATCTCTGCGAGCCGCTTGAGAGCCGCCTTAGTATTTTTGTACAATGGGAGTTAAACCCAGAAGTAACAAGCTACCAAAAGACAAAGGACTAAAAGTGAAAATTTGAGTTCAGGGACCCATCGCGCTACGCGATGAGTCCAGAATACAGGTCATCGCGTATCACGATGGACCTTGATGAGTCAGCAGGACACGTGGCAGCTTCTAGTATGGCGGCGTATATTTTGCGGCGCCGCGATACGCGACGGGGTTACCAAGACCCATCGCGTATCGCGATGGGTTGCAAGTTCAACCTATAAAAGGGGGGCTCACGACTCATTCCTTCTTACACCAAAATTCTCTCTCTCTATATTTACTCTATCACTACCTCGGTTTTCGTGCCCCGACCCGACAATCGTCACCTCGTAATCTGTGCCATATACCGACGATACCTCGAAGTGCGTGCCACACGAGAATAACCCAACAATCTATCTCGAAGTACGTGCACGACACGATGAACACCATATGTAGCCTCGTTTCGCGTTCCAACCTTGAAGTTCGTGCCAAGCTCTAAGTTTCCGACAGTCTAAGCTCTAGTATGCATTAGAAAGTAGAAGTGCTGCTCAATCAATCTTAGTAATCAAACTCCAAATACCCGTGTAAGGTCAATCAATCAATCAGTCAGTCAGTCAATCAATCATTCATTCACAGTCAAGGTTTCAAACGAAATCACCATATCATTCAGAACAGACAATCACAGGTGAATACGTTAACCTTTTCAATCAATCAACCAAAACATATTTATACTCGAAAAAATGAACGGGTGTTGGTCTTAACGAGTCAGTCAATGATTTCATGAGGTCGTGTGATCTCTAAAACGTTATAATACAAAGTAGAGAATAAAATCAACTCAGACCGAATACGCATGTGTATGGATCTAAACATAACTGTTAAAGCCCAATCAATCAATCAAAGGCAAAGAAGCCGCGGGCTACAACGGTCATGACTAGTTCTCAGTTCAGGGCCGTTTGGCTCGGGGAATACCATTATGTGTGTAGGTGATGTGGTGAAAACAGTCAATTAAATATTAACTAAACTAAACAAGTAATAAAAACTAGACTTAAGACTCAACTACACAAAACACCGGCAGGTGAACCGGTCAATTGTACTAAAGCAAAGTAAGTCCGGAATATCGAACCCACAGGACTCTATAAATTACGTTAATTAACTAATTAGACTCAACTTATGACACAACTATTTATTATTAATGTTTAAAGGGGGTTTTTAAACTAGGATTTAACTAAGAAAGCAAATAAACAAGTAAACTAGAAGACAAGCAAACCAACACAAGATCGAAACCAATAAGATAAGGAATCTACCTAGGTAAGAATTCCATGCATCAACAATCATCAAGCAATGGACAAATAACATGATTATGGAAAATGATTTCTAAACATATTCATCTAAAAATACCCTAAGGACCCTTGACTGAATCAAACGAAATACCAAAGAACAATTATTAGATTATTAAGCAATCAGTATTATTGATTTCCGCAAAGTCATCAATTAGAGTTAATTAATAGTATCTAAAGCAAGAAATCTTACGAAACACTAAACCCTAGATAACTTGATAAACTTAACATGACATCATGAACATGGATCAACACAATAAGCAAGAATATTGTCACTACTATCCTAGCATGTAATTGACCAAGACACATGAACAACTCCTCACCTCACAGCTATTGGAATTTAGCAAAACATTCAAAATCCTAATTAACGATTAATAAGATTCTATGATCTAATACATGAACCCTAATATCTAAAGAACACAATCAATAGAAAGCAAGATCCATGTGAAGCAATAATTAATAATCAACCAAGATAATAAACATTCATATGCATCATGTAAACAAAATCAAGTCTTTTACTATTAATAAAACGAAACCATAATCAAAGCATAAGTCCAAAGCAAGAATCAAGTCTCAAACATGTTCATCAAACCTAGGTAGACATGAAGTCTAGCCTAGCATCACTATTAAAAACAATACTAAACAAGTCTTAAAAACAAAGAGCTAAGACATGACAAATAATGAACAAGGAAAGAAAGTTAGAGCGATAAAACCCTTTGAAATTGATCCTCGAACACCCGGATGAAAGCTCTCTTGATCCTCCTTAGTTCCTAGCTTCAAATCACCTTCAAATCCTTGGAAAAACTCTTGAAATCGGCTGCACTTGTTGTTAGAATCGGCTAGGATATAAAGACGTATATATAGAACGCAAAATAGGCTTGGACTTGCAAAAACGTGTGACCAAGAAGCCCTAGGCGCCGCGCGGAGGGAATGGCCTCACCCGATCGCGCGCGGCAGCGTTCTCTAGGAGGGAATTTTCGGATTTTTTTATTATTTTGTTATATTTATTGCTAAATCATGCTAGATTTTTTCCTTGAACTCCAAGCAACGATAGGAACCTTCTAGGCCTTCTTTTCGTTGACTTACAAACCACCATCTACATGAAAACAAATCAAAACTCTAAGTGAACTAATCATGTAACCGGTGACGATCAAAACGAACATAAACTTCTTATGAAATGATAGAAAGAATTAGAACTTAACATGCAAGTCATTAAACGAGTTAAAACATGATAATTCTATAATACTTGACTCAAAACCTTAAATAATAAAAGATAAACAAAACTCGAACTAAAACGAACTAAAACATTAAATAAACATAACTTTACACGGGATTCGAGATGTATAAATAGACTTATATCAGTAGGGCAGTGGTACATATACCGGAAGTAGTAATGCTTCCGCTGAGCTTGTCAAGAAAACTATGTTTGTATTATAATCGTCATTCAAATGTTTTATAGAGTCATACGTGTTCACCAGCATATAGCTGACGTATTTTTCCCCACATTTCAGGGAATACAGATTAGTACAGGTAGCAAGACATTCATGGAGTTAGATGCTCGCAAGGTAATGATGGCTCAGTTTTTAATTATTAAAATAATTGCAAACGGTGTTTCAACAAGCTTTATAAATCAAATACCGGGTATTTATTATCCGAGAAGTTTTCAAACAAATTAATATTTTATTCAACCAAAGTCTTCCACTAAAATAACCCGCAACTCTGATGTATTTACAAAACAGGTACCAACTTGTGGTCACACGCCTAGGCCCTAAACCGGGGTGTGACACCTGCGCCCGCACCTTCATCGTTAGAAGCTCCGTCTGTGAACAACTTCCAGATTTTATCTATTTGCTGATCAACAGGGGGTTCAATCTCTCTGCGACATTCTTCTTCTTTTTCTTGAGGCATTTCGTCCATGAAATCAGCCAAAACCGGGCCTTTGATTGCTGGCCTAGGTTTATAATCAATGGCGTGTTCTCCTAACTCTATCGCCCATTTTGCAAGCCTTCCAGATAGTTCTGGCTTGCTCAGCACATTTTGTAAGCGATTGATATACATCTTTTTATACATCTCGTATCTCGTGTAAACTTATGTTTATTTAATGTTTTGAGTTCGTTTTAGTTCGATTTTCGTTTATCTTTCTTTAATTTAAGTTTTGAGTCAAGTATGTTATAGTTATAGTGTTTTAGATCGTTTGATGTCTTGAATGTTAAGCTTTAATTCTTTCTATCATTTTATGTGAAGTTTGAAGTTCGTTTTGTTTGTTGATGATTACATGATTATTCCACTTAGCGTTTCGATTTGTTTTCATGTAGTTGGTGATTTATAAGTCAAGAAAAAGATGGTCTAGAAGGTTCTTATTGTTACTTGGAGTTCAAGGAAGATAATTATCAAGATTTGGCAAGATTTAATAACAATTAACAAGGAAAATTGCGGAGCCCTCCCTAGAGCAAGCCGCGACCAAGGGGGTCGCGCGGCGCCTAGGGACTTCTGACCATCCAAACTTTGTTAAACCAAGGCCCAGATCGTTTATTATATAATGGATGCAAACCTAAACGAAGGAGGACACATTTGGCAGCCGATTTTGGAGAGGAAAGAGCAAGAGGTTGAAGGTTTTTGGAGTTTGATTACATTAGAGATCATAGAGCTTTCACACGATTGTTCAAGGGTCGAATAAGAAGGGTTCTTTCGTTCTTCTTCATTATCTTTGTTCAATTTATATTATGATTCTCTATTGTTTACTTGGTTTTAGTTATTTGTCTTTGATTATAACTATGCTAGGCTAGACTTCATGTCTACCTAGGTTTGATGAACATGTTTGAGACTTGATTCTTGCTTTAGACAATTGTTTGATTATGGCTTCGTTATATTAATAGTAAAGACTTGATTTTGCTTTCATGATGCATATGAATGTTTATTATCTTGATTGATTGTTAATCTAGCTTCACATAGATCTTATATCTCTTGATTGTGTTCTTTAGATTTAGGGTTTATGTTTAATCATTACTTTGTGTTTTGATTATTGTGGTTGAATAGGCCTATTAGATCATAGAAGCTAGTTGACAGTTGGTTAGGGTTTTGAATGTCCTGCTAAATTCCAATAGCTGTAAGGTGAGGAGTTGTTCGTATGTCTTGGTCAATTGCATGCTAGGATAGATTGTGACAATATTCTTGCTTAGTGCGTTGATCCTTGTTCATGATGTCATGTTATCTAGAGTTTAGTGTTTCGTAAGATTGCTTGCTTTAGATATTATTAATTAACCCTAGTTGATGACTTTGCAGAAATCAATATTACTGATTGCTTAATAATCTAATAATTGTTCTTTGGGATTTCATTTGATTCAATCAAGGGTCCTTAGGGTTTGTTAGATAAATATGTTTAGAAATCAGTTGCCATAATCATGTTATTTGTCCATTTCTTGATGATTGTTGATACATGGGATTCTTACCTAGGTAGATTCCTTCTCTGATTGGTTTCGATCTCGTGATTAATTTCTTGTTTTCTCGTTTACTTGTTTATTTGCTTTCTTAGTTTAATCTTAGTTTTAAAACCCCCTTTAAACATTAATAATAAATAGCCGTGTCGTAAGTCGAGTCTAATTAGTTAATTAACGTAATTTATAGAGTCCTGTGGGTTCGATATTCCGGACTTACTTAGCTTTAGTACAATTGACCGGTTCACTTGCCGGTGTTTTGTGTAGTTGAGTCTTAAGTCTAGTTAATATTACTTGTTAATTTAGTTAATATTTAATTGACTGTTTTAAGCACATCAGCGATAGTTGGTGAGAAAATGTATTGGGTGGCCTTGAAAATACCTTCTCAAGCACCGCGCCATCTGAAGCAGGGATAAGACCAGTTTTTCCAAGGTGGAGTATCTGGTTTCCGCATCTGCTAGGGTGCGGCTTTTGTAATAAACGGGTGTTTGGACGCCGTTTCTTTCCACCATCAAGACTGCACTAACTGTTTTTTTTCTGACGCCGCTAGGTACACTATCAATGGCTCTCCAGCTTTAGGGGTTGTTAGCGTTGGTAGTTCCGCTAGGCGCGACTTGATCTCTTGGAATGCTGTCTCTGCCTCTTCTGTCGATCGAAACTGGGATTTCTTGAGGCAGTTTCTCAATGTTGAGACGTATGGAAAAGATCTTCAGCATGACTAGACAAAAATCTGTTCAGCGCGACTAATCTGCCTTTAAGTGTGTTTGATCCCCTGATTATCACTCGCTCTAATCAATAACTTAGATCTGATTCAGATCTATATGTTGATATCGATTATACGGATCTAACTCTTTTATACCTTAGTTTGATTGTTATTGATATATATATTATCAATATAAGATTAACGTGAAGCTTGAGAGAGAAAGAGAAATATTTCTGAATAACATTAATTCTCTCAAAACTTCCACATGTACAAGTGAACAGTGGTTCACTATTTATAGAAGACGATCTGGTTCGCTAACATCCCCTAGCGAACCAGCTTCCCCTTCGTTAACTAAAATTACTTAACGAACCACCCCCTGATTCGTTAACATCCCCTAACGAATCAGGAGAGAATACGTTATAAAGTCCTAGTTCGCTAACATCCCTAGCGAACTAGACTTAACCTTAACGAACTAGTCTTAGTTCGCTAACATTCCTAGCGAACTAGACCGAACGTAACGAATTAGATAAATAAACATTAAATATTACATTAAAATAATCAAATAAACATTAAGGATAATTACAAAGACTCGAGACGCAAAACCGTGCACTAACAGACACCCCCTCGTCTTGTGCTCTTTGTCTTTAACTTATTTGAAACGCTTTGTCTGCCAATCTCTGCAACTATGAATCCCATGTTCATGGAATACACGAACAACACGTAGGAATTGCATAGCCAGGTCGTAATCTTCTTGGCGTTCAAACAAAATTTGCTTCCTGTGTAGCATGTCATTGTCTGTCTCTGATAAATTAACCAACCACATCGGTTCGATTATCTTGATGAGCTCAGTCTGTAGTCCTCGACCACGAACAATAACGGCCTCGCCAGTACGATTGTCGTAGTACCAACGGTTGAAAGACAGATAAATATCTTGCGGCATTGTCTTCACAGGAACTCTTTTCATTGTCTTTGGTCGCTTCACTTTCAAAACAAGTTTCTTCCAGCCGGTCCTTGGATCAATCTCATCAGTACGTTTACGTCTTGGGACCTGGGGCTTGAAGAATTTGAATCCATGATTGACCTCGAACAGTAAGTGTTGATGAAACCACTCAGCAGTTCGGTTGCCCCCACAATTGATAAATGGACGTCTCGCGAGGGTGCGTACATCCCAACGCGGTAACGTTAACACATCCATTATCCTCTCATAATATTGCACACCTTTTTCCCATTTCACAATGCATATCTTAAGGTCTGAATCATAAAGCCAGGAGACAACATCGCCTTGTACCTTAGAAACAGTCTTGAAGGTAGTCATCTGATTTGCCTCAATCCAAGCAGCAGCGGCAGCCTTTCTTTCTTTATCTACATACCGAAAAGCACTGATGATCTTACCCACTTTCTGGCATTTGAACCATCTCTCAATGTCATCATCAGTCACTTCTTTGAGTGAAGGAACCGTTCGCTGCACGATCTTCTCCAAATCATCCTCAGTTTCTTTAATTACGTCTTCATGAAATACCGGAGCACCTTGATCAACATTTGTGTGTTGATACAAGTCCGGGTACTCTTCAGCAGTAACATCTTCCATTTCAATCTCCTCGTTCTCATAAATAAAGTCTGTATTCATAAATACTGGATCATCTTCCATTTCGTTTTCATTGATCACCTCGACATCGGGCTCAGTCTCTAATGCAGTCAGCTGATCGTCATTTAGCCCAAGTAAAATCGAGATCTGCTCCCTTGTCAAAGATCTAACCACAAACTCACCGATCTGTATCTCATCTTTGTTCACCATACTTCTAACTATCCCCAATTCATCAATAAATATCACCGTGTTAGCCTCAATCATCTCTATCGGCTTGGCCGCTGTTGGATCTTCAAATGAAATAATCTGTTTGTTTGAATCATCAGCGCCACTCACACCAGCACCAGAGGATGAACCATGTGATTGTTTAGGCTCACCTCCTGCATCAGACTCGTCAGGATCATCATCATCATTCTTGAGTTTCTTGAGGGCATCTTCTTTACAAGTTAATTGTAAAATTAACTCATCTTGTTCTTTTAATTTCACCCCCTGAGACTCAACAATCGCACGCAGCGACTTGGTCTCCTTTTGACAGAACGAAATGTAACTCATCATTTTTCTTTGATTCTCCATGAGTCGTTCTTGATTGAGTCGGTCAGCTGCCATTTGATTTTCATATAAGTGTAACATATTAAGCAGCATTTCTGTTTGACGTCCAGGTGACAAATTGTATACTGATGGATGAACTGGTTGAATAGGTCCCTGAGGTCAAGTGATTCTCATGAAAGAGACATCACTAGGCAGAGGCAGAGGAAAAGTAGTTGTTGGAAGAGGAGGAGGTCCCATTGGAGTGGTGGAAGAAACAGTTGACAACACAGCAGGAGGCCTCGGCATCTCGGTCAACGCCGTTTGAGGAATCAAGCCGAGCCTTTCAAAATTTTAAAATGTTTTTGGTTTTTCTAGATATTTAAAGGGAAAACATTAAAGAACAGAAATCACAATATTTTTGAATTTTGAACATTTTTAATGTTTTTGGATTTTATCTATACAAACGAAAACACATTCTTTTTGTATTTTCTAGATTTCTCCCCCTAAAACCTAAAACATAAAAAAAATAAGACTAAAGCTATAAAGCAATTAAAAGATAATTATCCAAATATTAGGATCTCAGCAAGGGTCTTCAATCCATTTAAACCAAGCAAAAAATAAAACGTGTTTTATCAAACGCTTTGGTAAATAGATCGGCTTTTTGAAAATCTGTGTGTACTTTCTCAAGATCAATTAATTTCTTTTCATAACAATCCCGTATAAAATGATATCGGATCTCGATATGTTTCGTTTTAGAATGTTGTACGGGATTCTTGGTGATACTAATAGCAGCAGAATTATCAATCAAAATAGGAGTAGTAAGAAACTTCAAACCGTAGTCGCGAAGATGTTGTTGTATCCACAAAACCTTGGAACAGCAACTCGAGGCTGCAACATATTCAGCTTCGGTGGTTGAAGTGAAGACAGTCGTTGATTTGAAGTTGATCTTGCATCCTCCATAATCTGAGTCTGAATAGGCGGTAAAATCGAAAGAAATATCTTTGGGGTACCATAACCCGATGTCAGGATTTCCTCGTAGATATTGCAAAATACGCTTGACCGCTGCCAGGTGAGTCACTCGGGGACTAGCTTGGTACCTAGCACACACACAAACAGCAAACATTATGTCGGGTCGAGAAGCAGTTAAATACATTAGAGAACCAATCATTGCACGATAAAGGGTCGGATCAACGGTATCCTCCAATTCATCCGGTGATAAATTGTGACCCACTGGAAGAGGAGTTGAAGGGATTTTCCGGCAGTTATCTTGAATCGGCTCAAGACGTCGTTCACATATTTATTCTGATGAATGAAGATTCCTTATCAGATTGATGAACCTGCAGCCCTAAAGAGAAATTCATCTCTCCCATCGAGCTCATTTCGAATTTTGTTTGCATGGACTTCTCGAACTCCTTACATAAAGTGTCGTTTGTAGACCCAAATATAATATCATCAACATAAATCTGGACTAGAAGAAGATCATCACCAACAGTTTTATGAAATAAAGTGCAGTCAACAGTTCCTCGTTTGAAGCCATTATCCATCAGATGATCGGCGAGTGTGCCATACCAAGCTCTCGGGGCTTGATGTAGACCATACAGGGCCTTGTTTAAACTGTAAACACGGTCAGGATAATCAGGATCTTCAAAACCAGGTGGTTGTTGAACAAACACTTCCTCATGTAGTTCACCATTGAGAAAAGCACTTTTAACATCCATTTGATAAACCTTGATATTCTTGTAAGTAGCATAAGCCAGGAAGATTCGAATCGACTCTAATCTTGCAACTGGAGCATATACCTCAGTATAATCAATACCCTCTTGCTGATGAAAACCTTGCACCACTAAACGTGCTTTGTTTCTGACAATCACCCCTCGATCGTCCTTTTTACATTTAAATACCCACTTAGTCGGAATAGCTTTCTTGACTCTAGCAGGTTTGTCTATTAAATCCCAAACACCCAATCGTGCAAACTGCTGTAATTCCTCTTGCATAGCTTCTATCCAAGAAGGATCTTCAAGTGCCTTACGAGCTGTCTTTGGCTCAACTTGAGATAGAAAGCAATTGAATTTAGCAATATTCACAATTCCCGAAGAGTGTAAATTAGTGTAAGCACACAATACGTTATTGTCGCTTGACGAAGCAACTTGATGACGTGTACGAACGCCCACATCAAGTTCTCCAATGATATTGTCCTGTGGATGATATCCATGAATCCGAAGAGTAGGATTTTCAGGAACAACAACATTATCAAATAAATTTGTGTAATGTTCACCCAACTCTGGAGATGAAACATTATCACTATCAAGATCAATAACTTGAATCTCAGCTTGATCATGATCGGAAGAAGTAGAAGCACTATCAATAACAACTGGAGGAATAACTTGAGGTTCTTCAGTCGTAACATCGGGTTGAACTTCTTCTACATGAGAATTTGAAGAGCTTGGAATGTTCAAGTGTTCTTCAAAGTAAGCTCTAACCAGATCTTCATCGATGTGATCAGTCAAAGGAGTAAACGAATTAAATACACTATCATAGTCAAACATCCAGTCTGGACCTTTCCCTTGAGGAGGAGTTGTGTACTTTTGACAGTCCACATGGTACCATTCTTCAACACAGCCAGATGTAAAATTAAATACTCTTTTCTTTGGAGACGCATATCCCAAGAAATATCCTTCGATAGCCTTTTCATCAAATTTACCCGAATCCTTCTTCAACATTGTACACGGACACCCAAATGGTTCCAGGTACTTTAAATTAGGTTTGCTGTTATTCAATATTTCATAGCTTGTCTTCTTGAGTCGTTTTACTGTTAGAACTCGATTAAGTGTATAACAAGTTGTGTTCACTGCTTCACTCCAAAATTGAATAGGAAGCTTTGAATCACAAGCATTGTACGTGCAGCTTCAATCAGAGTTCTATTTTTCCTTTCAGCAACACCGTTTTGTTGTGGTACATAAGGTGCACTATATTCTCGGTGAATTCCCTTTTGAATACAAAAGAAATCCAAAATAGTGTTTTTGAATTCAGTACCATTATCACTTCGGATTCTTCTCACTTTTTGTTTGTACAGTGATTATATCTTGGTAATAAGGTTTTGTACCAAAACAGGTGTTTGATCTTTTGAACTCATAAATAACACCCATGAATATCTTGAATAATCATCTGTCACTACAAGACAATACCAGTCTCCAGAAATACTCGCACGATTCACTGGACCAAACAAATCCATATGAAGTCGTTCAAGAGGAGTATTAATGGAATTCAATAACTTAGAAGGATGTGTCTTCTTCTTCTGCTTGCCCTTCTTGCATGCAACACAGTGATCAGATAACTTAAAGTTCTTTAACGAGACACCGTCAACTAAATTATTGGCCATTAAATAATTCATCTTTCTAACATGAATGTGACCCATTCTTCGATGCCATAGAATCGAGTCTTTCTCGGTTGCTTTCGAGACAAAACATGTTTCGATTGATGTTGATATCTTAGAACTCATGTTTAAGACATAAATATCATTTGATCGTGGTGATCGCATGATAATCATGTCCTCGGGAATAATAAAACCCGGTTTCAAAATAAGACACTCTTTGTCAGTAAATATTGTAGTGTACTTTTTATCACAAATCTACGATACACTCAATAAGTTATGATCAACCTTGTCACAATAATTTACTTTTTCAAATGTAATATGACCATTTGAAACGTCACCCTCTTGTGTGATCATGCCCCCAGAATTCCCAGCAAACGCTACATAACCACCTTGAATATTTCTTACGTTGGTTAATAGGTCGAGATTTCCGGTGATATGACGAGAACATCCGCTATCCATGATCCAGTTTTCACCTGAAATGGTCTTGGATGAACCCTACACATAAACAAAAGTGATTAGTTCAAAAAGGCAGCCCAGGCCTCAGTCTTGGGCACCTTTTGTTTTTCTCTTTGATCATTAACTTTAACAGATTTCAATTGTTGTTCAGCCACTTGTGAATAAGTTACAGGCTTCTTAGACTTTCGTCTTAAATAAGCTGCTTGAACAATGTTTGAATTCCTGTTTTGACATAAAGGTTCAGTTGGAATGAATTTTGGTTTCACTTGACCATGTGTCTCATTGATCTGAAACACCTTCCGAGGATTCAGATCAGAGAACAAAATATGAGTATCATCAGCATACGACACAGGTCGTTTCAGAATCTCCTTAACCACTGAAATTGGCTTAGATTTGTCCTTGATAAAAGGATGAAGATTTTGAAAGTTCTGTTGATTACAATTTTTCACAACATGACCTTGTTGACCGCATAAAAAACACGTTCGCATGTCCACATGGTGATGTTTAGAAGAAATTGGAATAGATGATTGATGATGACTCACATTCTTAGTCATGCTCTTAACAAACTCATCAGATAATTCAGATTTCTTCTTTAAATAAAAATCTAAATTAGAACTGTTTGAAAAACTTTTTAGTGTATCTGTTCCAGTTGACTTAACAAAGTTAATCTTCTTAGCTTGTTTTAAAAATTGTTTTGCCTTAGTCAATGGATCAGATTGGACTGATGTTTTTGTTTGAGCATACACACGTTCAAGTTCTTGAATTTTTGAAGTTTCATTGACAAAGACACTCTCAATAAGTTCAGGTTTGATAATACTTATTGGAATGTCTTTTTCAGTGAACATTGTGTCCATTCCTTTTAACTTAAAAACTCTAGCAGCAGATGGCTTAGAATTAGAAGGATTAATGAAACGCATTAGATCCTCATCAGAAATTTTCGGTTTAACTGACTTCTTTGCCTTCATAGAGTTCACTTTCTTTGAATTTTCCTTTGTCGCTTGAAGTTTGTGTGAACCATACACTGCTTCCTCAAATTCGTGAGGTTCGCATAGAATATGATTAGAACTGGGAATGTTCTTATTCTTGTGTATGATCTCTGGTTCAAACACATCCTCGATAATGACCTCATCATTGTGTTCAACAAACACCTTTTTGCTTTGAATATGAGATTTTTGAGGAGCAACTTGGGGTTTAACAATTTCAGGTTTAACCATTTTAGGTTTCTCAGAAATCACAGATTCCTTTTGAATCAAATCCTCTTCTTTTCTTGCAAAAGGATTAATTTTATAATCATTATGAAAAGGTGGTGGAATTTCAACAAAACCAATACCTTTCTTAGAATCTTTTTGTTTTCCAGAAACTTCAATAATTTCATTTAATTAAAATGAAGAATTTCGAAATTTACCCAACTTGTTCTTCAACTCAAGAACCTCATTCTCAAGCTCAGTTATCTTAGAACGATGTTTCAAGATTTCCTGAAACTTTTGGTCATTAATGGTCATTTTCACAGATAACTCGGCTTTGAGATCATGATTACTTGTCGACAATGCTTCAATCTTTTCTCGAGATTTCATTTGAGACTCAAGAGATTGTCGATAAGTGTCCTTAAGAGAAGCAATTTCTCTTATAAGATTATCATTTTGTTTTTTCAAAACTTCTAACTTAGAATTGTTAGATTCACAATCAACACATGATGTTTTAACAAATGAAGTAGAAGAAATAGAATTACTAACCTTATTGATCTTAGCCATGCAAGCAAACATTGATTCAGAAGACTTGTCGCATGAATCGTCAGAATCAGATCCAGAATCATTATCTGAAGACATCACACTAGCAGTAGCATCTTGAGAATCTTCATGTAAACCAAATATAGCTAAATTTGCTTGAACATCATTGCACAGTAGTCGTTGTGACTAATCAGTCCCATCTGCTAACATTGCTTGTGTTGTTGAAGAAGATGGTTTCTATTCAGCATCACTTCCTCGTGGTGAAGAAGCATTTTGACTTTGACCACGAGGTCCAGTGTATTCTTTTCTTGGTTTGTCACATTCCTTCGCGAAATGCCCGAATTCTTGACAATTATAACACTTCACCTTCAATTTGTCAAACCCAACTTCTTGTTTAACGCTGGAAGATCTTTTCCAGTTCTCTGCATGAATCTTTTAACCTTACGAACGATCATGGCCATATTCCATTTCAAATCCATGATCTCTAGATCATCCGGATCTATCTGATCATAATCCTCATCTGTTAACTCACTTGTGGCAATTTTACTACTCACCAAGTTTTCATATGAAGACATAAATGCCGTCAGAAAAGCAAAGTTTTGCTCAGCTTCTTTCATATTCACACTAGGAGGTGTAGCAAATGGATTAGTACTAGTAGAACTTCCAGAACCACCTGAATTACCAGCAGAGTAGAAACAAACTTTTGGATCATTAAATATAGCAGATTCTTTTTCACTTACGGCATGAGTAAGAAAAGCAGTGATAGGTGAGACTGTTGAACTCAAAGGCATACTTCCACCATAGAAAGCCGGATCTTGATTTTCTTTGGAAGATTTTTGACACTTAAGATCATATTCTCTAGCTTCGATCTTTTGTAGAAATTCAAGTGCTGTCAAATCTTCATTCAGAAAATAATCATTCTCTTTCAAAACCATGAAAAATGTTGAATAGGAACTAGGAAGCACACTCTTTATAGTGTCAATTTTATCTCTTTCAGAAATTTCTGTTTTCATCTTGTCCATTTCAGCAATTAAGTGACTAAATCTTGTAGTCATCTCTTCAACTGTTTCTCCTTTCAATAAGTTAAAGTTTCGAAATTGAAACTTGAGCATCACTTTCTTACTCTCAGCTGTGTTTCCCATGCTTCTCATACGCAGATGTTGAAACAAAGATGCACATCTCTTGATACTTCCAACTTGATGAAAAATATTCTCTGGTAAAGCCATAGTCAAAGTAGAATATGCTTTTATCTCGATTTCTAAAGCTTTCTTCTCTTCTTGTGAGTATTGAGAGACAGCTTTAGGAGTATACCCAATAGTATCATCACCAATCATTGGTGCAACATAAACCTCATCAAGACAATATGAACAGTCAGGATGAACAGATCCCAAATGTGCACGAAACCGAGGTTCCCATTTGGCAAAGTCACTGAACTTCATCAATCTTGGACATTTAGAATGTGAACCTATCTCGGTATCAAGTTGCAACATCTGTTGCATCAACATATTTTGAGACGCCAATGCATACATACCAGCCATAGTTGAAAATAAACAAGTAATAAAATATCTTAACGAATCAGTGAACAGTAGTAGCGAATGGTGAACAGTTGTAGCGAATCAAGACTTAACGAATCAAGTCTTAACGAATGAGGAGAATAGGTTAATGAATCAAAAGTCAACTAAGCGAGTCAACTTTAACGAATCACAACTAAGTTTAACGAATCACCCAAATGGCGAAACAGATAACGAATGTGATAAAGGCTTAACGAATCACAAGTCAACTTAACGAATTGACTAAACGAATTGACCAAGTCAACTTAGCGAATTGATCAAGCGAATTGACCAAGTAAACTTAACGAATTGATCACACGAATTGACCAAGTCAACTTACCGAATTGATCAAGCGAATTGACCAAGTCAACTTAGCGAATTACTAAGGAGTGCTTAGTGAATTAAGATAACGAATCAGCTACAGTTGATAGCGAATCAACACTATAGCGAATTATAATATAACGAATTAGGTTGTTACAACCGTTTGTAACAAACTTGATTCCTTTCTGCCACGTGGCAAAAAGTTGTTATGGCACAATTTCCAAGACAAACACGTGTCAAACGAATCAGTTATCTAGTTAACGAACTAGATAACACGAATTAATTAACTCACACGAATCAGTTAGCGAACTGATTAGCGAATGGCAAGAATTGATAGCGAATCAAGTTAAAGACGTAGCGAATCGCCTAGAATTTTATAACGAATCGCATTCATCTTCAAATCTTCAAACATTCAAGAACAAATTTCCCGAAATATGAAACTCAAACCCAGAAACATATCAATTCCAGATCTGTAATACACACTCAATTGTCAACCAAAACTAACAAATAATATACCAAAATGCTCGTAATCGCAAAGCGATTTCAATCCAACACATCTCGTAACCGATTAACACCATACACGAACCAATTTCGACCAAAACAAAACCCCTGTTCACGGACTCAAACCGAAAACACAATACACATCACAAATCCAATTAACAATCCAATTCCACACAGTTGAACCTCAATAATACCTTAATCAAACCAGATTTACTCTAATCCATCCGTATTCAATCCAAAACAACCCAAATTGATTCAGATTCAATCCAAACAGAAAAATAACACAAATACTATAATAATAACAATCAAACAAAGTGAATTGAGCCCCGAAAGCTCTGATACCACTTGTTTGATCCCTGATTATCACTCGCTCTAATCAATAACTTAGATCTGATTCAGATCTATATCTTGATATCGATTATACGGATCTAACTCTTTTATACCTTAGTTTGATTGTTATTGATATATATATTATCAATATAAGATTAACGTGAAGCTTGAGAGAGAAAGAGAAATATTTCTGAATAACATTAATTCTCTCAAAACTTCCACATGTACAAGTGAACAGTGGTTCACTATTTATAGAAGACGATCTGGTTCGCTAACATCCCCTAGCGAACCAGCTTCCCCTTCGTTAACTAAAATAACTTAACGAACCACCCCATGATTCGTTAACATCCCCTAACGAATCAGGAGGGAATACATTATAAAGTCCTAGTTCGCTAACATCCCTAGCGAACTAGACTTAACCTTAACGAACTAGTCTTAGTTCGCTAACATTCCTAGCGAACTAGACCAAACATAACGAATTAGATAAATAAACATTAAATATTACATTAAAATAATAAAATAAACATTAAGGATAATTACAAAGACTCGAGACGCAAAACCGTGCACTAACAAAGTGTTTGTACTTGCTTGACATATTTTAGTGAAGGCATTTTTAACACGGCTTCTAGTTTTTCTGGGTTGGCTTTGAAGCCACCATTCGTTACGATCACCCCCATGAAGTTCCCTTCTTCCATTCCGAAGGAACATTTTCCTGGGTTGAGCTTCATGCTTATTGACCTTAATGTTTTGAAGGTCTCTTCAATGTCCTTCAACATTGTTGCTTCCGTCTTGCTTTTTATGACCAAATCGTCCATGTATACTTCTAGATTTCTCCCGATTTGAGGCTTGAACTCTTTGTCCATCAACCGCTGGTATGTAGATCCTGCGTTCTTGAGGCCAAATGGCATCATCTTATAACAATATGCTCCGCTGTTTGTTCGGAACGCCGTCTTGTCTTGGTCTTTTACTGCCATGTGGATCTGATGGTACCCTTTGTACGCGTCTAAAAAACATTTGAACTGAAAGGGTACCAGTGCGTCCACTTTAAGGTCGATCTCCGGCAAAGGGTAGCAATCCTTTGGGCACACTTTGTTGAGATCCTTAAAGTCGATGCACATGCGCAATTGGTCGTTTGCCTTGGGTACCATTACTGGATTGGCTACCCATGTTTGGTATTGGATTTCGCGGATTATGCCCGCATCTACCAATTGTTGGACTTGTTCATCGCAGGCTTTTGCTTGATCTGGCCCCATTTTTCTTTTTTTCTGTACTACCGGGACGACGGCTAAATTAACTTTTAATTCATGTTCCGCTTTGCTTCTTGGGACCCCTGTCATGTCTGCCGGAGTCCAAGCGAAAACATCAATGCTTTTGATTAACAACCTCTTGAGTGCCACCCGCGCTTCTTCGGAGATAGTCGGTCCAATGGTTATTCTTTGCTCAGGGAATTCTTTATTGAGCACCCATTTTTCCACTTCTCCATATTTGTTAGTTTTTGACATCTTTTGTGGCGGTGTTTTTCTTTCTGCCATGTTGCACTCTTTGTTGGCGTGGATTATCGCTATCCCTGTTGGGGTTGGCACTCCCAATATTCCATGGGCTGTTGAAGGGCTAGCGTTGAAATTACCAATTGCTTCCCTTCCCAATATTATATCATAATGTGAGTGGGGTGTTTCCATCACTAGGAAGTCAACGTCTTCCGTTCGTGAATGGACTCCGTCACTCAGTTCGACCGGGAATGTCAGCTGTCCTAGGGGGTATTCAATACTTTGATTGAAACCCGCGATCGGAGTGTTGACTGTTATTAACCGTTGCCTGTCTTTGTCCTCCAGTAGGTCAAAACATTGGCGGTACATGATGTTGGACGTTGCCCCCGCATCGATGAAAAAACGCGGTATCCGGTAGTGACCGAATACAGCTGTAATCACCAAAGGCGCTTTCTTGTTCGCCCCTCCTTTCACTCTTGGGAAAATGACTTGCTCTTCTTTCCAGGTCGCATATTCCGTTTGCCTGCGTTTCTTGGATTGTGCGTTGCCTGAAATCATGTTGGCGTGAAGGTCTTTGATTTTCTTTTCTGGCCTTCCGCCATCTCTTGGAGGTGGGCGTCTGTATCTTCCTTTGATACTTTTTACGAGGTGATCCAGCTTTCCATTTTTGACGTACTCTTCAATGGCATCTTTCAGGTTAGAACACTGATTTGTTGTGTGACCATGCTGTTCATGATAATCATAATAGCTTTTCACGTCTGTGTTTGGACCCTGCTTGATTGGTACCGGTTTCTTTAGTTGGATTCCCTCTGTATACATGATGTGGGCTGAGCTTTTTGTCAACGGAGTGCATCTGGATGCGTTCGTCGGACCTTTCTGTTTAGCTTTGAAAGGTTCATATGCCGCGTGCTCCTTTTCATTATTTAGTCTCGACCATACGGAAGATATTCTTTTGCCATGGCGGGCTCTATTGATGTCATTTCTGGCGTCGTTCTTCGCCAGTTCTTTCCCCAGAATTTTCTCCATTCGCGCGTACCTCTTGGTCGCGGTCATAACATCATCCCATCGCTGTGGCATGCCATCTCTTCCCGTAAGTCCGAATGAGGTCGTCACACTTTACGTTTTGGCGAAAGGCTGCCCGCAGCAGTTCTTCACTCACGCCGCCGATGTTCAGGCCCTCTTGGTTAAACCTGGTAATGAAATATTCTAGGGTTTCATTATCTTTTCTGACTACATTCAGAATGTCTGTTGGGTCGCTGATGTGACGCCGTTGTTGGCTAAACTGTTGGGTGAATTTTTTGTTAAGTCCTCTCAACTTGTAATTTGTCCATCCGACAACCTTTCAGACCATGCTCTGGTGGCTCCGAATAGTGTCAGTGTAAAAATGTGGCACCATAACGACATGGTCCACCCCGACACTAGTCAAGCAGCTGTGAAGGTTTGCAGATGATCATCTGGATCTGAGATGCCATCATACTGGCCGACCGTTGGCTGTATTTTTGGATTTTCTGGTAACTCCGCCTCAGCTATTCTTGCCACAAACTTTTATTTTCCAGCTGACGTTGTTGGTCGGTATGGTTTGGAAAAATCTTCTGCCGCGTCTGGGTGATATTTCACCAGTTTCTTGGTGTCTAGACCTTTCCAACTTTCTTCATAGTCTGGATCGTCTAGACGCGAGTCTACTTCGAGATGCGACTGATGTGACTTTTCACCTGCCTTGCTATTTTGCTGAGCAAGTGGTGACTTGTTGGTTGGTGCCTTCGTACGAATTGGCGTTGAATGTTCTTCGTACTCTTCTTCCTCGTCGTTGCTACTAGAGGCTGTGTCGAACAGCGTTCTAGGTTTCACAACGGACGCCATTTTTTTCTTGGACCTTGTCCTTCAGTTTTTGGTGTTCGGCTTCCAGCGAAGCCATGATGTCTGGAAGCATGGTTGCCTTGGGACGTGATTTGGTTTTTTCTTTGTCTGTGACGGTATGGTGAATGGTGGACGTGTTAACGAAACCTTCACCGGTACCAGTGATGTTCAAGGGTTCTACATTTCCTTCTTGGTTAGCCTTTGGGTATTGGCCAACCTCTTTTGATGTGGTCTTGTCACTCATCTGAGTCAAGAACGAAGTGATTGTTTGGTAACTGTTCTAGCTTTATGCACGGATGGCGCCAATGAAGAAACACAAAACCTCCCCTCAAGGTCTAATATCAAGTATAAAATCATTTTATGCACATGGCACCAATATCAAGTATAAAATCATTTTATGAGTTCTCTTTTCTCAAAGTTTGTAAGGTGCACACTTATTTTAACTTAATATTGTTTAAACGTCATTTTTTTAAACATGAATGGTTAAAAATCTCACATTCATGAAGTTCATTAATGTATAATTTATTAATGTAAAACCTTTTATGTTTAATAGATTTTACTAAACACAAGAACATTATGTTTTCCCTTTCTTTTCTTTTTTTATGAAAACTTATTTTGAAGTCGTAGTTCTTAATTTTTCATAGCCATCTAAATAATCTTCTTACAAAACATATTTCCTAGACTAAAATATTAGTACATAAGTTAAGAAAATTTACACCTAGTAGGAATCAAATTTAACTTGAACTACATCAGTTAATTATTTAATGAGTATAAGCAGTTTTATCTTTTAGCATCTCGTTCTCCACTATAACACAAGTTGACGTTTTGAAAATAGACCATTGGAATTCCTTATTTTTATACACTGATGTGACAAAGGGTTTGATTGCTACCTGCGGAAGTATTGACGATTGGTGGCGTTAAGGTGGTGGTGGCTCCGGTGACGAGCGATAGTGGATGTTGGCCTAAAAATCTGCAGCATAAATAAATGGTTTAAGCGGCACTTCTGGTGGTCGACTTAGGTGGCGCGCAGTGGAGGTGGCGAGTGGTAATGTCGGTTTTGGGCTTAGTGTATGAAAGGCGGTGGTAGGAGATGGCTAGGTGGTTACCTTATCTTGAAACAGAAAGAACTAGAAGTTGATGACATGGTCATCTTTAAGACCAAGCCGAAATTTATAGTGAGGTCGGTGGAACGAGTGTCATCATGACGAACGACTTTTCTCGCGAGCCATATATAATCGGTTTCTTGCAAGCAAACTAAACAGGGTATGGTCTGTACACTTTTATTCTTCTTTTGACTTTAACCATCCTATTGTTTGTCTTTCATTGAGATATTTCTTTGATTTTGAAGTTTACTTCAACTTTTGGGTAAAGGAAAGTAACGAAAGAAACCAACCCGTAGGGGAAAGTATTTAAATCAGATGGAATTTTTTTTTAAAATGGTGTTTATTTGTAAAAAAAAAGGAAAATGGGGAAGTCAAAAAATAAAAAAAAGGCTTTTGGTGTATCCTTCTCTGTCAACAGCGGATTAGGAAGAAAATGGATTAGGATCTGCCATTGGCAGGAGAGGATCAATCATTAGGACCTATTCCTTCTCTGTCAGTGGCGGATTAAGAGGAACAACTTTAAACCCCGTTTTTATTCCGTTATCTTCAAACTAACTATGTTTATATAAACAGTTTCAAAGTTCCACCTACCATCCATCTCCCATCTAATTTTAACTTTAATGTGTGCATGCATAAATCCCTTCAAAGCTTCAACTTGTCCTCAAAGCTGCAACATTTCGCATGCTCCCTGCCAAACACCATCAAATATTAAAGACGATTCAGACCCGTGATATCAAAGCTGCCAAACACCTTCAATATATAAAAGCTGCAAAAGTTCACATGCCATCTGCCATTGTCGAGACCCTTAAGGAAGACGACGAGTTTGAAAAACAAAACAATTTCTTCCTAATCCTCTCCTGCCATTGGCGGATTAGGGTTTTATGTATTGTTCCTAATCCGCTGCTGGCAGCAGAGGATTAGGGGTTTTAGGTTTTTGTTCCTAATCCGCTGGTGGCAGTACAGGATTAGGGCTTATTCCCCCCCCCCCCCTTTTAGCTTTATTAAGTATTTAAATAATTCAAATGGTGTTCTAACGCACGTCGCTGGTAGCCCAGCTGGTAAGTATATTAGTTACGGAATGGGAGGTCTCGGGTCAAACCCCTCCAAGCCCGTTTTTGGTAACATTTTTTTAAATCAATTTCCATCATTCACTTATTTGTTTTTAAACTTTCCACCAAACGTTTTTTTAAAATCATTAATATTTTACCTACTTATTAATATAAACCTACCCAACTATTAATATTTTGTTTTTTACCTACTTATTAATATTTTACCTACCCAACTAAACCTAATTAATTTTTACCTTCTTACCTACACATGCCTTCAATAAATAATCTCAAGGACCCGTGAACAAAAAAGAATTTTTTTCCTAATCCTCTCCTGCCAATGGCGGATTAGGGTTTTAAAAAAAATTCTTCCTTATCCGCTATTGTGGAAAGAGGATAGGGTTTTTAAATAATTCAAATTTGTTTCTATCCTCTGTTGGCAACAGAGGATTAGGTTTTTATATAAAACCCTAATTTGTACACGATATTTTCAAGGTGGTGTATAAATAGTGAGATTAGTTGGTAAAATTACTTGGTGATTCATAATCGACTATAATGGATCCTAACGTTGTGTATGCTACTAGTCCAACAAGAGTCATTCCCAAGGAGTTATGTTACCTTTTTGGTGCTACTACTTTCTATCATATGATTTGCGATACGTGGATCCTATATTGTGTAAGTGTTTATGTATTTATTATCTTGATCAAATATATATGTCTTTTGATTGAGTAACTAAATATCTATTTTCTTAGTGTAATTGTGAGTTTCCTCAGCCTGAAGCAAAAGTACACCCTCCCACACAACCCCCCTCACCGGAGTTAACTTTTGAACAGTTGAATCCAGATTTGTTAGAAGACCCAGAAGTGTTGAAGAGTATTTATGAAAACGAAGGGAAAAAAGAAGTTGAACTAGAGTACCACCATGACCCGTATCCTGGAGAGCACTCATCGGATTCGGAGTGGTCAAATGATGATTGCCATTGGAAGTAATCTATGTTTTATTATAGTTGTTATGTGTTTTTTAATGTGTTTTTTTAATAAAGATGTTATGTGTTTCATGCATTTGTTTTTAATCAACTTGTTTCTTAATTATAGTTTGTTTCATTCTAACACTTTAAATCTAGACTTATAACTCATAAAGTTGTTTGATGATAAGTGAGAAAACTCTTATGCCTAACCTGAAACGTACACCCTATTTTAAGTTTGTCATATATGAGACTAATGATCCAATGACCATCTTCATGTATACTTTTATTTAAAAATTAATAAACTTACAATTTTTAAAAACTAAAACAACCTACTTATACTAAAAACTAAAACAACCTACTTATACTAAAAACTATATATATATATATATATATATATATATATATATATATATATATATATATATATATATATATATATATATCACCCCCACACTTCTATAATCTCACACTCAATTTCACAAACCACATCCAACACCTCACACCCAAATTCACCTAAGAAAATGAATCCGAACTTGCATCTCAACCCGGGTCCAAGCGATGATACTCTCTTGTACCTAGGAGCGGAACACCGAGCCCGAAAATTGTTCCTCAATCCACGAGAGGGGGGAGATTTCTACATTGGACTTTAAACGGGAGGATGGTACATTTTGGGTGCGAGCCATGGAAGGTTGCATACAACTAGAGGGTAGAGTTTTGCGGTATATTGATTCATTTGGATTTGGCGGTATTGTTCGTTGTGGTAATAGGAAAGTTGACCGAGCGTTGGTAGAAGCTGTGGTTGAAAGGTGGCGTCCCGAAGCGAACACGTTTCACCTGCCATTTGGCGAGGCGGCTGTCACCTTGGAGGATGTTAACGTTCTATGGGGGTTACCCATAGAGGGCGAGGCTAGCTGGGTTCGAGGAATCGTCCTACTACAACGAACGGAGGCACATGTGCTATACTTATTTGGGTTTTAATACAAAAGAATCTGATTATAAAAATCAACTTTTAAAACTCAAATGTATAGTAGATTTTATGTTAGAAAACCCAATATACAAAGATTCTACTGATATAGAATATGAACAGCGTGCCCGTTGTATCTGCCTAATAGTTGCTTCTAGTAACATGTTAGCAGATACAAATAATGGGTACGCCTCATTACATTTACTATCTCATTTGAAAGACCCTAAAGTTAGTGAGCGACTTAGCTGGGGTTTTGCTGTCCTAGCGTGTTTGTATAGAGAACTCTACAAGGGAACCAAACCCCAAAACAAAGGCAGTTGGCGGCCCAATTTCACTGCTACAAGTATGGGCATGGACACGGATTCGAACAATGAGCCCCACAATTCTCGATCAACAAATCAATTGGAGACATCCATATGGAGCAAGGTATTACAAGATTTTATAATTTTTTATAATGTTTGGTTGTATTAAATTTTGGGTTTGACGGTTTAATAGTTTGAATCATTTTTTATAATATTAGGTTGTATTAAAAGATTTTAAAATAATATAAATATCTATTATCACAAATTTAGATTTTAAAATTGTTGATTTTAAAATAATATAAATATCTATTATTATGATTTAAAACTTTTTGCATGTTGACACTTAAAAAAAAGACGTAAAGAAAATTAACTTTTGATAATGGTTAACAAATATCATTTAAATAAATATATAAAATAGATGTATATTTGCCCACCTTAACTCTATGTGAGTTCAATGAAAGCCCGAAAGAAACCTCTTACAAGTATTAGCATATTCAACCTATTAGTCTAAGTCAAGCTTCAGTTATAAGTCATATGTTAACATGTTCAACCTATTATTCAAGGACTGGACTAGGTTTGAAAGTCACAACCAAGTGACCAACTAGAAGGTACTTTACTTTGTCAATAAATAATTATTGAAGAGGTTGTTTCAAAGTCTTAGTTGATAAGTTAAATAAAAAGGTGATTGACATATTGACATATCTCCTTATCTTAATCTTATAGATAATGGTGTAGATATTAGTGACAATAGATGGAAAATTGGTAATAGAGAGGCACGTATCATGGGTAATTTTTTTATAGAATAATTTCTCATTTTATTATTTATATAAAAAAGAAAAACATCATACAATAAAAGTCACACAGAAAAAGAGTTTGATTGATATATTTAAGAGAATTTAAAAAATGTTAAAAAAATATATTTAAGTAGTTATTATATTTATATAAATATTGTGGAAAAAGGCAAAAAGAAATAATCCTTTTAAATGAAATATATTTAATTTCTTAAAAAAATGGAGAATTTGCTTAAAGAGGATTTGAAAAGGTGGGAAAGAGTAATTATAAAGTAAAAAATGTTTGTAATTCAGTTTTAAAATTATTTACTTTTCATTATATGTTTTTTTTCATAGGTGAACTAAAATGAAAGTTTATGAAAGGGCACTATGTTTTATTTAACTATGAAGAATCTTGTAACAAAATAATATTGAAATTTTAAGTAATTTCTATAGAATAAAAAGATAAGTTATTTTAATAAACAACAATGACACTTAATTAGACCTTAGCATTATTGATATTTATTTTTTATTATATGTAATCTCCTATAATTTATCAATTTGGTAGGTTATGTCATCAAATATATATGTAAGTAGTATAAGAAAACATATAATGCATGCATTATTATTTTCAACACTTTTGAGAGTTTGCTTTTATTATTTGCATGTGAAATTAATGGATCCACTTTCACTATTTTTTTAAGGGATTATTCCAAAGATAGAGATTTAATAGGTTGAATAATTATGCACACTTTAATTTTTATTTTATTTTGAATATCCTAGATAGAGATTTAATCTCGATTTATTATTGTATTTTTGAAGGTGGACAGAACATCACATGAGTAACACGGAGACTCCTTCACACGTGCTGAAGGCCCACCATACAACACTACAAAATATACGACAGGAGAATGGATAAGACTTTGGTCTGATTGTATAGGAGTTTTTGAACTAAAAAAGGAGCAATAGCTTCCCTCTTGATAAAAAAAGAGGGCGTTATGTATTTTTTTCGTTTACCATATAGGTTTTTTAAACATTTTAGTGATACTAAATATTAACAATATTTTTGATTTAACAGTTTGATTGGATGCCTTATCGGGACGTGATGAATAGACTCCCGCAAATGTGTGTATCAGGCGTAGACAGTTGGAGGTCATCATGTTGTCTAATTTATTGGAATGTCGTTGAGTATCATCCGGTGGAACAGGTGATGAGAAAGTTTGGATTTCTTCAAGAGGTCCCTAACCCTATCCCTTTCTCACGTGAAGAGCTCCGGAGACTCCGTAAGATAGCACGGAAAGGGAGGTTGACAATAGACTGGTCTGACGTTCATGCCCAGTATGTCGAAAATTGGAACCAAAGACACCAAAATGTGGTGCAAGGTATGCCGACCAACACGGCTACGGCACTCCAAACTTACAATGAATGGTTCCATCAACATACTGTGTTATACATTAAGGACCCGAGGCACGGCCCTGGTGTTGAACATAGTGGGTTCGATGATCACGGTGGAACGGCAAGATACTTGGTTAGTATAATTACTAATGTAAAATTAAATTTAATAAATAGGTAATGTGTTTGGGTTTTAATTAATTTTTCATTTTGTAGGTGGATGGACTAGGCCACATTAGTCAAGAAGCCATCATAATTTTTCAACTAATTCTTCAGGAGTCCAAAACATGGCTTCTCAACTAATTCAATATGTTAATCATGTGGATCAGGCATCCTACATACAGACTACTGAACCAGATTTGAGAAATGATAACACGCTCCCCCAACATGCTCCGCACCCTAGGGGGCCGCGTGGTCGACCTGGACCTCAGGCAAACGCTGTCAACGATGATGATCAGGGGCGGGTCCCTCCAATGTTGGAGGCCCTACTTCCGGGTATAGGGCGGGTCCCTCCAATGTTGGAGGGACTAATTCTAGGTATGGGGCGGGTCCCTCCAATTTTGGAGGGGAATAATACCGGGTATGGGGCGGGTCCCTCCAATTTTGGAGGCCCTACACCCGACCATTAGGGGGGGTCCCTCCATATTTGGAGGCCCGGCTGCCGACTAGGGTGGGGGTCCCTACAATTTTGATTGGCAAGAAGGTTATCGACCTTCGTTTCAAAATGTTGGACATGGATCATCAAGCATCAACAAAGATAACAATTGGGCATCCTCTTTGTTTGACTACATTCCTACAAGTAGCATGATCCCTGCGATGTACACAAACACCCCTGGAGACCCCCAGAATTACGATTATACCGGTGTTAGTGTACAACAACCGCATTACCAACATTCAACTCCGGTTCAAATGAGCTTGGAACTACAGCTGAATCAACCTGAATGCTCAAATCCACCAAATGATGATGAACGCCAAGATCGAAGACCACGAAGACATCCAAGACCAGTTGGTTATGGCACGGGTGGCTGTCTGAACCCACATCCGCATAGGAATTAAAAAATCGATTCAGCATGTGATTATTTGTATTTTTATTTATTTTGTGTAAAACATTTATTAATTCACCATGTGGATTGAACATAGATGCTTTTCTGTGTATGCTTCTATGTATGCTACCCAAGTTTGCAAACTCAAAATATGTTTTTTCAATCGTAAAGTTGTTTTGAAATATTTACAAAAAAGATACAATTATAATAAAGAGGCGAATAAACAGACAACAAGCTGCATCGCCACCCTATGTAATATAAAAAAATAATTTAGTTTACCATATAGGGTTTTTATAGAGATTGTAAATACTAAATATTAACAATATTTTTGTTTTAACAGTTTGATTGGATGCCATATTTTTGTTATTAATTATCATCTAATTATTTTTATTAAAATTGTATGCTTGTCATCTTTGCCAATATTATATTGAATGAAATACATAAAGAGTCCATAAAACATAATACATAAAACGTAAAAAAAAGTTTAAATGAAAACTAGGACATAAAATGAAACAAACAGCAACTTGAATACATGATAAAAAATACAATAGTTAATGTTGTCGGTTCAGACAATTGTTGATCCTGTGAACCGTTGATTTACAACCAGAACACCTACGACCCGTCTTTTCCTCAGCGTAGCTGGCCTCCATCTCGTTGTGCATCCTCCTAGCACGTCGTCTTCCCCTTAATATGGTTATCTTCGATGGGTCCCCTTGAATTCGCCAGCCGGCGTACAACCAATCTTGTTTATGAGGCATCAGAAAATACTGTTGACTATATTGTGCACGGTAAGTTTCTGTGTAATACCTTGGATCAACCATTTGTCTTTCATTTCCACTTATTTGGTGGCATACTGCAATTGCATGGATACACGGGAAACGATAAATTTGCCACTTACCACAAGTGCAGGTTCGTTTTTGGAATTCTACCATATACGGACTGAAGCCAGATTCGTCCGATGTTTGTAGGGATGACTCCACATGGTACCGTTGATGACGCGCTGAATAAGGGCACACTCGGTGTTGCCGAGCCCTGATTTCACATTGATGGTAAACTGTCCACATGCGGTGAGGATAGTCCGTTGAACAATTAAACGCGGTTGTGTAGTGTATGGCGTATTGCTCAACATCTCTTTTAAAGGTGCATTCAATTAATGCCTTTATTGGGAGCATCCTGGCACCACGTAACACATTGTTCATGCTTTCCGATATGTTCGTGGTGAGGTTACCCCATCATTCCCACTGTCAAACAAGACTGTCCATTTTTTTATCTATCGAACGGAGGTACCGCCACGCTTCTTTATTTGTTGCCTTAAGCTCATTCATCAGAAGATCATACTTTCTTCGTTGTGTTGTGCATCCGATCTCCCAACACATCCTTTTCAAGCTCACACTCTTGAACTTCGCCATGAAATTGCTTCTTACATGCCTTAGACAAAATCGATGTAGGCGTGGGGTTCCTTCCATGATTCTAAATTATCCATGGCATGTTTTATGCCCGCATGTCTGTCAGAAATTACGCACAGCTTTCGCTTTTCTGGGTCTTCAACGTTGTCAACAAATTGTTGAAGAAACCACTTCCAGCTCTCGTTTGCTTCCTCATCCACCAACGCGTACGCAATCGGCAAGATCATGTTGTTTGCGTTTTTGGAAACCGCCATCAATATTTTTCCCTTGTAAGTGCCTCTAAGATGGGTGGCATCTATAGAGATCACATGAATGCAAAAACTAAAGGCTTCAATACTTGGACGGAATGCCCAAAATACATACTTGAATACTGAGCAGTCACTTGGACTATAGGGATGATGTAACCACTGGACAACGGTACCAGGGTTTGCTTATTGTAGTGCCATTATGTAGCTTAGTAATTCATGGAAGTTTTCATCCCAGCTACCGTATATGTTTTCGATGGCTTTTTTCCTGTCAGCCCAAGCCTTGCCGTAATCAACATTCAGTTTCTCTTTGATCAGAAACTGAATTTGTTTCACAGTATACGATAAATTTGCAAGAACTTGTTGTTGGATGTGGGTTGCTACAACTTTTGAACTTAGGGCTCGGTTGTTGTTGTTGTGAGAAACAGTGGTGAAACAGGAGTGAGCCGGTGTCCATGTTGTCATTTTGAAACAATTGGAATTTTTTAATTTTCTTGCCGTGCATGTCCAAAGACATGGTTGAGAGGCATCGTGCTGGTTGTTTGTTTGTTTGATACTTTTACATTTCGCTGTCAAAACTTTGGGTCGGGTTTCTGCCATAAATCTCTCTGTTGTGGTTGATATTCCACATTCTAACGGTGTAATCAACTTGGTCTTGAAGTGAAATACATATTTAAACGTATTTCTGGATCTTTTTCGTCCCAAAGATCCATTTCATCTTCTGCAAAATTATCCATGGGAATATAGTCTTCATCCATTCCTCTACCAACAACATTAAGGTCGGGAAAATGGGTAAGTCCCTAACTTTGTTGTTGCGGAAAAGGAGGGAGTGGTTCGTCGTCCTCTGATTCATATTCTGAGACAGATGGTTCACTCTCTGATGTGTCTTCAACTTTTTCAGCAAGAGAATCTAACAATAAAAAAATAATATATAAATTACCATTTACAACATTTTTTTGAGTATACAAATAATTAAAAGGGATGTAAAATTGAAGTATAATAACCTTCATCGTGGTCTTCAATGAATGACGAACTACCATGCTCATGTTGTTGCAAGTATGGAACTATCATCGTTCATGGCACATGAATTATACAGGTGTAACCACGAAAAAGGGAAGCTAGTTGGTATATTAAATACATATCACTTTCTTTGTGAATATGTGCGGTATAAGAACCTCCATTGAATTCGTAGTAGAGTGTTAACTCTAGACAACAACATTGACGATCAATTTGAACACATCTACATATGTTGTCAACCAACTCGGAATAATTGATCGGTTGAGAAACTAAGAAGGTAGTGCTACGAGTTCCTGGAGCACCCATAACAACCCCTTGTGTGTATGACACTTCACCACCATAATATAACTGCACGGAAAAGGTGTTGAATGGCAAAGATTAAGCCATTTGATGCTTGAATGAGCAAGCTGTAAGAGGAAGTTTAATCAGAAAGTGGATGGATTATGGTATTTTTAATTGAATGAGGGTATTTATAATTGAAGGTGGTTTCCTATTCACTGGTCTCAACTAAATAAGGCTATAAATATGGAATAAATATTTGAATTCACAATCTATCTCTAATTGAGTTGCTTATAGAAATAAATAAATAATTCGAGGGGAAAGGTGTCATAACTCTCACAATTTACTCTCACTATTTATACACCACTTTGAAAATACCGTGTACAAATTAGAGTTTTAAATAAAAACCATAATCCTCTATTTCCAACAGGGGATTAGGAACAAATTCGAATTTTTTTAACCCTAATCCGCCATTGGCAGTAGAGGATTAGGAAGATTTTTTTTTTTTGAACCCTATTCCGCCGTTGGCAGGAGAGGATTAGGAAGATTTTTTTTAAACCCTAATCCTCCAGAAAACACTACTTGCAGCTTTGAATGCATCTGATGGTCAGCTCACTCACGGGTCTTAACTGTAACTCACGGGTCATCTTTGAAACACACTATTGAAGGTGTTTGGCAGGAGCTTTTAATGGTGCATGTGAAATGTTGCAGTTTTGAAGGACATGTTGCAGCTTTGAAGGCATGCACTATATTTATGCATGCATGCAAACATTAAAGTTAGATGGAAGATGGCAGCTCCCTGTATTTATGCATGTGTAGGTAAAAACATTAAAGTTAGTTAGCTATTATTAGTAGGCAAAAAAAAAATTTAGTTAGGTGGGTGTTAGTAACGTCGTTAGTTTGAAGATAACGGAACAAAACGGAATAAGTTGGTAGAACTATACGACATAAATTTGTAGATGAGTGGTATTGTTTTGTAAGAGATAAATATATCTTGTTTCAAACGATACATTACACAATTTCAACTATAAATACATACTTCATATTTAACATTTTCACATCAACCCTTCCATCTTTCAAACACTTAATTTTCTTCCAAATGGCGCATCGAAGAGAAAAAGAAGAAAATGAAGACTTTTTTTCTTCACAACCAGTTTCCAAATCGACAAGTTGGACTGATGATGTTTGGAGGCGTTTAACGAGGCCTCGTGCAATAGCTTCGGCATCTTCTTCGATTGTTCCCGAAAACCCCCACGAAAACCCCCACCCCTACAAAAAAAATAATTTTGCAGTTTCTAATCCAGCGAAAACAAGTTGATCAAGAGATGTAGTTGAGTTTTATATTAACGGAGACGCCCCATTTTGCTATACAAAGTTTGTACCCATGAAAATACTCAATCGAAGTTTCTGGGGTACTTTGTTAGGGTACGATTCCAGTGGTTCCCTTCTGAAACGGTAAAATTCTAGAGTTTTATATACTTTTATATAAAGTTGTATATAAGTTTAGATATATGCTTCAATAAATGACTAACTAATATTTTTGATAAATATGTGTTTTAGCACATCGAAGCGTGGACAACAAAATTGATGATCGTTCGATACGCAAAGTTAAGAACTAATCCAGATTTAAGACTACGTTGGACGGTGTTGCCCCCGTGTTTTTATGACGAAATTCAAAACGAAGACTCTATAGTTGCAATAGAGCTAGCCGAAAAAAAAAGACCCGTATCCACGATTTTGGGAGGTTGACCAAGTGTATATTCCGTTTTTGTTTCATTCTGGTGGTGATTGATTACTCGTCCGTATAGATCTGCGAACGAAGGAAATTACCCAATACTTGACAGATAAAAGATGGAGAAATGAAAAACTTCAAAGAACTAAAATGGAGATGTTATCATTGTTTTTCCCATGGTTTCTTGATCGTATACGTTACTGGAGAAACTCGAATATTTCATACGAGAAAAAAGAAATGGTTATCGGTTTAAGTGAAGTTAACGTGCCTCATGACAAGGGTAACACTTCTAATTCAGGGGTTCTGGTTTGTATGATGATGGAAATGTTGGTTAAAAAGAATGCCTTAGTGATTGAAAATGACGTTGATTTGGTATGTGCTATAACTACCGACATTAGATGGCTCTTGAATTATATAAGTGGCGCGTGGAACCCGAACTTGTTTAGCGTTTGTTGTATTGTCATCATATTGTACCTCTATTTATTTTATGTTATCTAAATTTAGTTGTAAGTCGTGTCATTTGCCTTGGTTACTTGTAATATTAATCTTCAATTTATATCATGTTATCATGTTGGTTAAAGTTGGTGAAAGTTACTCAAACCAACCCTAAATGCATAACTGATAACTCAAACGGATATTTAAGCAATCAGTTTTCAAAAACTCTTAACCAGAAATTTCGGTTACAACTTAAAATCAAAATCGACCCATTCACTTATTCACTTATGCACTATGCAATATTCTCATCATGTAATCATATAAATATTTTATAAATGGTCTTAAATTTTTTAAAAGTTCCCATTGGATTGTATGACATAAGATTTATAGTTATTGAAATATCAATATGAAATTCACATATTTATCTAATATTAAATTTGAAGGTGAGGGATCGGATGACCCATCATATCTTACAATTTATGTCAAGAAACAACTTTTAGCATCAACATTAAAGTCCATGTATAAGTAAATGAATGATGGAAATTGATTTAAAAAATGTTACCAAAAACGGGCTGGGAGGGGTTTGAACCCGGGACCTCCCATTCCGTAACTAATGTACGACGTGCGTTAGAATACCATTTGGATTATTTAAATAATTAATAAAGCTAAAAGGGGGAAAAAATTAAACCCTAATCCTCTACCTCCAATGGCGGATTATGAACAAAAAATAAAAACACCCCTAATCCTTTCCTGCCACCAGCGGCTTAGGAACAAAAATATTAAACCCTAATCCGCTATTGGTGGTAGAGGATTAGGGGTAAATTGTTTTTTTTTTCAAACTCGTCTTCTACATCATGAAGGTGTTGGCAGCTTTGATATATCAGCTCATCACGGGTCTTGAATAAGGAAGGTACCCTACCATTGTTGTGCAGCTTTAACTTTAATGTCTCACAGGTCTTGATATATTGAAGGTGTTTGGCTGCTTTGATATCACGGGTCTGAACCGTCTTTAATATTTGATGGTGTTTGGCAGGGGGCATGTGAAATGTTGCAGCTTTGAGGACAAGTTAAAGCTTTGAAGGGATTTATGCATGCACACATTAAAGTTAAAGTTATATGGCAGATGGATAACAAGTGGAGCTTTGAAACTGTTTATATAAACATAGTTAGTTTGAAGATAACAGAATAAAAACGGGGTTTAAAGTTGTTCCTCTTAATCCGCCACTGGCAGAGAAGAAATAGGTCCCAATGATTTATCATCTCCTGCCAATGACGGGTCCTAATCCATTTTCTTCTTAATCCGCTGCTGGCAGGGAAGGATACACCAAAAACCTTTTTTTTGACTTCCCCATTTTCCTTTCTTTTTTTTTTTTTTTTTTTGCAAATAAACACCATTTTAAAAAAATATTTAAATTAGATGGTGGTGTCATAAGTCAAATTTGGAAAATCTAAGAAATCTTGTGAAACCAATTCTTTTGGCAGGTGTGACTGTTCCAAGAGAAGGTTCTCAAAGATGTGCCCACGTGTGTCAACTTTTGTCAAGGAAGGAAAGATAAGTTGCAGGTTGCATAATGAAGGGTGCTTGAGTACTTATTATTTTTATTATTATTATTATTATTATTATTATTATTATTTTGCGTAAATATTTTTCATAAATTACACTCTTTATTTACTTATTATTATACAACATATAATATCATACACACATTTTGTTTTTATTATTACAACTATTACCCCCTTAAAAGAAATTTCGTCCTTGAAATTTGTAGGTTAATATACAAATCATTTCAAAGGTAATGAAATTGATGGTACCACATAAACACAAGGCAAACGTTAATTCAAGTAATAGGAATCCCAGTAGCGTACATTTGGGAACAAAATTCACAATTATGTTTGTGACCATAGTTGTCAATCATATCACAATCGTGCCAGCATGTTCATCCCAAAATTTATCTTAATGTTTTATCTAAATTAACGGTGTACATATTAGATAACATAGTGGTCATGGTTCAGAGACATTCATATGAATCAGAGAATTGTAACCGATGTAGTAGCGATTTAAAACCAATTAGAGATAAGGTTCACAGTTACTTGGACTAAAGATTCTATGATTTAAGCTGAAGTAATCTACGCATAGGGTACCCAAAAGCGCACATCTGTATGCGTAATTCACAATTATGTTCTAGACCATAATTGTCAATTACTTTACAATTGTGCCCTTATGGTCCTCCTCCCCAAAGCCCTAACAGACGAACAAATCGGAACATTCAAATAGACATTAATATGCATAACAGAATTCCCATATGCACACCTTTGTAAATTTAATTCACAATTATGTTCCAGACCATAATTGTCATTTAAATTACAACTGTGTCCTAATGGTTCTTAATAATGTATCTTAATGACCTATCCAGTTATACAATACAGAGAGTTGGCAGTGAATTCTATCTCACATCTTAACATGATCTTTTTTTTTTTTTTACTTGAAAAAATATCAAGTTACTTAAGGACTATAGGAAGCTTACTGATACTTGTATCTCCTACTTAAGATATCTACAGCCCAAAGCAAAGAAGCTAACACGACTTTGCAAGATTACGTGTGAGTTATAAACCTAGAATTTGTTATTACAGACACGATCTCTTTTGACTTGAACCGCCTAGACCCGAATTAAATTAAGCATTTTTTTAATCGACCTGTTCTGATCGACTCAAACTTGCCCGACCCAATCTAGTTGCCGGTCCTGCCTCTACGGGCAACTAGGGTCTTATTAACACTTTCATGGAAAAGTTTATACCACAAGGCACAAAGGATTCCCACTTAATCTTAACACTTCTTATAAATGTTTATTTATATTTTTGTGACCGACTCCTTTGACTAGAGACAATCCTCTTAAAGTTTTACTTATATATCCAAGGTGACACGTACGTGTTTTCTTAAAATATAAAACGGCAATCGACGTGACATCAGCACCGTTGCTTTCATGAAGAATACATTATATAATCTCTATACCCTTCTTGTTTCTTCTCATGCTTGACCGAACGAAAGTGCAAGGAAAAAGAGAACCTTAGGACTAAATTTGCAGGTTGTTAAATAGATGAAGGGCTACTTTCGAAATTTTAGCATTGACCCCATGACGACTTCAGGATTATATAAACCTCAACGAACAATACATCGTACATTATCACAATATTCATTAATCAGGACAACATGATAGAAACGGTGGGTAAAGTTGTAATTTCCATTATTGTAGTTTTGGTAGTGAGATTGGGATGGAAAATACTAAACTGGGCATGGCTGAATCCAAAGAAGCTAGAGAAATTGTTAAAAGAACAAGGGTATAAAGGTAATTCATACAGGCTGTTGAAGGGTGACCTCATAGAGCTTGCAACAATGGTGAAGGAAGCAAGATCAAAGCCTATACCTATAACCCATGACATCACTTCACATGTTTTGCCATATGATGGTTATATCTTCAACAAATATGGTAACTTAATCTTGATTAAAGTTTACAATATCATGTATTAATGTTACACGTTACGCGCGTCTTTGACTTTTCGATCTAGAGTTTTTGGATTCGTCACTGATTATGATCTAACAGGTAAAAAGTTTTATATATGGTTTGGACCAAAGCCTCGGGTTTATGTGAATGACCCGGAACTCATCAAGGAGATATTAACAAGACCCGAGGAGTTCCAAAGGCCGCAACACGAGGCACTTCGGGATAGCATCATTGGTGGACTTGTGGTATTAGAGGGTGAGAAATGGGCTAAACATCGTCATATAATCAACCCAGCCTTTCATCTTGAAAGCATCAAGGTCTATTGCTTATTTTTCTATTTTCAAAAAGTCACTAGTTTTGAATTATCTAAATTAATATAAACTGATTGTATTTGGTGATTGCATAGAATATGTTCCCGGCAATTTGTTTAAGTTGTAATGAAATGATCAAGAAATGGGAAGTGCTCACAGCGGGAAGTGGTGTGGCAGAATTCGATGTGTGGCCGTATATCGATAACTTGACTGGAGATGTGATTTCACGAGCAGCATTCAGTAGCAGTTATGAGGAAGCACAAAATCTATTCAGTATCCAAAAGGAACAAATGGAACTTGCACTCAAATTGCTTTTTCTTTTATATCTTCCCGGAGCAAGGTATCAACTCTTACCAATCTTTTAATTTTATTTCTTCTGAATGATCACAAATATTAAACAATCTTTGTTTACGACGAGAATTAAATCCGGTCTCCACCTTATCAAACACGTACCAATCTTGTCTTTCTTACTTTTTTTTTTTTTTCATTATTTACTTTTTTTTTGTCTAAGTGATATAGTAAAGGAAGAAGTGTCTAGAAAAGCAAGACGTGTTTAGGTGGAATTTCGAAATCAACTGAGTTTGGTTGTTAATTCAATAAATTTATTTAATATATGATTTCATTTTTTTGTAATTTAATAACTTCTGATTTAAATTTTTTAATAATTTTCAATACACAGTTATGGTTGACCTTTTTTTTGTCGATATATACACCGATATTAATGTCATTAGAAACCAAGCTATTAAAAAATATTATATTTAAGTGACAAAAAATACTTTAACTTTGAAACTTGGTTTATAATAGAAATTATATCGGTATATCGACAAATAAAAATTAACAAAACTGTGTCTTTTGAACTTTTAGCTAAGTTAAATAAATACTTACAAGATATTAGAAAAAAAAATTGAATTATATGTTACATGGTTAATTGAATAAAAGTAAATTAAAATTAATTGAATTTGAACTCGACTACCTCTACTAGTGGACTTTAACTTTCTTCTTAAAGTTCGTTACTACCACTAGCAGACAACAAACACTTAGAAACTCCTAAGCCGTCGATAAAAAAATATTTCCTAAACCAAAAAAACAAAAATTATGATGATTTATCTTATACGTAGGTTTATACCTACAAAAGCAAACAAGAAGTTTAACGAAAATCGCAACAAGCTTCAAACTCTTGCGAGGGGCATAGTTGACAAAAGGAAGAAGGCAATCGAGACCGGAGAAGCTAGCAACAATGATCTACTTGATATTTTGCTCGAATCAAATTCAAAAGAAATCAAAGAACACGGAGTTGGAATGAGTATAGAAGATGTGATAGAAGAATGCAAACTATTTTACATTGCAGGATCCGAAACAACTTCTAGTTTGATTATTTGGACCATGGTTTGCTTAAGTTTGCATCAAGAGTGGCAAATCCGAGCTCGAGAAGAGATTATGGAAGTTTTTGGTACTCAAGAACTTCACTTTGAAGGCCTAAGACATCTCAAGATTGTAACCATGATACTAAACGAGGTTCTTAGGCTATACCCACCAGCCACCATGCTTCTTCGAGCTACCCACAAGGAGACAAAGCTAGGAGACATGATGCTACCATCGGATGTGAACATAATCATACCTATAATTCGTGTTCATCATGACCCCGAAATATGGGGAGAAGATGCAACTGAGTTCAAACCTGAAAGGTTCTCCGAAGGAATAGCGAGTGCAACCAAGGGCAAAGGATCGGGTTGCTTTCTGCCATTTGGTGGCGGTCCAAGGATCTGCATAGGGCAGAACTTTGCGTTGATAGAGGCCAAAGTAGCCATAGCGAAGATTCTGCGTAGGTTCTCGTTTGAGCTTTCTCCATCATACAAACATTCTCCCTTTGCGGTGTTCAGTCTTCCACCACAGTTTGGTGCTCATTTGATTTTACGTAACATTTGATAGTTTCATGTGGTATGTAGTTGGATGTGTGTATGCGGGTAATTTTACAATTTTCCAAATGTGTACCAAACAAGTTACATATATGTATATATGTAATAAAATATGTATGATTATAGAACTACATATCACAAATGCTATAGTTATATATATAAAATTACCTATATAGACTAGCTTGACCAACTTCTTTCAAAAACATACATATTTATTTTCGCCTACAACTTCACAATATTGTTTTTTCGTCTAATAATAAATTGCCATGTAAGAGGAGTCGATTAAGCCTTAGCCGGCTATTTTTGGGCAGCGAAATTCGTAAATAACTAATCTGTTAGATACGTAAATCAAATTGAAGAAGGACGATGCTTTAATTTTGCAGAACATCCATTATTAGTAAAGTCATTAGTCAAGCGAAAGTGATAGTTTTCAAGTCAAACTCCAACTCTTGATATAAATTATAATATCAACAGCCTTCAAATTTGAACAAAAGACTTAAAACCAATTTTGGACAACTAAAAGTCGTTTTCAGCACAGAAATCAAATCTTCAAATATTGAACAACAAAAACAAGCATTGAAAGAAACGAGGAAAAAAAACAACTCAAATAAAGAATTATGATTGGAATTATGATTGGACTCTTCAAAAATTATACTTTTCAAATCCACATTATTTGGTTATCATATAGGGTTGTGCTAGACACACCCCATACATCCTTTAATATGGGCATATAGTGCAATACGCCCCATATTAAGGGTGTTTGTCTTTTATGTTATACTTTATATGAGGCGTATTATGCAATACGCCCCATATTAACGTGTACAATACGGGGCATATTGCTTCAGTAACAATATGCCACATATTATACAATACGGGCCATGTATGTTCAGTATGAATAATTGAGCCATATGGTTTCCCCTTTCTTCTCTTTATATATATATATATGTGTGTGTGTGTGTTACCATACACAATTACATGCACACACAATTCACTATCCCCTTTCGAGAATCAAAACCAAAAAAATAAAATGTGGTTGTTCGACAATTTGTTTCCTAACAACGAGGAGGAGTCGGGATACGCGCCTAACGATCAGCCTAGCGCGTCGAGATTACCCGATTTGAACCAGGTTTCGTTGTATACTGATATAATATAAATTTGTTAGTTTGTTTATAACTAAGATATGTTACCATTACGTTTGTCAGGAGTATCGCCATTACGATAGTCGGCCTGAACAGTCTTATGGTCAGCCTAGCACGCCCGGGTTACCAAATTTAAACTAGGTAATGTATGTTTAATATAAAGTCTTCATTTGATTTTTAACTAATACATGTTACCATTACGTTTTTCAAGAGTATTTCGCTTACGAGAGTCAACCTGAACAATTTTACGGTGAGTCAATGTACCAGTTACCTATTGGCGGGTCGGATTATGGAGCCCAGTCGTCTTCTTCGTACCACGCACTAGTAGAATTATGGAGCCCAGTCGTATTCTTCGTACCACATACCACGTCGGGTGCTTAAGCACTTACAATACTTGATCACAATAACTAGGAATGAACAACCTTAACCCTGTACATGATACATCTATATATAGGGACACCAACAACCTGGTCGGCCCAAACTAACAAAAACCCACCGAGAACACATAGATGTTCTCGGCTCACATACAACCCCAAAACCCAAGCCCAAATCAAGTTAACCTAAAAGCAAACTAAGCTCAAACCACATAAACTAGGCCCAACAAGTCCTAACCAGTTGTCTGATATTCCGGTTATAGCCATCGTGAATGTTGGAGGTAATCACTGGATCTATGAAAAATTGGAAGGGAATTTCCCAATGTCGTGGCCAATATCGAATTGGGCAAGGTACACGCAACCGGATGCACTAGAATGGCAAAAGGTTTTCGAATACCGCATAAACGAGTATATCAACATAAGTCAAGCTTGGCACGCCCCGCCTATGCAATTTTATTTAGATTGACATATTTCTGTATAAAAAGTTGGAATATCGTTATGCATATTTCTGAATATGGATTAACATAATTCTATAAAAAGTTGTACGAGTGAGTGTTTGTTTTTATGATAATAATAATATATAATGATAATAAATAATTACAATAATATTTATTGTTATTACAAAAATAAATAATTATAATAATAATAACAATATTTAATAATAATAAATAATTACAATAACAACAATAATAATAAATAGTTACAATAATAATTACAATAATAACAATATTAATAATAATAATAATAATAATAATAATAATAATAATAAGTAAATGGGGAAGTAAATGGGGTTGAAAGGGGGATATATATGCCCCGTATAATATTATACGGGGCATATAATGCCCCATTTAACCCTACGTTTGTGTATACCCCCATTAAACCCCATCCTCTTCACAAACCCCCACCCCTGCCTACCTTCATCACCACCACCGTCCCCAACGCCGTCCAAACACCACCCCTGCCGGCCTTCAGCACCACCACCGTCGCCGTCCAAACACCACCACCACCATCCCATCATCGCCACCACCAGCCCCGTCCCCGTTGCATTCAACACCACCGTCCCCCGTCGCCGTCCAAACACCACCACCACCATCCCGTCATCGCCACCACCAGACCCGTCCTTGTCTCATTCAACACCACCATCCCGTCCCGTCGCATTCAACCCCACCAGCCCCGCCGTTCATCATCTCCACCGTCTGTCTCCGTCACCGTCATCCCCCGTCTCCGGCGTCCAAACCACCACCATTCTCGTCAACACGCCGTTAGTATTAAAAGGTACGTTTTCGTTATTAACTTAGATCGAATGATTTTTATTCGGGTATAATTGTTATTCAAGTTTAGTTTGTTATTGTCGGGTTGTGATTGTTGGGTTTTTGTTATTGTCGGGATGTTGTTATTGTTGGTTTACAAAGTGTGAATGGTTAAGATTGTAGGGTAGTTTTATTTTGAATTAGATCGTTTTAGTTTGTTATTTGTTGGTTATTATTATTTTTATTATTATTATTATTATAATTATTATTATTATTAGTAGTAGTAGTGGTGGTGTTATATCTTATTATTATTAATTGTATTATTATTATTATTGTTATATATTATTATTAGTTAATTATTATTAATATTATAATTTAATTAATTTATTATTATTTAATTGTTACAGATGGAGGACGAGGTGGAGATGGAGATTGAGCATGAGCAGGAGCAGGGCCAGGGGCGTTCGACGCGGACGGGGCGACGACGTGAACGACCACGTTGATGTTTACGATGCGGCATTTACGGCCTCTGGCATCGACGACACGCCGTTTTTATAGTTTGTATATATATATATATATATATTTTGTACAAACTCGATATTTTGTATATAATAATGTTTTGGTTTGATGTATATACGTGTTTATTGTTTTATTAAAAAAATTTGTTATAAAACACAAATTTTTAAACAAAGTTATTATATAAAAACAAAAAAAAAAGAAACAAAAAAACAAAATTAACACACTAAACTAAAACTTAAAACATAAAAAGAAAAATGAAAAAAAAACATAAAAAAGTAAAATAAACAAAATAAGACAAAAGTTGGTGAGGTTTTCTAAAAAACCCCTCAATATGCCCTGTATTGAGTTATACGGGACATATTAATGGGTTTTTTAGTAAAACCCTATGACGTCCCTATTAAATAGCTATCATAAAATGACATATGAATATATTATATATGGTTAACGTCGTCTTGATACAATACAATACAAATGACATCCTTATAAGTATTCACAATAGAGGGGAGGAGGGGTAGAGTACGACCGAAAGACTGACGACGAATCATGTTAGATCCGTAGACAACATTACTATAGAGGGGAGGAGGGGTAGAGGACGACCGAAATTGACTAGGGATGAGAGGATTAGGCATGATTTGATAGACCTAAACCTCTCCGAGGACATGGTTGAGGATAGGAATTCGTGGAGAAGTAGAATTAAAGTTAAGGATTTTTAGAGAGAATTGAATACCTTAGGGCTTAGACTTAACTTATTTAGGTTACATACCATAATGGTATTTCCCTTACATATATTATTATTATTATTATTATTATAATTATTATTAGCTTTTATATAGCTGTTAAACTGTGATCTTATTATTAATATTATTATAATTAGCAGTAGTTTTTATATAGCTGTTAAACTTTGATTTCCTTTATTTTGCTTCATACACATGTACTTAGAGCCGAGGGTCTCTCTGGAAGCCACCTCTTTATTCCTTTGGATAGAGGTACGGTGTACCTACATCCCACCCTTCCCAGACCCTACTTATAGCTTTGCTGTCGGTGGGATTTTACTGGGTATGATTGATTGATTGATAAGTATTCACAATAGCTCTTTTTTCTTTTAGTTGTAAAACCATGATAGAAACTGTGGGTAAAGTTGTGATTGCCATTATTGTGGCTGTGGTAGTGAGATGGGGATGGAAAATATATACTAAACTGGGCATGGATGAAGCCAAAGAAGCTAGAGAAATTATTAAATGAACAAGGGTATAAAGGTAATTCATACAAGCTGCTCAAGGGTGACGCCATAGAGTTTGCAAGAATGACGAAGGAAGCTAGATCAGCACCTATGCCTCTCTCCCATTATATCACTTCACATGTTTTGCCCTTTGAACATCATATCTTGATGTTTTATTCACTTGTTTTGCCTTTATATATTCAAAAAACTAGCTTTTATTCCAGTATTATGTGGTTTTTTTTACATTCTTCGTTTATAATATTTATATATTTTTTTGAATTTTAATTTTGTAAATAAGCTAATAATATAGTTAGGGTTTGATGATGAAAGAGTTTCACAAATAAATGAGATTTATAATCCGTTTAAAAGCTATCTGAGTTTGGTGAGACTTATGACCACTTATTTTTTTACTATGAAATTGTTTCTTAATTATTTTATAGGATTTTTATATCAAATATTTGATGAGCTTAGTTTTTAATTTAATTAGCTGCTATAACCGTTTAAGGTTTATCAGAGTTTGGTGAAACTCATCCTCGTAAATTCGGGTCAAATGCATAAGAAGTCTCCATTTATAAATAAAACAATCTGGTGGTTTGAGATGATGTACGGAGCAATCAACGAACTTTTAAAGGTTTCATTTATATATGTTTAAAATATGTAATCTTTCAAAGGGGTAGTTAATTAAATCCAGCTTACACTTGTTTATGTCGTTAAACCTCTAAAGTCTTCGGTACTTTGTTTATGTTGCACTTTATCGTACGAGTGTAGTAGTGTGGGCAGTTTTTTTTATGGCTTTCAAGTTGACAAAAAAATCAAATGAATATTCATAAAATATATCTAAGTTTTTTAGATCTGTCATTCTCTTACAGGTAAAAGTTTTATACATGGTTAGTGCCAGTTTTATACATGGTTAGTGCCAAGCCCTCGGGTCTACGTTATGGACCCAGAACTGATCAAAGAGATATTATCAAGGCCCAACGACTTTCAAGCCATACAAAGAGCCGCTCAGGGATAGCATCACCGGCGGACTTTTAGTCTCCAAAGGTCCAAAATGGACCAAACATCGTCGCATTATCAACCCGACTTTTCATCTTGAAAGTATAAAGGTTTGTTTTTATTTTCTTATTAAAAGTTGTACATTTTACTTATTTGTATGATAAAAATCTGAATCTTTAATTTGTTGGGTTTAATGGATGCACAGGGTATGTTCTCGGAAATTTGTTCAAGTTGTCATGAGATGGTCAACAAGTGGGAATTGCTGACTGTTGAAAATGGGGTGGCAGAAGTTGACGTGTGGCCGTATATTGGTAACTTGTCCGGAGATGTGATTTCCCAGTTTCCCTCCTCCTGGGAAGATGGTTGTTTCCTCGGATTTCTTTGTCTATGGAAACTTCCGTTTTCCTGTGACAGTTTTTTATGAGGATATTGGGTGCTTTTGGGATACATTTATCTCAGTTGCACCCTCGCGCTGTCATGCGAATTTGTCACTATGAATTCGTGTGTATGGCTCATGAGATGGTGCCTCGTCTTGACCGGTTCGTTGTTTTTTACCGAATGGTCAACCGAAACGGGTGGTTTACCTGTCATGCGATAACTGACAGGAGGATTGGTCGAGAAGTTGAGGGAGGTTCCAAAGATTGGAAGAACAAGTTCTTCTAGATTTCGCAGAATGTGATACCGGAGATTATGGTACGCCGTCCTGTTAATGAGGCACTCCCTAATATTGTCCCGGCTGCTCATGAGGGATAGGACTGGTTTTGAATACTTACTTCTCCGCCGACTCCGATGCGGGCGTTACCCGAAGAAGCCCTCGTGTGGGCTGGTATGAGCCGCCTATGGCCGTCCCAGTTTTTGGAGCCCGTGTTTTTTTGGCTTGAATGAGCGTAAGTTATTTTCTTTTTATTATTACAAGAAGACTATATAACTAATTTTGGTGTTTCTCTTTCTAGGTCCATGACCTATGCTAAATGCTCTGTTTGATGACAAAGGTCATGTGATGAAGAGTATTCGTGATGCGAAGGATACGCCTATCCTCGAGAAGACCGCGAAATACTTCCTCTTTTCGGTGAAGGTGCGTGCTGAACCCGTTGTTTCGGACGCTACCTTTCAAACAGGTGCGTATATTCTAAATCCTCCTCTTCTTACTGCCCTTACTTCTGAGGGGATATTCGCTATCCTGTCGTCGGGTGACAACTCATCGTCCTCAGAGGAAGAATACTTTGATGATGCTTCTGAGATTTCATCTGTGTCGCACTTGTTGGCAGAGTTAACACAGAAGAGGCCTTTCGGGGTTTCTCAGGCCAGTGATACGGGTGCGAGTACTACATACACCAAAGGTGAGCCAGTACTTAAGAAGCAGCGAACCCGTCATCCCAAGAAGCCACAATATGTTCTTGTGGATCGATTGAAGATGGTGACTGGTACGAGCTTTATTTTTTACACTTTACTTCCATAATATGTATTTAAATAAAGTTTTATTGTATGTAGATCTGTCGATTGCTAGAGACGACATATCCGAAAGGTTGCCAACTCCAACCCCAACTGTTGAGAAACAACTGTCTCCTCCTCTTCCAGAAAGGGAGGCGGAAAAAAAGCCTGCTACCCCTCTTACGGAATCAAATGTAGAGGGGTCCATTGTTCTTTCTGGGGCTAACAAATCTTTAGACTACCTTTTCTAGGCTGGAGGGGCCACTGGTTTTCAAAGTGATCATCCTGAAGTCACCGTAGAGGGCTTTAGGATTCATGAATCTCCCTCCCGATCTGCTTCTCAATTCTTTTCTACCTCCTCACCGTTAACTACGGGTGCGGAAGGGAGTTTTCAATTTGGACCATTCGTCCATTAGGTTGGAGGGGGTTCAACACAAAGTGCTCCGCAACAATCCTCCTCAATCCCTATTCGTCTTGAAACTTCAAGCTCCTAGTACTTTGGGGATGCTATTTTAGGAGGGGATTATGACCTGTTTGTTCCTCCTTGGGACATTGTCAATGGGTCCCGATTTTCCGACCCCAGGACTTGCATGAACTTTATCAAGCACTGCGTGCCGCCCGCGGAGATGGCGCACCAGCGTGACCGTTCCCGCGAAGATCCTCATGTTGATCTTTCTTTTTCCTTGGCTAAAAGTTTAGCTTGTAGCCAAGAAATCTTACGGGAGTGGCGTACAATGGGCGGGAAGCTAGGTGAGGCCTCTCGGGCCGTAGATGCTGCAAAGCAAGAGGCTGAGGAACATCGTAAAGCAGCGAGTGGAGCAAGGTGGAAATAGTCTGACACTGAAGCTGCACTCCAAAAGGAAAAAGATCGAAATCTTGATGCTGCTCAACGATGGAAGAAGGCTTGTGAGAGGCAAAATGCCGTTCTTGAGGCTGCCCTGGCTGAGACCCAAAAGAAAAAAGATGACTTGACTCGGGCTCAAGAAGCAAACTCAGCTCTTGAAAACCAAGTGAGCTTCCAGGGCAACCGGATTCAAGAACTTGAGGCTGAACTGCAGATGCAGAAGGAGCAATCCGAACTTAAAGACAAAGCCGCTACTGAGATGCAGTCTGCTTATGATTCTTTGCTGCAATCTCGTTCTGAAGCAGAGACTCGCGCCTCCGAGGTAAACAATGAATTACAAGAACTCCGGACTAAAGCGGAACATGCTGAGCAGGACCGAGAATGGTTCTTTCACCGAGGACTTGACTCTGTGAGTTTCCTTCATAGATTGTTTATGTACACACTTTATGTTTGCCATGCTAATGTATTTTTTGTATTCTCTTGTCAGGTCATCCGCCACATTAAGTGAAGCACTGAACTGACTGATTGTTTTGTGAACCTAATGACTGCTTCCTTGGCCGTGTGAAAGGTTTTCTTGAAGGGATAGAGTATGCTCAATCTGGTCAAACTTTCGAGACCCATACTCTTCATGGCCTTGATGTAAAACAAGAGTATGACATGCGGGTCAAGGAGTATGACACTCTGGTCTTTCCGCTGCTAAACATGCTCCCGGAGTTTGCATCCGCCAATGATGGCTTGAAGCAGTTGCGGGTCTATCTGGATGACGAGTCTGAAGACTCATCTGAGGATGTTTCTCCAAAGGCTCCGGCAGACAAGCCATCCCCTAACCCATAGAATAGGTCTAGATTTGTAGGGCTTGTAATTATGTTCTATCTTTTGAAATCATCTTTTCGAATATTAATGGAAAGAATTATTTTGCCTTGTGATCGTTATACTTGTTCTTGAAATAATATCTCTTGCAAGATATTTTTAATATTTGAACTTACGCGAATTGGATGATATTGATGACATGGATGAGAGAGGAATTTTAAATGGCGACTGAGAAGACATGTATGATGCCTCTTGACAGCCTGTATACACTTTTTCGAGTCTCCCGCCTGACGTGTCAATCATCCAACGACCTGCATTCTCTCTCTCCTCTGGCAACCCATCAATCGCATTTATTGCAATGAGTGTAAATAAGTCATTCACGGCCTTACATTCATTCTTATCACTTTCTTTATTAACCACAACTTTGAGACTTCCAAAATTTGAAAAACCTCTTTGATATACTTAACTCATGGCTTCTGAGAAGAAAAATACCCCGGCGATTCATGAAGTTGTTGTACATCTAAAGAAGAAGGATTACGACGACGTCGCTAACGTATACGGTTTGGCAACGGAATGGGATCCGGAACGTCCTGTGGACGGTTCCATTGCTACTAACCCTCCGGAGGGAAAAATGGCCATATATACAGATTTTTTCACGACGGGTAACTTTCGATTGCCCATAACAAAGTTTATGAGGGATATCTTGGTTTCTTATGGCCTTCATCTATCGCAGATTCATCCCTTGGGGATGCTTCGAGTTCGTCATTTTGAGTTCTGTTGTCAGGCTCACATTATCGAGCTTACCTTTGCTCGATTCGCCGTATTTTACAAACTGTCACACCGTGACGGGTGGTTTGGTTGGTCCTCCACCAATGTAAGGCCCCGTTACCGGTAACCCTACTTTCGTGTTGGATTTACTCATAAACACAGTTCTAAATATCATAGTTAATTAAAACATTTACGCGGAATATAAAACTTTCATAAAACTTTACATAATTCATAACTTGTCTCAAAAAATTTATTGTCTTTCAAATTAAGGTATTAAAATTAACACATCATAGGTCTTCAGATGCCAGATTCTTGTTCAGTGCCATGTGTCTCCTTAAGCGAGCTGCCTCATCCTACTCACCTGCGTGCATACTAAAAGTCAGCTACGCTGAGTGAGTTCTAGATAATCACATAATCATACCATTCACATAACATTATATTCTTTCATTCATACTTTTATACTTTCATACTTTCATACTTTCTTACATTCATACTTTCTTACTTTCATACTTTCTTACTTTCTTTTGTATTAACTTACTTTCATATCTTATGTTATAAAGAGCATTACGCCCTACATTCCTCGAGTATTATTAGGGCTCAGTACCCTCTTTCCTCGAGTATTATTAGGGCTCGGTACCCTCTTTCCTCGAGTATTATTAGGGCTCGGTACCCTCTTTCCTCGAGTATTATTAGGGCTCGGTACCCTTCTTCCTCGAATATTAGTAGGGTTCGGTAGTTCTCGAATATTAGTAGGGTTCGATTCCCTCTTCGTTACCATACAACCATACATCATACCTCGAGTATTATTAGGGCTCGGTACCCTTTTCGTAACCATACAACCATACATTATCATTTCTTTCTTCTATTATCTCTATCATGTTCATACACATAAACATACATAACATACTTACCTTATACATAGCGTTACAACCTGACAGTACGTGCAATATCCGAAGATCGTTCATGTACCATCAAGCAATCATTCATACATTTCACATTATCCACATAAGGCATACACTTATCTCTTAGGATAAGTGTATTAACAAACATGTTGAGTATGCACACAACCCCGAAAACATAACACATAAATGGGGCTAGAAACTCACCTGAACACGGTTACGTTCTCCGTTGATCGTAATCCCTTTCTTCAGTTGTGCACGGCTGACTGTATAACAAGTATACATATCAATTTAACTATCACTACTTATAACATCTTTCTAGTCTTAATTACTACCCACAACGAACGGGGGTCCGGGGGCAGCGCCCCTGGCAGCGGGGTCTAGGGGCGGCAGCCCCTAGCAGGGTCCAAGGGGCAGAGCCCCTGGCTGGGGTCGAGCTGCCATGTCAGCTTGGAAAAATTTTATTTCCATTAACTGTCTTAACACATTTTCATTAGATTTTAAATTTATTTTCTAAACGAACTTGGCTTTAGGCGAAGTTAAACCTCAGGCGAACTTAGCTATAGGCGAAGTTAAACCTCAGGCGAACTTAGCTTTAGGCGAAGTTAAACCTCAGGCGAACTTAGCTTTAGGCGAAGTTAAACCTCAGGCGAACTTCTCATTAGGCGAACTTAAACCTCAGGCGAACTTGTCATCAGGCGAACTTAGCTTGCAGGCGAAGTTCATCGCTTGAAGGCGAAGTTGCCCAGATGTCCGCTGTTTCGGTTTCTGATCAACATTTCGGGCGATTTTAACACCCTTATTAAGGTTCAATACCACCCACTACACTTCCCGACCATTTTCGGTCGTTTAGACACTAAAAGCTCGGATCTTTAAACTTCCAAGATCAAGAATCATACCTTTTGAGCTTGTTTGGATCTCGTTTATCTTGGTATCACCACTAATCTTTCTCTCTTACCCGGACCTCGCTCGATCCTTCCTTCTTTCTCGGCCCGGCCGGCGGCGGTTTTGGGTGTGCTTGGTGTGTGTGTATGTGTGTGTTTAGGAGAGTGGGGGAAAATGAAGATATTTTGGGATTTTGGGGGTATTTATATCCCTGAAATCCCATTCTCGTTTAACCCATCTCAATTAATCCAAGTCCAAGACCCGCTCCTTCCCCGACATTAATCAATTACGTGAAATCACTAAACATAACTTCCTTTATTCATCATTAAAATTTTAGGATGTTACAAGTCTTCCCCCCTTAAAGAGGTTTCGTCCCCGAAACCTAACTATTACATAAACAAACTAGGGTAAAACTTGCGCATCTCATCCTCGGCTTCCCAAGTTGCATCTGATCCCTTGCGGTGTTTCCATATTACTTTTACCAAATGTATAATCTTGTGACGAAGCTGCTTCTCCTTGCGATCAACGATCTCTATCGGTTGCTCGATGTAGTTCAATTGTTCATCAACCTCAATGTCCATTAATGGCACGTGAGACGTGTCATCAGCTAGACACTTCCTCAGATGAGAAACATGGAAGGTTGAATGAATTCCTTCTAACTCATCGGGTAAATCCAGTTTATAAGCTACTTCACCCACACGACCTACAATCTTGAACGGTCCAATGTACCTCGGACTCAACTTTCCTCTTTTCCTAAAACGGATAATTCCTTTCCAAGGCGAGACCTTGAGCATCACATAGTCACCCACGTTAAACTCAATTGGTCGTCGCCGCTTATCTGCATAAGACTTTTGTCTGTCTTGCGCGGCTTTCAATCTTGCTTTGATCTGATCGAGCTTTGAAGACGTTTCTTGAACTACTTCTAGGCTTCCCATTTCTTTCTGAACAATCTCGCCCCAACACACCGGGGTTCTACATCGTCTACCGTAAAGCATCTCAAACGGTGGCATACCAATACTTGAATGGTAACTGTTGTTATTGGAGAACTCTGCCAGATGCAGATGATCATCCCAACTTCCACCAAAATCTAAAACACAAGCACGTAGCATATCCTCAAGGGTTTGGATCGTCCTTTCGGACTGTCCATCAGTTTGAGGATGATACGCCGTACCGATGTTCAACCTCGTCCCCATAGCTTCATGGAATTTCTTCCAGAACCTCGAAGTAAACCGTGTATCTCTATCGGACACGATCGATAACAGTACTCCATGCTTGGTTACAACTTCCTTGATGAACAAGCTTGCTAACATTTCTGACGAGATGGCCTCTCGTATGGGCAGAAAGTGAGCACTCTTGGTCAAACGGTCCACAATCACCCAGATGGTATCATGTTGCTTAGCTGTACGAGGTAGCTTAGTTATGAAATCCATGGTGATGTGTTCCCATTTCCACTCAGGTATCTCTAGCGGTTGCATCTTCCCATAAGGCTTTTGGTGCTCGGCCTTGACTTGTAAGCAAGTTAAGCACTTACTAACATAATCCACTACATCATTCTTCATTCCTGGCCACCAGTAATCTCTTTTCAAGTCTTGGTACATCTTTGTAGCTCCAGGATGGATTGAGTACCTTGACTTATGAGCTTCATCTAAGATTCGACTTCTAAGATCACCATGGCGTGGAATCCACATACGGTCAAATCTAGTTTTAACTCCATGAGTGTTTTCCATCAATTCATCTTGCTGGCCATAAATCCTTTCTTTCTTTACTAACCCTTCGTCTACTAACACTTCTGACTGCACTTTGATGATTTCTTCAAAAAGACTTGAGTTCATGATCAACTTATATGACTTCACTGTTGCAAGGACTTCCTCATTCTTACGACTTAACGCATCAGCGACCACGTTAGCTTTACCGGGGTAATACCTAATCTCACAGTCATAATCCTTTATCAATTCTAACCATCTTCTCTGCCTCATGTTCAGTTCTTTCTGTTCGAAGAAGTACTTTAAACTCTTATGATCGGTATAGATAGTACACTTAGTACCGTACAGATAATGCCTCCATATCTTAAGAGCATGCACTACAGCTGCTAACTCCAGATCATGCGTCGGATAAGTACTTTCATGGACCTTCAACTGTCTAGACGCGTAAGCTATCACCTTCCCCCGTTGCATCAACACGCAACCTAACCCTTGATGCGAGGCATCAACACAAACAACGAAATCCTCGTCGCCATCGGGCAAAGTAAGGATTGGAGCTTGCGTGAGCCTCTTCTTCAATTCTTCAAAGGCTTCTTCCTGAAACTTTCCCCAACTGAATACTATCGACTTTCGGGTCATACCGGTCAGCGGTGCGGCTATCTTGGAGAAACCTTCGATGAATCTCCTATAGTAGCCAGCTAACCCTAGGAAACTTCGTATATCAGTCGGATTCTGCGGAGTCTTCCAATTCGTTATCGCTTCAATCTTAGCTGGGTCCACGGTAATCCCTTCAGGATTAATCACGTGACCTAAAAATTGCACTTTTCTTAACCAGAACACGCACTTCGAAAACTTGGCATACAACTTCTCTTTCTTCAGAGTCTCAAGTACCTCTCTCAGATGCTCAGCATGTTCAGACTCGCTCTTTGAATAAACCAATATATCATCGATGAAGACGATAACCGACTTATCCAACATCGGTCGACACACCCTATTCATCATGTCCATAAATGCTGCAGGAGCATTGGTTAGACCGAATGACATTACGAGGAACTCGTAGTGTCCATACCGCGTTCGGAACGCTGTCTTAGGGATGTCTGCCTCTTTCACCTTCAGCTGATGGTAGCCTGATCTGAGATCTATTCGTGAGAACCAACTTGAACCTTGCAGTTGGTCAAACAGATCATCAATTCTTGGCAACGGATATCTATTCTTTACCGTAAGCTTATTCAACTCACGATAGTCTATGCACATCCTCATACTTCCATCCTTCTTTTTCACGAACAATACTGGTGCGCCCCACGGGGAAACACTCGGTCTTATGAAACCTTTGTCGAGGAGTTCTTGCAGTTGTGACATCAATTCTTTCATCTCGGACGGTGCTAGACGGTAAGGCGCTTTTGCGACAGGTTGGGCTCCTGGTATTAAATCTATCTGAAATTCTATCTCTCGCTCTGGTGGCAACCCCGGAAGATCCTCAGGGAATACTTCTGGGTAGTCGCGCACAATAGGAACATCTTTCATTTCTTTCGTCTCGGCCGTAGCGTTGACGACATACGCCAGGTAGGCACAACACCCTCTCCTTAGCAAACCCTCGGCTTTCATCATCGAAATGACATTAAGCCCAGAACTTTCCTTATCACCATAGACCGTTACCGCGCTACCATCCAATGACTTTAACCTTATAATCCTACTCTTACATACTATCTGAGCCACAAACTCAGACAACCAATCCATTCCCAAAACCACATCGAACCCTCCCAAGGTCATAACGTACAAGGTAATCGGGAACTCATGTCCTTCCAATTCTATCTTACAGTTCTTAACCATTTTTGTTATTTTAACCGAAGTGTCAGTGGCGGTTTCTACTACAAAAGTTTCAGACACTCGGCAACATTTCATTTTAGCTAGTTTACTAAATAGTGTGGCTACGAAACTTTTGTTTGCGCCCGAATCAAATAATACAGAAGCGGAAACACCGTTCACTAGAAACGTACCTGTGACAACATCCGGAATCTGCTTGGCTTGTTCTTGGGTCAACATGTAGGCTCTAGTTCTTGGCCTAGCTTGATCGGCATCCTTCCTTCTACTACCTCCAGCTTCACTCTCGGTACACTCCCTAGCAAAATGACCCGTCTTACCACACTTGTAGCATGCAGGCTTAGAACTGCACTCATGAGCATAATGACCTGCCTTCCCACACTTGTAGCAAACATTCGACCCAAATTTACATTCTCCGGCATGTATCTTTCCACACTTATGACATGTATCCGAACCCCTTCCCCACCTACACTCACCACTGTGCGCCTTGCCACAAGTCTTGCACGACCTGTTCTCCCAAACTCTCGGCTGCTTGTTCTTAGGGTTCCACATCTGGGTACCGGGTCGTTTAGCAGGAGCGACCCCTTTCCTCTCTTTCTTCTCATCTCCCACCACCACATCATCCGCAACCAAGTCTGCGTAGACCATTTCTGCGAGTTCGACAGCAGAATCGAAAGTAGTAGGTTTACTTGTTCTGACTAACATGCGAACTCTCTGTGGTAATCCCCTCACATAACACTTGATCCTTTTAGCCTCAGTGTTGATCATATCGGGCACCAACCTAGACATTCGATTGAACTCGGTGGTGTACTCACGATGCGTCATTGTCCCAGCTTTCAAATTTAGGAACTTCATCTCCGCCCTTTCAACCTCGGCGTCAGCACAAAACTTCTTCATTACTAACTCCTTCAGGTCGTCCCACTTCATTTCTTTGATCTCTTCACGGGTCTTCCTCTGCTCCACACTCTCCCACCAATACATAGCCTCATCTTCAAACGATTGGGTGGCATAACCGACAGCTTGATCGGGACGGCACTCGCTAATGCGGATAACCTTATCCATGGCGGTTATCCACTGAAGAGTAGCGATTGCGTCTCCTAAACCAGTCAGCTTAGGCAGGTCACAACCTTTGAAGGACTTATAGTTGCAACCGCCTCGGCCCTTCTTCCTATCATCATCTTTCACAGACCTTACCTCACTTGAGTCACCCCTTTCCCTCTCGTCATCCTTCCTACCATTACCACCTGCCCCTTCAACAGTTCTTTCACGGCTTCCAGCAGACCTTCCCGGGGTAATATTTTTCACAGCAGTGGCTACAGCTTGAACAATAGCTGCTTGAATTGCAGGATCCAGTTGAACTCCTTCATTTTTTTCCGGGTTCCTTCCCGCTGCGCTTCCTTCAGCTTCAGTGTTGGAAGCGGTCTCAACCGAAGGTTGCTGGACACGACGAGGCCTGCCGCGTCGTCCAGTGCGACCTCCAGCTCCAACAATGTCTCCGGCTCCAGCCATCGTATTCTAAAAGGGAAAACACAAACATCATCATTCAAGGAACTATTTAGTACAAGGATAGCAAGGCTAACAGGTAATAACAGTGGCCTGCTGTGACTAGCTGATCACATTGCTTTCCGTGTCCTATACACTTCCCTTTATGAGTCTATTTGTGCTGGTTCTACTTAAGCAATTAGTCAAATCAACAATCAATTATTCCTATCCCTTTTGTTCACATATATTTTCTTTCTCATTAACATATATCATTTAATCATACAATTTACCTTTACTAATCTTGCTTGAGCGACACATGGCATTCTTGGACTGGCATCTTCTTTCATTTCTTACTTATATCCCATACTCTGTTCGAGTCTAAGCATGTAGGATGCTTAAATCTCTCGAACTTTGCTCTGATACCAACTTGTAAGGCCCCGTTACCGGTAACCCTACTTTCGTGTTGGATTTACTCATAAACACAGTTCTAAATATCAGAGTTAATTAAAACATTTACGCGGAATATAAAACTTTCATAAAACTTTACATAATTCATAACTTGTCTCAAAACATTTATTGTCTTTCACATTAAGGTATTAAAATTAACACATCATAGGTCTTCAGATGCCAGATTCTTGTTCAGTGCCATGTGTCTCCTTAAGTGAGCTGCCTCATCCTACTCACATGCGTGCATACTAAAAGTCAGCTACGCTGAGTGAGTTCTAGATAATCACATAATCATACCATTCACATAACATTATATTATTTCATTCATACTTTTATACTTTCATACTTTCATACTTTCTTACATTCATACTTTCTTACTTTCATACTTTCTTACTTTCTTTTGTATTAACTTACTTTCATATCTTATGTTATAAAGAGCATTACGCCCTACATTCCTCGAGTATTATTAGGGCTCGGTACCCTCTTTCCTCGAGTATTATTAGGGCTCGGTACCCTCTTTCCTCTAGTATTATTAGGGCTCGGTACCCTCTTTCCTCGAGTATTATTAGGGCTCGGTACCCTCTTTCCTCGAGTATTATTAGGGCTCGGTACCCTTCTTCCTCGAATATTAGTAGGGTTCGGTTCCCTAGTTCTCGAATATTAGTAGGGTTCGATTCCCTCTTCGTTACCATACAACCATACATCATACCTCGAGTATTATTAGGGCTCGGTACCCTTTTCGTAACCATACAACCATACATTATCATTTCTTTCTTCTATTATCTCTATCATGTTCATACACATAAACATACATAACATACTTACCTTATACATAGCGTTACAACCTGACAGTACGTGAAATATCCGAAGATCGTTCATGTACCATCAAGCAATCATTCATACATTTCACATTATCCACATAAGGCATACACTTATCTCTTAGGATAAGTGTATTAACAAACATGTTGAGTATGCACACAACCCCGAAAACATAACACATAAATGGGGCTAGAAACTCACCTGAACACGGTTACGTTCTCCGTTGATCGTAATCCCTTTCTTCAGTTGTGCACGGCTGACTGTATAACAAGTATACATATCAATTTAACTATCACTACTTATAACATCTTTCTAGTCTTAATTACTACCCACAACGAACGGGGGTCCGGGGGCAGCGCCCCTGGCAGCGGGGTCTAGGGGCGGCAGCCCCTAGCAGGGTCCAAGGGGCAGAGCCCCTGGCTGGGGTCGAGCTGCCATGTCAGCTTGGAAAAATTTTATTTCCATTAACTGTCTTAACACATTTTCATTAGATTTTAAATTTATTTTCTAAACGAACTTGGCTTTAGGCGAAGTTAAACCTCAGGCGAACTTAGCTTTAGGCGAAGTTAAACCTCAGGCGAACTTAGCTTTAGGCGAGGTTAAACCTCAGGCGAACTTCTCATTAGGCGAACTTAAACCTCAGGCGAACTTCTCATCAGGCGAACTTAAACCTCAGGCGAACTTGTCATCAGGCGAACTTAGCTTGCAGGCGAAGTTCATCGCTTGAAGGCGAAGTTGCCCAGATGAAGGCGAAGTTGCCCAGATGAAGGCGAAGTTGCCCAGATGTCCGCTGTTTCGGTTTCTGATCAACATTTCGGGCGATTTTAACACCCTTATTAAGGTTCAATACCACCCACTACACTTCCCGACCATTTTCGGTCGTTTAGACACTAAAAGCTCGGATCTTTAAACTTCCAAGATCAAGAATCATACCTTTTGAGCTTGTTTGGATCTCGTTTATCTTGGTATCACCACTAATCTTTCTCTCTTACCCGGACCTCGCTCGATCCTTCCTTCTTTCTCGGCCCGGCCGGCGGCGGTTTTGGGTGTGCTTGGTGTGTGTGTATGTGTGTGTTTAGGAGAGTGGGGGAAAATGAAGATATTTTGGGATTTTGGGGGTATTTATATCCCTGAAATCCCATTCTCATTTAACCCATCTCAATTAATCCAAGCCCAAGACCCGCTCCTTCCCCGACATTAATCAATTACGCGAAATCACTAAACATAACTTCCTTTATTCATCTTTAAAATTTTAGGATGTTACAACCAAGAAGGGCCCTATTGGTACCGAGTGGTATAGGAGCCTTTATGAGTGGAAACCCAAGTTTTTCTGGATTCGGGAGGACGTCATTCCATTCACTATGAGTCGTCGCAAAGCTAGTGACTCCTCCCCTTCTGTTACTGCTACCACTGAGATCAACCTTCCTTGGTATAATACGTTGATTCAGACGCCCACGCCTCTGCGGGCGATTCACGAGGAAGAGTTGGTGCACGCAAAGATGAGCCGCTTGTGGCCATTCCCTACCTTGGAACCATATTATGAAAACACTGACAAGAGTAAGTTTTTACTGTACCTTTCTGGATTCTTATTTCATTCTCCTGAAAATTTTCAATTGTAGGTGAAGGTTCCATCCTTTCCACTCTTTTAGACAAGGTGGGAGGCATGATGGTGCGCCGACCCATTTCCGTGCATGACTTGCCATTCCTTGAACGCACTCAACACAACTTTTTGTTCTCCGTCCGCCGAGCGGAACCTGTCGTTTCCGAGGCTATGTTTGAGAAAGGTGAGGATATCATAGCCGAAGGTAAGGGGATTCTAAAACCTCGACCTCTTACTGCTATAACTTCTAGCGGGGTGATTGTAATTCTATCCTCTAGCGAAGAATCGTTACCCCATGATGAAGGGGTACATGTCGGTACTACAAAATCTTCGCGCGTTCTGTCCTCATCTATAGGTTTAACCCGCAAACTGGGTTCAAAGGTGACCACAGGTTCGATGACGGGTGATGAGGGTGGTCATCAGACAACTGAGGATGAACCTCATGTTGCTGATGTGGAGTTTCCAAGGCAGCTGGAAAACGAAAAGTTCCATCTACCAAGGCTGGCCCTTCTAAGAAGTCGAAGAAGGCGAAAGTTGGTGATTTAGAGTCACGCCTTCACCAACTTGACGCTAAAGATGTTTCCCTAGGTAAGTCTTAACATTTTTCGAATTCGTCAATAAATATTTGTCACCCACATATCTAACGTACAATTATCACTTATCAGTGGGTTTGAAAGACTTTCCTGAAGATATTTCAGGTTTGAAGAATTCAACTGCACCAAAACTCCCAACTCCACCATCCTCACCACCAAATACTGTTCAAGATCCGATTGTGTTGACGGATACTTCTCCTCTGAATGAGAAGGAAATTGATGAGTCTGACCACCTCCGCATGTCTCCATCCTTCAATGTTCACCATTTCAAGGATCAGGGTGGCGTTAGTGCGTTTAAGTATGGGAAACAGACTTCTCCGCCTCCCGTGGAAGAAGACACTGCCCCACACAATCCGCACTGGTCCTTACTCCGTGATTCGACGTTTAATGACGTGGATTTGTGCTTTGAGTATCTGCGGGAAAGTCTTCTTCCCGCAGAAAGGGAGAGGCAACGTCGCCGTATTCGCCAGGAGTTGCTAAACTCAAACTCTTATTATCTAGCGAATACTATCTCTACATGTCATAAGATAAGCCGGGACTGGCTGGCGATGAACGAAGAGTGGGATGATCTGGAGCTTAAATTACTTGACGCCAAGAAGGAAGCTCTCGGAGCCCTGACTAAGGCTAAAGAGAACTTCCAAGTTTATGAAACTGAAAAGATTAACCGCCTTGCTACTGAGGAAGCAAAGAATATTCTCCAGAAGCAACTGGATGAACAGGCTGAGTTGATAAAAACTCTTCAAGTGACTCAGCAGCTAAGGACAAATGTTTGTCCAACCTTTCCGCCAAAAGAAGGGAGCAAGCTTTGGAATGCGCTAGCCATAAAATGGAGCTTATCCGGGTTAAGGCGGATAGGCAGTGGCTGATGGCGAAAGGGATTCCTGAGGTATTCATACTTTTCATTTTGTCGGAAATAATCACATCAATTATGATTGTTTATATCTCGATTATTCTTAACAAGTTCGAAATAGTGATGATCTTGGTGATTGTGTTGTTGTGCTCCTGAATGCTTCCAAACAGGCCGGGCGCCAAATAGGATTTCAAGAAGGCTACAACTTTGCCTCAGAAGGAAGAGTTCCCGAAGAATTAATTCTTCACGGCAAGGATACTGCTGCGATACTGTAAGGCCCCGTTCCCGGTAGCCCTACTTTAGCGTCGGATTTACTCATAAACACAGTTCTTACAAATCAGACTTCATTAAAACTTTTCGCGGAATATAAAACATCATCCATTCGTTACAAAACATTAAATCTTTTCTTTGATACCATAACCCAAAACATTATATTTAAACCTCTTTTCTTTATATCTTCAGATGCCAGCCGTTCAATCCATGCCATGTGCCAACCTCATGTCAACTCTTTAATCAAATCACCTGCGTGCATACTAAAAGTCAGATACGCTGAGTGAGTTCTAGTTAATCAAGCAACTCATCATACAACCACTTCATACATCATATATGTATCCGAAGACACATAATCCACTGTCTAACCTGTTCACCTTACCACTTAACCACTTAACTGCCCCTAACCACTTAGCCACTTGTTTACGGAAGCACATTGAGGCTTGCCCTCCCACGCACTCCCGTTATGCCACTTAATAACGAGGACACGTATAGGCTTACCCTACCACGCACTCACGTTATGCCACTTAATAATGAGGACACGTATAGGCTTACCCTACCACGCACTCACGTTATGCCACTTAAATAACGAAGGCACGTATAGGCTTACCCTACCACGTACTATCGTCATACCAATAACACTCTTAATAGACCCCTTACCACTTCTATCACACTATCATCTACTTGTCTACAACACACTTCCTATCATTTCATCATTTACATAATAAGCAAGTCACATCAACAATCATGCACACTAATAACCACTTGACAGTCACTATCCTTGGCGATACGTGCAATATCCGAAGATCGTTCACGCACCGGCAAGAATTATATATTAGCTACTTGGTATATCATCTATAGCATACACTTACCACTTAAGGTAAGTGTATTCACACTTCACATCGAGTATGCACACAGCCCCGAAAACATAACAAGGAAATGGGGCTAGAAACTCACCTGAACTCAGCTACTTCTTCCGTTAATGGTTACTCCTTTCTTTGGCTGTGCACGGCTAACTGTATAACAATTATGCGTATTGATCACTATCATTTTCCATATCGCGTTTCTAGTTTAATTATTACCCTCAACGAATGGGGGTCCGGGGCAGCGCCCCTGGCAGGGTCCAAGGGGCAGAGCCCCTGGCTGGGGTCGAGCTGCCAGGTCAGCTTGGAAAAATTTTATTTACAAAAACTGTCTTAACACATTTTCCATTAGGATTTTAATTTATTTTCTAATTCGTTAACTCATTCTTCATAGCGCATTAAGTCTGATTCGCTATCTGATCCGTTACCTTAAATGTACGCGAACATACATGTTAGGCGAACTTAACTAAGTTAAGCGAACTTAACATTCAGCGAACTTGGATTCTGGCGAACTTATCAGTAGCGAACTTATATATAGCGAACTTAACATTAGCTGCTTAGGATCAGGCGAACTTATGCACATGCGAACTTGTCTACAAGCGAATTTGTCTTCAAGCGAACTTATCCACAAGCGAACTTGTAACAACGTGAACTTCCATAGCGAAGTTATCCAGTAGCTACGACGGGTTGATTTTTATCAACCTTATCAATCATCTTGTGATTTTAATACTCTTGTTAAGGTTCGATATCACCCACTAACGTTTCCTACCCGTTTTCGTTCATTTTTAACCCGTATATACCATAAAGCTTGGACCTTTACGCTTAAAAATGCTCAATACAAGTCGCCGTACATAGCCATAGGTTCGTTAAGTTCGTTTCCAACGTCAAGTTTGCTACTTTATATTTCGTTTAGATCCGATTTACTTTATCTTTAAGTTTCAAGACTAACCGTTTATAAAAACATAAACTTTAAAGATAACGGACATACCTTTACGTGTTTTTAAGGTTACGGTTAGCTTGGTGATGAACTGCATTCCTGTATCTTGCTTGCACGCTCAAGATCTATCAAGTTATAGGCTCGGTTTGGTCTCCGATTGCACCTTAGCTCGCGGCCGCATAGGGTGTTGGAAGTATGTGTGTTTGAGTGTAGAGAATGAAATGGATAAGATGGATGGAAAATGGAAAAGGATTAGGATTTAAGGGGTATTTATACTCCCTTAAGCCCATGGACCTAAGGCCCATCTTTACTTTTTGGTCCATCTTTGCTTTCATTAAACCAAGCCCGTTACCCCTTTATCATTATAATTATTTTATTACTACCGCTCCGCTAACTCATTTAGTTCACCCGACGCAAATAATATATATTAAGTATTATCCTAGAAATTTCGGGATGTTACAGATACTTATTGATAAAACAAATACGTATGATACTTTAAAGTTTTCGATTTCAGAGAAGATATCTGCGCTTGCCGATAAGGAAGACGTCGTTGAGCAGTTAAAGGATCTTCTTGATCTAAATGAGGAGGATCAAGATGAGGCGAATAATAATAATGCCGAAGATGAAGATGTTACCCCCTAGATGTAGATGATCTTGTATTCTTCAATATTTTGTTTGTAATCTCTTTGACTAGTAAATAAGAAGTTTGTTTCCGCCGCTACACTTTGTCTTATGTGTTATAATATAAGTGTTTTGCCGGTCCTTCGTTTTGGTCAATAAAAGATTACAAAATAACATGAGGCTAACATAGAATTTCCATAGATCGGGCATAAGCAATAATACACAAATTGAAATTACATCACTTCAACTAGTCTATTTAGGCGCGCAGCCCAAAAATAAAAACAAACGAAACTGTTATATGTAGCATTTTTTCAACTGCGTCACGTTCCCAGTTAGAGGGACCTCAGTCCCATCTAACTTCTCTAACTTGTAAGCGCCCTTAGATAAAACCTGTTTTGTCTTATAAGGGCCTTCCCAAGTTGGGGCCAGCTTGCCCGGGGGTTCCTGGCAGGAAGCCTCGTTATTGCGGAAGACAAAGTCTCCCGCATCGAACTCATATTTCTGGACCCTCGAGTTGTAATACTTCTGAAGCTGTCGCTTGTAATTGTGCTCGCGGATTGATGCTAGTTCTCTTCTTTCCTCAAGTAGGTCAAGATTCATCCGGAGTTCGTGATCATTATCATCAATCAGCAGAACTCTTGCGGATGGAATCCCGATTTCGGCTGGGATCATGGCCTCAGTGCCATAAGTTAAAATAAACGGCGTCTCGGAATTGCTGGAATTCCTCTGGGTGCGAAAGGCCCAAAGTACATGAGGCAATTCGTCCACCCAGCCCGTCCGTTTAGTTCCTAATCTTGCCTTAATGCCCTCTTTGATAGTTCGGTTGGTTCGTTCGACCTGACCGTTTGCTTGCGGATGAGCTACAGATGTGAAATTTTGAATGACTTGAAGTTCTTTCAACCATTCCTGTAATCCGCTATCAGCAAATTGGGTCCCGTTGTCACTTGCCAATTCCTGCGGAAGACCAAACCGGCAAATGATGAATTCCCAAAGGAATTTTTTAACACTTGATGCCGTTATAGATGCAACCGGTTTGGCTTCCACCCATTTGGTGAAGTAATCAATGGCCACTATCAAGAATTTGACTCGTCCAGGGGCTTCTGGGAATGGTCCCATAATTAATGGCCCATTTCTGGAATGGCCAGGCGGATGTTACCGGGATCAGTTCGTTTTTAGGACGCAGGGTATTGGGGGTATGGCGCTGGCAAGAATCACACTTTCTGATTTCTTGTACAGCGTCCAAATACATGCCGGGCCCGTAATACCCCACGTTCATGATCTTTGCAACCGTCATCCTTGGGCCCGCATGTAAGCCACAGATGTCGTCATGGATCTCTCGGATCAAGTAGTTTGCGTCTTCCGTGTCTACACATCGTAATACTGGGCCAAGGAATGATCTCCGGTACAATATGCCATCATTCAGCTGGTAATTCAAGGCTTTGTGCTTTATCTTACGGGCCTCAGCTTTTTCTGCTGGAAGGGTTCCGGATAATAAATAAGCCTTGATTGGAGTCATCCATGACTCAACGCCCGTTTGAATTACCATAATTTGATTTTGTGGAACGGACGGGTTGTCCAGGACTTCAACGCGAATATCCTTAGCAAAATGTTCGAAATTTGTCAAGGCTAATTTGCTAAGGGCGTCCGCAGACTTGTTCTCACTCCTCTTGATATGGATAATGTTGAAAGAGGAGAATTGGAAGATTAAGTCCTTTTCTTGCGAGAGATATGAAGCCATAACGTCATTCTTTGCTTCGTAAGTTCCACTTATCTGTCCCGCAATCAGCATGGAATCCACCCGTGCTTCCAAATATTTCACCCCAAGCTTCTTAGCTATCCGCAGGCCTGCCAGAAAGGCTTCATATTCTGCCTCATTATTGGTGCTTTTAAAGTCTAACTTTATGGCATATGTGAACTCATGGCCTTCAGGGTCAACTAGCCTGAGGCCTGCCCCAGATCCTTCACTGCTTGAAGCTCCATCCGTGAACAATGACCAAACTTGTCCTTGTTCCGGAGGTGCTTGGGGTTGTTGTTGAATCAAACATTCCTTCTCTTTGTGTTGTGGGACTTCGGTAACAAAGTCCGCGAGTACTTGTCCCTTAATTGCTGGTCTGGGCTTGTATTCGATCACATGTTCACCCAACTCAATGGCCCACTTTGCCAATCACCCAAACAATTCAGGTTTACTCAACACATTCTTGAGTTTGTACCCAGTTAGCACGTTGATGGGATGACCTTGAAAATATCTGCGGAGACGTCTAGCAGCATAGACCAATGCTAAGACTAACTTTTCAAGCATTGAATATCTAGTCTCCAGGTCTGACATCGTTCTACTGACATAATAAATTGAAGTTTGGACACTCTTTCTGTCAGTCAGTAGTACGGCCCCGATAGCAATGTCAGAAGCAGATAGGTACAGTGTCAAAGGTTCACCCACCCATGGTGCTGTCAACGTGAGAAATTCCATTAAACATTTCTTGACTTCCAAGAAAGCTTGTTCACCCTCTATGGTCCACTTGAAATGTGCCTTTTTGAGGAAATTTCTCAATGTTAACACGAATGGGTAAGACTTGGTCGCATGATTTGCTAAGAAACGATTTAACGCCACAAGTCTTCCATTAAGCGTCTGGACCTCTTTGAGGGAAGAAGGGAAGGCATGCGTGCTATAGCCTGAACTTTGTCAGGGTTGGCTTTGAAGCCCGCATCCGTCACTATGACTCCAAGAAACTTTCCCTCTTCCATCCCAAACGAACACTTAGCCCGGTTCAGCTTCATGTTGATGCTTCTAAATGTTTCGAAGGTCTCTTCAATATCTCTTAACATTTGATCTTCTTCGATGCTTTTGATCACTAAATCATCCATATAAACTTCCAGGTTTCGACTTATCTGACATTGGAAGGCTTGATCCATTAACCGCTGATATGTGGCACCCGCGTTCTTTAACCCGAAAGGCATCATTTTATAACAAAAGGTACCATGATCGGTTCGGAATGCTGTTTCATCCTCATCACCGCCGCCATACGGATTTGGTGATAGCCTTTGTAGGCATCAAGGAAACATTTAAATTTGAACGGGGCTACAGCGTCTACCTTGAGGTCAATCTAAGGTAATGGGTACCAATATTTCGGGAAAGCTTTGTTTAGGTCTTTAAAATCAATACACATCCGCCATGTTCAGTTGCTCTTTGGAACAATAACCGGATTAGCTACCCATGTCTGATATTTTCTCTCCCGGATGATTCCGACGTGAAGAAGATCTTGCACTTGCTCGTTCATGGATTTCGTTTGTTCTGGGCCCATCTTCTGCTTTTTCTGGACAATTGGGGTAAACTTCGGGTTTACCCTTAACTTATGTTCAGCAATGCTCCACGGAACACCAGTCATGTCCGCGGGCTGCCAGGAGAAGATGTCCACGTTTTTGGTTAATAGTTGCTTCAAAAAGGTCCTCACTATTTCTGAAATAGCGGGTCCAATTGTAACTGTTTGGTCAGTGAATTTCTTGTTCAAAACCCATTTCTCTGGTTCGTTCCTCTGAGCTTGTCTTGGGACCTTGCTAGGTCTTGAACTCTCGGTTGCAAAGCAGTGTCGGTTGACATGAATTATCGCCACACCGGTGCGAGTTGGGACTCCTACTGCACCGTGGGCTGTGGACGGGTGAGCGTTGAAATCACCAATCGCCTCTCGTCCCAGAATGATATCATGTTTAGAAGTTACTGATAGGACCAAAAATTCAACTTCCTCAGTCCTTGAATGAACTCCGTCGCTGAGTGTTACAGGAAACGATATCACCCCTCGCGGGTGCATTATCTCGCCTCCAAAACCAGAAACGGGGGCATGAATTGGTTTTAATCTTTCTTTGTCTTCCTCATCTAACTGTTCGAAACATTGTTCGCACATGATGTCAGACGTACTGCCGGTGTCAAAGAACACATATTGCGATTGGTAGTGACCGAAAAGAGCAGTGACTATCAACGGGTTCTTGTTACACGGTCCTCCTCTAATTCGAGAAAAAATCACAGGTTCATTTTTTCATTCCTCATCTAAGTATTCCCTCATTTTTCCTTTAACCAAGTGTCCACCCTGAATCATGTGAACGTTCAAGTCTTTAACTTGCCTTTTAGATGGGCCCTGGCTGTCCGTTGCGGGAGATTTGCCAATCCCTGGTCGTGTATTTTTGACCAAATGTTCGAGTTTGCCATTTTTAACATCTGCTTCAATTTCATTTCTAAGGGCCACATACTCGTTTGTGTTGTGTCCAATATCATTATGATATGAGCAATGCTTTTTGTTATCGAGGAACGACTTCCTCGGTATTGGTTGAGGCTTTCTGAAGGTCAAATTCTCAGTGGTGAGGATTTCTGAGGGGGTCTTCGATAATGGGGTCCAACTATTGGAGGACCGAGCTGAAAAATTATGCTTGCTCTTATTTCCGATTAATGACCTTGCATCAAATTGCTTTGGTGATTCCGAAGTTGACTGTAGCCTTGACCAGATTATTCCCTTGGCTTGCCTATTTGGTCTTGGAGTTTGAAACTCGACCCTTGGTAATTGTTTTTTACTATTGGAGCCCAAGGTTATTTCAGTTCTTGCGAACAACTTTGCCGCTTTCATGATTTCATCCCAAGATTCAGGCATTCCGTCTCTTCCGGTGAGAGTAAGAATCAAAGCATCACTATGAACATTCTTTCGAAATGCTCCCCTCAACATATCCTCGCTAACCCCACCAATGATAAGGCTCTCGTTATTAAAACGAGTAATAAAGTCTTCAATAGACTCATTATTTCACCTTGTAACATCCAATATTTCTGAAGGGTCGCCAGTATGTTTCTTTTGTTGACTAAAATGCTGGGAAAATTTTGCTACAAAAGCTTCCAACTTTTAATCTGTCCGCCCGGAAATTTTTCAAACCATTCTCGAGCAGCTCCCGTGAATGTTAATGCAAACATGTGGCACCAATATGAAAGAGTCCAACTACTGACTCCTCCGACTGCCACAAATCTCAGCAAATGATCACTGGGGTCTGTCATTCCGTTATACGTTCCCACAGACGTTGGGATCTTTGCATTTATTAGGAATGGAGCTGTCGCGATGCTCGAAATAAACTTTGACTTTTCTACAAAGGATTCCGGACGATATGGTTTAGAAAAATCATGCTCAGCATTATAGAATTCCGCCTGACGGACGACTGGACGCGTATAACTAGCCCCTCCATATGAAGGGAGACGGCTATCCCCGCTGTAATAACTACCTTCCAGACGATAGGTTGAATCGTATCCATCCAGTTCATCCTCATAAGATGGTACCCACATATCTATGCGGGGACGAGGACGTAACCTCCGGATCTCGCCCATATTCTGCTCTGGTGGCTGACTGTATTGAATGTGACTTCCCCTTATGGAAGGAGAAATAGATCTCCTGGGAGGGTCATCATACGTCAGGGTACGGCCGTGAAAACGCTCATTCCGCACCCTACGTTCATATTCTGCTTTCAAATTATCTTGTTGGATACGAAGCCATTCGTCTGGAGACAAAAGTCCTTAGGAGTTGGAGCTGTGATGGCGAGCTCTTCTTGGATTCATATCGTAAAGAGAACGGAAAAAAATTATTGCTGTTCTAGCCAAAACACGGATGGCGCCAATGAAGAAACACGGATCTACTCCCCTTGACGGGTCTTAGATCCAATGAGTCCACAGGGTAGGATACGGTTATTTGCCAATACGATATGAAATCAATTCCCAAAGTCCAGTGACGTGAACATGCAAAACAGACACCGTGAGCTCATTACGGGAAGGACAAGAGGGGGGGGGGGTTCTTCCCGTAACCACCCTCCGGCGTGAGAATAAGTACGATTCTGATGAAGATAATGTACTCAAGTAAATAGTGAAAGTACAGTGGGAGTGAATATGTCTACCTCATGATGATTGAGAAGGTATTTATAGCCGAAGGGTGTGGGAAGGTGATTGGGCCCGCTTTCTCTTTGAAAGATGCTCTCGTAACCACCTGGACACGTGTCCTCATACTATAGGTTCAATTTACACGTTGCATGTGCATGTATAACAACCTGGACGCGTGTCTTCACAGGATTGGATGATAGACAACCCTGGCAATGTGCACGGTTATAACGGCCTGGCCAGGTGTCCTTTACTGATTGGCTGAGACGTCACGTATTGCTCAAGAAAACAGCTTGGTAGATCTTCTAGAGTGTTATTAGTTGATGACAGTTGTCCCGGGGCATTACCTCATGGTTATTTATGCGGACGGATCCTTCATCTTGCGGATGACTTCTGAGGGTGCCAGGATGCCTCCGCATATATTGTGAGGGTGTTCCTTCCTTAAATAATTATGCGGGTGATCCATATGTCCCGTGGGTACCTTATGAGGGGCTTCTGATTAACCCGCGAGTAGTACTTAAGGGTATTTGGGTCTTTTCAGTACCCTACCTCTATAGATACACTACTAGAAATAGGGCTGTTCAAAAAGTCCGTGGCTCATAGCTCGCTCGAAAATAGCTCGATAAAAACTCGATTCTAAATGAGCTCGACTCGGCTCAATTTCTAAACGAGCCGAGCTTGAGCCAGGGTCAGCTCGGCTCGTGGCTCGGTCTTGGCTCGACTCGTTAGCTCGGCTCGTTTAGATTAAACCCTAAATTTTAATATCTATATATAATAATATCATACCAAGAAATAAATAAATAAAAATTATACATATATTATGTCAATCGATAACTGAAACCTTATAAAAAAATAACGAAAATAAAACAAATAAATTTATAAATTCTCTAGTTTATAAATTTTATATAATATGTATGTTAAAATTATTTTTTTTGTATTTTATATTTCAAAATTTGTAAAATATAAAATAAAAAATAATAAATTAAAAAAAATTAAAGGAGTCCGGCTCAACGAGCTCGAGCTCAAGCTCGGCTCGAGCTTTATACGAGTCGAGCATGAGCTCGATTTCAGCTCGATAAAATAACCAGCCGATCTCGAGCCAGCTCGATTAAGTTCGAGCTCGAGCACACTCTGGCTCAACTCAACTTGGCTCGTTTACAGCCCTAACTAGAAAATGGGTGAATTTGCTACAAACATTTCTTGCAAATTTCCGACAACTCAAAATTTTTGACAAATTTTCCACAACTTTTCGGCTAAAAACAAAAAGAGAAAAAACATTAAAATGTAACACGAGTTTCCTACAACATAGCGGCATTAAGTATAGTTGTCGAAAGGTTGTCGCAAGTATCAGTTCATTTCCGACAATTTTTTTAATTATTTATTAATTTTTAACCCAAAGAATAAAAACTGAAAATAGAAATAAAATAAAACATATTTGTAGCAAAATAGTCAGATTATTATCAAATTTTGCTACAAGTTTGCCACAACCTAGTAAAAAACACGAAAGCAATAAACGAACACGAGGATTTAACGTGGTCCGGTTTAAACTGACTTACGTCCACGGGTGGCAACTAGATATTATTTATTGAGTGACAATAATTACAAATACATAACATCAAATATATATATATATATATATATATATATATATATATATATATATATATATATATATATATATGACTAGGCTTTGTATCTTATTAAAAAAGAAATCTAAACCGGGTCGGGCTTTGGTCTATCCACCCTACACCCGGGACTAAACAAAAAGCCTACGAACCCAACACTAAAGTGAGGTTGCACGCAGAGAGGGAAATGATATGTTAAGACAAAGCAATATGTAGTATAAAATAATCTCGATGTTAATGTGACATAAAGCTTTCGGATTTGAAGAGCATATACCGACGACATTTTCCAGCTATTGCACGACCAAGGCGTCGCGACAACAACTTTATCAACGACACATGCCGTTGAGAAAGGCTAAACTGGGGATATAGTGCAGTTTGTCGTAGCGTGATATGTAAGGGTTTTTTCGGTGAAGATGAAGGGTGATGGCAGGGAAGCGGGTTTACATGGGTGTTTGGCGAGACATGCTCGAGCTTTGAAAAAAAGCTCGAAACAAGTTGGGATCTTGCCTAGTCCAGCTTGAACTCGGCTTGTCTTTTTTCGTTTACACCCGTAGTTTCACACAAACTTCATGGGCACTTGGGCTTAGTTTGGGATTTTGGCCTATGTATAAGAAAGGAAATTTGGGTTGGACAGACGGCACGGACCACACCAACCCGCCCTTGCATCGCCTCTGTAACCATATGCTCGCAATTAAAAACTAAATTATACATTTGAGAAGTATGCCTAAGCTTGCAAGTTCGAGATTGATTTTATATGTACATGAAATTATTTCGTTAAATTTCCGAACTAACCAAAAACACATAACATGAAAAGCATTAACTTTCTATTAGAACCCCGCCATAGCGAGACAAAAAGATCTTAATTACAATACGTTAGCCTGTTATATATTCCAATTCCAGAAGGAACAAATTGATCTTGTGGTTCAATTTTTGTTCACTTTTTATATCCCTGGAGGAAGGTAATAAAACTTTCATATACTTGTGAATGGGCCGATTTAAGGGGGTGTTTGGGATTACTTATTTATGAGTTATAAGTTATAAGGTGTTTGAGAAAGTTAGGTTTTGTGAGTGTATAAGGAGGTAAAATAAGGAATCCCAAACACCCCCTAAGTCGTATCTTACGATATTCCTTGATTTGTTAAGCTAAAGTATTTAATGGGAAAGGAAATTAGTCAAATAGGTCGAGATTCATGGAGGTGCACAAATCGGGTTTTTCAAATACCCGGGTTCGGGTATGACCAGGTATTGGAAAATCGGGTATTGGTAATACCCGTGTCCGGGTATTGTCTCTAAAAACCAAACCCTATGCATCAGGTTCGGGTCGGGTATAAAACCGGGTATTCAAATATCCTATTTTTGGGTATTGAAAAAACCCTATTTTCGGGTTTTTTTTCCGGGTATAGGTTGGATCTTTTAAAAGTTTGCACTTTTTAGGGATATTTTTTTTTTATTTTTAAGGTATTTTTCGGTTACACATCATGTATTTGAAATACCAGGTTTCGGGTATTAGAAAACCGGGTTCCGGGTATGGAACCGATTCGGGTTTTCAGGTATTAGCGGGTACAAATCGGGTCCGTTTCGGGTTCGGGTTTCAGTACCGAAATGCATACCCTATCCGTACCCTACGGGTTGGGTCGGGTACAGGTTTGGGTATTAAAAAAACCAGTTCCGGGTTTTTTTAGAACCCGGGTTCAGATTTTTTTGCGCACCTCCAGAGTCATGAATATTCAATTTCATAAATATCCCTTTAATTGATTTATTAAACTGAAGGTGACAATTAAGTAATTAGAATTTGGATTGTCCTAAAACCATATCATGTTTGGATAATTGGATTGATTAGTTTAGCCCGATTGCAGCCCATTCATTACAAGATAGTCAAGTCGTTTATCATGTTTACAAGTTAACTAAACCATATTAATCTATCTGACCCCTTTAGATAAGTGGGCTAAATATGTCGTGTTCGGGTCTAGGTTTGGGTTGATGTTTTTCACACTAATAAGTAAATGGGATGTGCTCAGTTCAACATCAGCCCTCCAACCCAGCACAATCTTAATTAAAACAAAAGCATCATTTTAACGGAGAATTATTTTTTTAATCAACTCATACTAACGGAGTTGGACTAAGTATCGAAGACGTGATTGAAGAATGCAAACTATTTTACATTGCGGGATCAGAAACAACCTCAAACTTGGTTCTTTGGACCATGGTTGTTTGAGTATGCATCAAGAATGGCAAGACAAAGCCCGCCAAGAGATTACACAAGTATTTGGTTCTCAAGAACTACATTTGGAAGGCCTAAAACATCTCAAGATTTTGACCATGATACTAAACTAGGTTCTTAGGCTATACCCAACGGTAGTTAGAATTTTACGTGAGACCCACAACGAAACAAAGCTAGGAAACATGACTACACCATCGGGTGTGAACATAATAATACCTATAATCGGTGTTCATCATGACCCAGACGTATGGGGAGAAGATGCGAACGAGTTCAAGCCTGAAAGATTCTCGGAAGGGGTAGCAAATGCAACAAAAGGCAGAGGAACGGGTTTTTTTTATCGCCATTTGGTGGTGGTCCTAAGATTTGCATAGGGCAAAACCTTGCGTTGGTAGAAGCTAAAGTAGCTTTATTTAAGATTATGCAACGGTTTTCATTTGAGCTTTCTCCGTCTTATAAACATTCTCCCACTGCATTGTTTAGTCTCCCACCGCATTTTGGTGCTCATTTGATTTTGTAAAAGATATAGATTATATTGTGAGTATTGTATGGTGACCGGTGAGTATGGAATATAATATCATTTGGATTTTATAAAATATATGACAAGTTGTGTTTAATTATTAATAACTAAATTCATAGCCTCCATGCATTAAAGCTGAAAATGTTATGCGCGTTTGTTTTATGGAATGGAATGAAATTGAAATTGGAATTTGCATAGGATTTGAAATTTGAATGAATGGATATGGAATCTAAACATTCTAATAGGAATTGGAATTTGAGGGAATTGAAATCCAATTACATTCCTTAATGTGTTCATTTGACAAATGAATAAAATCGTTTTTTTTAACAAAGATAACGGCGAAAACATTTTAGTTATCTTAGATTTTTTGTTTTTTATTTATATTTTGCGATATGATTTTTTATTATTTTTTTAAATTTTTATTATGCGTTTTCTATTAAGATAAAAAAACCCATCAAAAAAATATTCAAAAATAACAATAAAAAATTTTAATTCCTTTGAATTTCCACGAATTCTGTGAAACGAACGTGTTAGAGCTTTGTTTAGGAATTTCATCGGAGCGCACTAACGGACGTCTCCATTTTAAGCAAGTAGTTGATCATGAAATTCAAAATACAAGCATCAACCACAGCGCCTAATCTCCTAGCATTCATATAAACCACATGATTCATCGTATCAAAATACAAAATTTAATGTTTTAGCTGTCGGCTAACAATTATATGTTGGGTCAATTATAATGTTATTCTTTCAGAACCTAGCCTATAAATCTTGATTATCACATGGTAGAAAAATCCATTAGAAAGTCTACAACTCTTCACCCATTTTTGAGATTGATTCTCTTCATTACTTATTCAATTTCATCAAAGTTGTAAAGACTTTTGAAAGGTAATTTGTCAGCACAGCGTGAGCACCATTGAGGGATGTCAAGGACGCCTCCGTGGTATGGTAACGACTTCCAGTCAATGAGAGGGGCACAAAGTGAGGGTAGGAGCGTCATTAGATGTGACCACTACATATGGTCTTATGTTTGCACATTTTAACTTTACAATTTTATATTTACCCATCAATGATATTTTGTTAAATATATTACAGTTTTTCATCAATGTTCTTTGTCCAAGTCATTCACACCGTTACAATTATATTGTTAACTTGTTATCAGTTGACCAAAATACACATATTATTAGAAAAACATAAAACTAAAAAGAAATCTTTAAATACTATTAAAGCAATACAATGTGGACACATGACATTCTTCTATGTTGTTCACATGTGCAATCCAGTCAGCATGTTACTATTCTTAGATGCTCTAATATTGTGACACATGTCCTGTTCTCCAAACACCCAAAATAACAAAACCCGGTTTATTTTTCATAAACCAAAATCAATTCCACCACTGATTCTCTCTCTAATCTCCCGATGATTATACGAACCCTAATTCTGCCGGTGAGATCCACAACGAATTCCACCACTGATTTTCTGTCTAACATCTCGATGAATATACGAATCCTACATCCGTCGTTCAGATCCACCATCGAACCTCTACAGTGTTTACCAACAATACGAGCCCTAATTCCGCCGTTCGGAATCGAACCAATTGCAGACATCAAAATCCTTGGAATTGATTCTCCGATCAATACTTTCAAGGTAATTAACAATCCTTTGTTGCAAATACATTTAGTTTATTTATCATCCGATGAATTTTTCAGGCCAATCTGTTATACTCATATTTTATGTTTACTGGTTTTTCCGGTCAATTATTTATTGCTTTGTTTATTGAATTTTAAGAAGTTTATATCCTACCAATTTTTGGATCTATTTCAGTTCAAATTCTTTATTGTTTTGTTTGTCCAATTCTTAAATTTTACGGCTAACCTGTTCTCATAGTTTTGTTCTGTAAATATCTATATTATTATTTCCGGCTAATTTCCGTTTAATTTATTTTTCCGGCCAATTTATTTTTAGTTTAAACCAAAAACAGAAACTTCTAATTTGGTTACATATATGATATTGATTTAACAGTTTCTAAATTTTCAGAAATATTATAATTATAAATTTAGTAACTTTTCTAAATCATAATTATGATTTTTTAAAAGAATCAAATAATTTTAAAATTGACTATAATAACGATAATTATGTAAAGATATATTTATGAAGTTATTTTTGGAATAAATCAGTCGGTTATTTTTTAATATAAATTTACATTTACAATAAACCGCTTTAATTATATTAATAACTGATTTTCAATATCCTTAACTATTGAAATAAAATGTTTATTGTATAATAATACATCTAAATATAAATTTTGAATATAATTAAATCGGTTATTTTTGGAATAAATAATTACAATAAACCGCTTAAATTATATTCAAACATTATTTAGAAAGTTTCTAAACATAATATGTTTACCTAATATATATTCTCTACATTCTACTATATAATATCTAACTAATCACATAAGCGTTTATCATACTTTTCATAATTATAAACCGGGCAACTATGTAAGCTCCTACCGTTTTAATAATTGTTTTTATGTTTCAAATAATTTAGTCTAATCTTTTTAATTTTAATTTTATTCATAAGACAATGGAAGCTCAAAAATTTACCATGCTAAATGAGATTGATGTTCTGAAAACATCACCATCAACTCTTAAGGTTAGAGTTATAAGACTTTGGAGCATAAAAGACAATAAAAATGTCAATGAAGATTTTCGGATCGAGATGGTGCTCATGGTTGAAAATTACGTATCTAATTATGAATATGTATATATGTTACAGATTCTACATTTTGTATATCATAATTCTTTATTGACTTGTAATTGTAATGCTCATATATATTTTGTTCTTTAATGGCAGGAGAATCGAATCCAAGCCACCGTTTACAAACATGATATCTTTAGATTCAAAAGATTCCTCAAGGAAAGCTCGACTCTGACTATAGTTAATCCCAGCGTTGGTCTAAAAGGGTCGAACAACTGTGTGATTGACTGTTCCAACAAATTGGTGTTGGGACCAAACACACATGTGAATCCATGTCAGGAGTTTGATGGTCGAATGTTTGGTTTTAAGATGATTTCTTTTGAATCACTAATCAATAAAGATATTTCTTTGAAATCCACTGTTGGTATAAATAAATTTTCTTTCAAATAACTTGATTTGTATTTTTAGCGTTAGATTTGCGTTAAATCTGTTAATTAATTATTTATTAATTTTCCTTTGTCTTAGATATTATTGGTCACGTGGTTCATGTGTTCAAGACCAATGCTTCAAACGTGAAGGACAAAAACAAGCGTACAATGGAGATATGTGATTTAAGGTATTACTATTAAACCTAACATTTAGTGACATATTTTTGTTAATATACTTTATACTTTGAACTGTTTGTAACACTTATGTATTTTCAGTGGAAATTGTGTGTATCTCACACTATGGGATCATTATGCGTCTGAGCTCTCTAAATATGTAATTGAACATTTTGATGAAGGCCAGACCATTATTGTACTGCAGTTTGGTAGTGTTAAGTATTACACCGGTTCTGATGGTAAAGGTAACTATGTCAACTGTTTTGAAGTTTCTTGAGTTTTAACATGTCACTAACTTTATCTAATGTTTCGTTTTTATAATTATCATTTTTGTTAGAGAAAGTGTATGTGTCCAATTCTTTTGGATCTAATGTTAGTTGTTTCTTTATAAACGACTTTTTATTTGAAATATAAGAATACAAAAACAGGTATATTATTAAATATAGTAATTATTGTTTTAGTTCATAGATTTTGGTATTTAAATTTTATATTATCTTACTGATTCCTAAATTCTTTTAATTTTAAATTTTTTTAGTTTGTTGGGTTTGCTAAATGGCAATGATGTTTCTGTTCGTAAACCGATTCCGGTGAAGATGCTGTCGTCTGTTGATGATGAGTTTTGAGAGCAATAGATTTTTTTAACATTGGTGATATTTGTACCATTTTTTTGTAAGTTAATCATTACACTATTTATGTTATCCTAATTATATTTCAATACTAATTGGAAATTGATTAAGTGTTTTTATACTTTAATGTAGCCAAAAAGTATCATTATCCTTGATACAATTAAGGCCATCTGCCCAGGTACGGAATGGTATTACATTGGTTGTAATACTTGTACCCGTAAGCTCATGGAAAATAATAGTGAAGGTGGAAAGGAGTATGAATGCAAAACAATAAGATGCAATGTTTTAGGTGTTATCTATACACCTAGGTATTTATTGAATTCAAATTCAAATGTGTAATTTGTCCATTGTATAAGTATATGTTTTTCTTGCTATTTACCTATTTATAAACTTTTGTAGGTTCAAAATCAAGATATGGGTGCAGGATTCCCCTGGAGTTGTGTCATTGACTCTCTTTGATAGAGATGCTAAAATGTTGACTAACAAAACAGCAAAAGCATTGATTGGTTCTGAAAATGAGGTTTGTTTTCAATTAAAATACTTTATTATTTATACATTGTCATTATATTCTTACGTTTAACAATGATTAATATTATATTTGTTTCGTTGTCATCTAATTTTATTACAGAATAATGTTGAAAATGGTGGATTCCCTGCTGAGTTGGATTGTCTTTTAGAAAATATATTTGCTTTTAAGGCCGATGTGGCAGATTTCAACTTCAGAAACAATGTCGAGGACTATGGTATAAACAAGCTTACTAATGACACTAATATTATCACTGAATTACAGAAAAGACAGAATGGTCGTTTGGTAATAATATAATCTTAATATAATTTTATTACTATTTTTATTTTACAATTATTTCAATTAACATATGTTGATGTTCCATTTTTGTATTATCAGCAATCAGATTCTAATTATGTTACCTTTGGAGCCTCTATTTCTGAATTCCAATCATCCAGTTCGGTTTCTATTAAGGTATAGATATTTTGTTTAATATAATACTTCAAACTTATAAATATAGTTAAAAGAAAGATGTGTAACATTATTGTGTATTGGCTGTTACTTTTTTAATAACAACTTTCTGATATATCGGAGATAATCAAACTCCAAGTTCAAATGTTGATGCTCAGGATGTGGCAACTGATACAAAGGGAATGTCAACGTCTTCTGACGATAAACTTAAGAGAAAACTGGATGAAGTTTTTGAAGTTGACGATGATGCTAGCTTGTCGGCCACTAAGTTGAAGTCTAAGACTATCGAGGAGAACCAATCCACCAATCAATCATGCGATGGTGCAACATTTTTAACTCCTAAAGTGGAGAAGGATTCTAAATGAACAAATTTATTTTTTTTCGGTTTACATTTATGTTAAGTCTTTTTGAGAGATTTGGATATTTTATGTTTGGTTTTTTTTTTAACTATTATTCTTGAATGTTGGTTGTTTTGAACAATTTATTTGAATTTGGTTGTTTAGTTATATTTACGTTTTTATTAAATTTTATTAAATTAATGTTTAGTTATTTTAGGTCTGAGTGTGAAAACAAGTTAAGTGCATATTAGTTTATTAACATGTTTTTTTATTTTTCTTGTATACATTTAATCTAAAACAAATTTAAATTTCAAACCTTTTACTTATATCCTAATATATTATAGTTGATTTTATCTATACTCTCGTATGTTTCCTATGCATTATATAACTTATTAATTGACTATATTAACAAGTAAAAACAAAAATAGGTTTAATGTTCATAAATAGTCTAAAACTTATAGGGTAAATGATGAGTTTCATTGATTGTTGTAAACCGCCATTCTCCATTATCATTAACAAAATTCAGTTTTGAATATCAACACACACACCATATCTTCTTCCATTAATACCTATCTTTTATTCCATCTCTTCAACCATGGGTACAATTGTTAACTGGAAAATTTTCATCCGATTTTAATAACTATCACTTTCTTCTTAGCGATCTCTCAATAATCCACAAGGATTTTGTTGAGTCTGTTATGTCTTTTAATACTCTGTTTAAGTACCAAATACGTAACATCGGTACTCGAAAACAAGTTCTAACCGATGAAGAGAAAGCTCTAATGAATGTTATTCATCAAAATATTCAACAACATGAACTACAACTACTTACGATGGTTAATGTTAGTGAGTGGTTTTATTATCCTTTGCAAAATAATGTTGTCATAAAGTATGTGAATGGGCAACAAAGTACTCTTCAACCTAAATCAATATTGCAATCCACTGATGTTTATCTTTTAAGAGATTTGGATGACTTGAAGCTTTCTAATGTGAGGAAACAAAGGGCACATTTCGATTTGGAGAATGAGGTCAATGAGAAGGTTAAATGGTTGTTAGAGTGTCAAAAATATGAATCAAAATTTGATGATATTGAAAACTATTTGAATTCTGATTCGTAAGTTTAAGGTAACACACATGAAATATGTTATTTATTTATTTGATTATTCCAAAGATTCACTTTAGTTTTGACTTTGTTTTGGTTCTTTATGTTTTTTTGAAATAGGTATTTTGGCTCGTATTGTGTTCAAGACTCAACTTGGTAAACAAAACTTGCACGTGTTTATATATTATTTTTGAATATTCTTTATATGTTTATATTTAGGTTGTGCTACAATAACAAATGGTCTTATATACTTTAACAAACTTAGGTTTTTATATTTAACTATCATACATTCATTGTGATATAAGTTTACGTTTATAAGAATGTTTTCAAAGACTTTCCATTGTTTGTTTTCTATTATCAGGTGGTTTGGGCGGATGATTTACATGAAGGAGGAAAATTTTCAAGATAATCGTTCTGATTTCATGTTAATATATAATGTTTTAATGTTTTTGATAAGACATTCAAGTTTGTGTATCTATCAACTTAATATCTAGACAATGTTATTTACTACTCCTTTTTATTTGGGCTACTTTAATGTTTTTGATAAGACATTCAAGTTTGTGTATCTATCAACTTATTATCTAGACAATGTTATTACTACTACTACTACTACTACTACTACTACTACTACGTTTTGAAATCTGTATTTATCTATAAACTTAATTTGAGTTAATATATGGTTATTTTGGAATTGTTGTTAATGTAATCCGTTTTTTTGTTTGGCCTATATATAATCTATTAATTTGTAATATGCAATGCAAGTAATATTTTAATGTGAAAGAAATATGTTTTATAATCGAAACATACTTTAATTCACAATAACCTTTTATTTTTATAATACGAAAATGTTTTTTTTTTCATTAAAAGTAAATCAATTAGATTTTTCTTTCCAACTTTTTTTTCTAACACATTTTTAATATAACAATAAATTAGTTTTTTCTTTTCAACTTTTGTCTAATTTTGTATACAACGGTTTCGTTTTAATTTTTGTATTACAAATATATAGTATATTTTTTTAAATATTTTGTATAATAAATTACTAAATGTTACACATTAATAAAAATCTTATTTATTAATTATGTGTAACATATATTCATCAATATCTTATAAAATACTGAATTTAAATTGTAATTTGGTAACAAATCAGTAACAGAAATTAGTAATTGACTTCTATAACTTTGTTAAAGATTTTTCCTAATTTTATATATATTTTAACATGATCCAATAGAAAAAAGCGCATTCCATTAGGCCCATACCCATATTTTCTGTACATAATTTCAAAAACCAACGACTCTTCGTTTATTATTGTTAATTATCATCAAAAAATAATATTACTTTGATTTTTCTGGAATTTCGGTCCATTGGAACTAAATATTGACTCAAGTTTTAGAAATCCTTCTTCCTCTTTGATATAGATCTCAATCAATAGAGAATGTAAGTACTATTATGTTAGATACTTTAATTTTTTTAATATTTTTATTTAATGCTGTTCTAATCATTTTAGCCCTAATTTATATTAACCGAAGATGAATTTTAGTCATAATCTTTAATGTTGTTGTTTAGGGTTTAGTGATAACATCAAGGTTTTCTATTTAGTTCGTCTTCAACTAAATTATAAACTGATTATACTATATGTGCATGCTTTAGGGTGTTAACTGTAATATTTGTATTTTTAAACATCGATCATTGTGTTATCAGTTTGTTGATAACAACTTATTGGATTTTGATTCTTAGATTATTATTGTTATGTGTCAATGGATTTGTTTTGTTAAGATTTTGGCATGAACATGTTTTAATAGGGCTAATTACTATATTACCATAATCATATAATTATCAATGACAATAATGTATATATAATTAAAATAATTACATATCAGTTAGTTTCTTTAACATTTTTTATTAACTCATATTCAATTTTAACTAAACAGAATGTTATTCCTGCGGTTTGCATTTTCTATCACAATTTCAACGGAGAGACGGTAAATATGATAAACTCTTTATTTATGTTTCAATTCTTGCATTATACTTTACTTACCACATAAAATTCATTTCATACACTTCCAGCTTTGTTTTGTCAAGAAATTTTTGAACCAGGTGCTAATATGCACCCGGTTGTTTTATATCACAAAGACAAAGATTAGTTTATTGAAGTTGAATTCATAAACGGACGTATTGTTTTTCAAAATGGGTGGGCTCAATTTGTTGAAGACAATCGGTTGATGTTTGGATATGTCTTGGTTCTTTCTCCAATTAACGAAAATGAATGGAGATTCGTTTACGTTAGAGATCATCTCGTTCATGACGACATGGTTGTTGATGCTGTGGTTCGTTACCCTACTCTTAAATATCTTGTAAGTAACGATGTAAATTTTGTTATTAAATACTGAACAAACCTTTTAGTCATTTATAAAAGGATTAATTTTTCTTATAGTATTTTTTAACTTATTTTTTTTATTTGTTTGTAGCCATTGAGAGATTATCAGGTTAGAAGCTACTTTAGTTTACAGCTAGGACCAATATGATGAAATCATTGCTGAGTCTGTTGATGGATTTAAAAGGAATCGATACATCCAGTGCGTCAAACTGACTACTCCGAGATTTGGATTTACTGGTATGTGAGAAAACCTGTCCAAGCATTGTAAGCTTGTTGTTAATGATTATTTGGTGTTTCAACGTCTTCAAGGTACGTGGACATTCAGAATGTATGTTTTTGATAGCCGTGGTATTTAACGTGTAAATTTTAATGATGATTTGGTATACAGTGGTCCAAATCTCCATCCCGAACTCGGTTATGTTCCAATGGTTTTTGAGATTGAAAGTGATGACGAATCTGAACAACACAACCTGGTTGAAGGTATTTTTATCAATTTTTTACATCTTATATATTTTTGTACACTTTATATTATTAATTACTTTATAAGTTATATGATGTGTATTTGTAGGAGTTGATGTTGGTATGGAAGATGTTGATGAGCCGGTTTTGGATATTATTGTTCCTCATGTTCAAGAAGACAACATTTTGGAAGTGATTGTACGGGATAGGCTGGTAAGTAAACTCATTTTATAAAAGTCTTTTAATTTCATATGATGGATGTTCAAACAAATAACTGTTTAATTCTAATTTTATTTATAGCGTTTGCCTGTTGAGTTTGCACGGAACAATAACTTGGATGTGGAAACATATTTGATTTTTATAATTCCAAATGGTGTTGGTGTCTCTACTGAAATTGCTATTGAACTTAATGGCAATAATGAGAGGTATAGGGTTAGACATTGGACAAGTTTTGTTCGGTCGAATGGGCTTCAGTTTGTAACATTGGCTGTTTTCGAGTACAATGAGGCTATTCATTCGTTGACACTCACTGATGTTCTTGGTTAATGTGGAAGTTGATCATGGATTGCTTTTTATTTTGATACATTAGGGTTTAAACACTACAATTTTGCTAACAGGTTATATAAATATATATATATATATTCTGTTAGCTTTACTTATGTAATTATCCTAATTATTTTGTTAGATTTAGTATGTATGGTTTCTACTACTAATTATAACTTTATGTTATGGTTTTTTTGTTATAAGTTTAAGTTCACTTTCATTAATTGTTTTGTATGTATCTTTTATAACTATATATATTTATATATAAGAATTATTACCTATAATAATTATTGTCATCCGTTCAATAGGAAACAAATATAGAAAACATAAACTTTAATGCCATAAAATATTTATTCTATACAATTATTCCTATATAATAATTATCTATGCCATAAATTAATTATTTATAGAAAGCTTATATATTATTTTATACGATGATATAATGTTAAATGTTTATGTTTCACTTGTACATTTTAATTAATATTTTAATAGTTTTTGTTTGTTTTTAGTCGATATGTGTATACTACTAACATTTTTATGTTTCGTAGGTTCTGGGATTTGATCGTGTTTAAAAAGGACAAAAAACGAGCTAAAAAGAGCCGAAACGGAGATCCGGAACGCGTCAGGAAGGGTCAAAACAGAGAACCGGTCAGACCGGGCTGGTCTGACCGCCCCCCTTGGTGGAGCACGCCGCGCCGCGTGACCGGGGAGGCCATAGCCAGTCGTGCGACGCCTAAGGACTGTTGTTGGATTTTTAATTCGTTTTTACTTCGAGTTGAGCCTTGTTTTGGGTATTTAAACATGTTTAACTTAAACCTAATCATAACCTGAACCCTAGGAACGATTTTAGCAGCCCCAAGACCCCTTTGCTACTGATTTTGGAGAGTTCTTGAAGTTCTTGGAGGCTTAAATCGAAGTGGTGAAGTGCAAGACACATATACGCGAAGACTTAGGGTTTTATCACTTTTAATCTTTCGTTTGCTTATTTGTTTATCATGTTTTGCTACTTTGTTTTATTTGATTTAGACTTTATGATGTTAGGCTAAATTCCATAAACTACCTAGGTCGTGATGAAGCTTAGTTCGGTTTGATTTTTGTTTGGATATCGTTTCGTTATGGATTTTATGTTCTAAGTAAACTGTTGATTTTGATGTAATTAATGCGTATGATTGCTTGGTTTTGTTTACTTGAATTTATTGTTTCACATTGCCCTTGTTGATTGTTTCATAGGATAGGGTTTTCTTAGGTCATTTACTGTGTGTTCTTGACTAGTTTGTGATTAATATCGATTAAAATCATATAAACAATAAAATCAATTAAACAAATAAAAGTGAGCTGCTAGTTTAGAAAGTTGTAATGTGATAGGCTATTGATAGATCTTTGCTTATCGGGATAACTAGATTTAGTTCTTCGTAAGGAGTCTGTCTAGATTTGATTGTCAGCTTAGTCTATTAAGTTAATTATGTCTTCTCAACTATCTTTGAATTCCACGCTGTAAGGTAGGTTTTCGTCATAAAGATACTTAGACATAAGTTATTAAATAACCGTAAGGAAGTTTAATTAATAAACTGGTGAGTCTTAAAACTTGTTAGAAATCCATAGGCGTCTTCTTGAAGTTCAAGGGTCCTGTTCGGGTTTTCTAGTCAAGGGTCTATTTTATGATCCCAGTTCCATAACTTGGGTTTTCCATTTAATTAATAAGTTTAACTTTGGAGATTCTGGCCTGGGTAGTTATCTTTATCATCTGAATTAATCCAAGTTTTCTAAATTATTTATTAGTTTAAAGTAATTAGGGTTAAGGTTTTATTAATTAATTAATTAGTTTAAGGTTATGATTATGTTTTATTATTATTATATTAATTAGGGTTAGGTTTTAATTTGTTTATTATTAGTTTAATAGTTAAGTAATCATTAGTTAATAATTATTTAGAGTTTTAGTTATTAGTATTAAAATCCCCCTCAAATATTATTAATAAATAGTCTTGTCTTGTAGTTGAGTCTTGTTTGCTAGTTTCGTAATTGAAAGAGTCTCATGGGTTCGATATCCGGACTTACTTAGCTTTACTAGAGTCGATCGGTTCACTTGCCGGTTAGTAGTTTAAGGGTCTAGAGTATTACTTAGTGTCTAGATTAGTATAATTTTGGTTAATAATTATTTGACTACTTTTAGCACATCAATTTTTTGGCGCCGTTGCCAGGGACTCTTGGCGATTGCGTTATTAGTTTTGATTGGACTTACTTGCTATATACGTGCTATTGTTTTTTTTGCTTTTGAGTTTTTAGGGTTTTAGTTAATTAGATAATTACGTGTTTTATTTTTTTTCTTTGAGTCGTAGGCGTCAAATTGCCCGTGTCTTTTGCTTGTTTAGATTCTTGTAATTATGTGTGAAATTTGTAATGGACCTCACTTTACCATTAAATGTCCATACTATAGTAACCTTAATTGTGATACGTGTGGTGATCCTCATTTACACTATGATTGTCCATATAAGGGTTCTACCTTTATTTGTTATAGATGCTATGGTTGTCATTTGACTCATGCATGTCCATATAATTGTACTAAACCCTATGTGCAACAACAGTCTTATCTTTCACAGGGGTCCTCATCATATTATAATGAACCAGATCAAGGATATCAATACAACCGAGGGCAAGATTATGGTCAACATTCCGAGAGCAACCCCAACAGGGGTGCTGAGGCGTATTTGAATAAGATAGAGGAGTTGTTGACCCGACCTTTGGAGAAAGATGCCCAATACCAACAAACATTAGCTGAACATGATGCTATACTAAGAAATAATTATCTGTTTTTGCAGGTCTCCATAATGCAGTTAAAGAAATCTCCAGAAAACTGACAAAGGTAGAAGAATGGTCAAAGCAGATACCCCAATGCGTGTACGAGTCAGATAGCGAATTTATTCGAGAAACCGAAGAGGAGAGTGTGTCGCTAGAGGAGCAACTGACACCTGGTTATAAGTATGATGCGGAAGGCAACTATTTGGGATACATGAATCGGTTGGGCGAGTTGTTCATGTTTCCAGAAGAAGGGAAAGATTCAGTCATGGAATATGTAGATGAAGAAGAGGAGCTCATCCCGGATACGGAGGCACGAGTGGCTGATGAATTCCCACCTTAGGTTTCACATGTATGTGTTGCTAATTGTACAGAGTTTTGTAGTGACTCCGATGATGATTGTGACGAGGAGGAGTGGGCTGCATATATGAGATCAATTATGGAGAAACCTGTGTTTGAGGAAGAGATAAAATTGAGAGAGTCACTCGAGCGGATGTTTGGTGTTGAGGATATGGTGAAGGTTGATAATGAGCTTAACGAGGAAGATGAATTCCTAAATCTGGAGTTGGATGGATTGTCGGATTATGACGGGAGAGACACATTAGACGTTAATGAGGATGTTGCATTTTTCGAGGCCCTACTTGTAGAGGACAGTGTAGATGAGGATGTGGTGTTAGAGGAAGAACATTATTGCCGGCCCATGGATTGTGTTTTGAATGTTGATCAGGAATCAAAACCACGGGAGAAGGTCGAGGATGAGAAATTACCTGAAAACCGAACTTGTATATTTTAGGAGATGGTCTACGGGAGTGAAAAAGCCATTAAATGTCAAACACGACCAGTCTTCTCGATACTTACAACGCATTCGACTCTTGCCAGGTAAGTTTAAGTATAGGTGGTCTGACCTGTTACTGATTTTTAATTCAAATTTAATATTTTGCGGTTCCATCATTGATATATTAATGTTTGATAAATTCGGGGTGGAACTAAACGGGTTAGATAGGGTCCAGATCAAGGAGAAACCTCCTGCATAAGTTCAAGTGTGGGGAGGTTTCGCGGAGTTTGTATATTTAATCTAGTCGCTAACGTAGATTTTTTTGTAGTTCGTCTTTGTTTTTTTCGTTTTTTTAAGTTTTGCTAGTTTGAAGATTGTATGAGCTAGAGAGACGATCCCCAAGGAAGAATTTAATGAAAAAGACAAGTGTGTGGATGGAGCAGCTGAATCGTATACTTTATATTTATTTATTTGCTCCTAATTATTCAAGTTTTATATATTTTGTGAATTGTTGAAATATTTTAACTGCATAATGTCTATCAGTTTGATAAGATACATTTTTAGATATGTTTGTTTTGTTTTTCCGCTTACGTTCGTGGATGAGAGAAAGAGTTACCGTTTGCTGAGCACGTTCGTAGTTGTAAGGCATTCATGGAAAGAAGACCTTGGCATCATGTTTCATTCGCATATTACCAGCTAAGTCTTTTCCATTATCTAGCTTATTAAATGTTTATTTTGCTTTTATTTTGCTTTTTCTAGTTTATTTACTTATTATTTGGTTTTTATTTTTATTTTTAGGCTTTTAGTTTTTTGTAGTCCGACTTTATTATTAATTTTATTTTTATTTAAGTTGTCCTTATCCTTGCATTGAGGACAATGCAAAATTTAAGTGTGGAGATAGGATATTTGAGTCATAGTTTAAATTTAACTTTTAGAATAAAAAAAATAAAAAAATATATATATAAAAAATTGAAAAATGTTTTAAAAATGTCCTTTGAATTTAGTTTTTTTGCGTTAAAGTGGGAGATAATGATTTTATCGAAAATTGGTTTTTCAAACTACTAATAATATGAGATAAATAAAAGAAAACGCACTTAACTTGGGATGTGTCGGTAGGCTCAGCCTTGAGAAAGAAAGGGTAATTTGATAAAATGGTTAAAACGGAAATCTTTTGTGGGTATAGCATTTTGTCCGTGGAAGATAAGTAATGAAAGGTCGGGCCATACTCAAGCCTCAATTATTGGTATGGAAAGTGGAAATATTATGAATTTTAATAAATCTTAATACGTTATCATATGATGCTTGGGTAGGTTTAACGTTAGAGTATGCCGTGTAGCCTGTGATATAAATCTTAAATTGCTTAGTTTTAGTGTTTTACACCTCATTGGCGTATGGTTTTTATAACCTTAAATCTTGTATTGATTGGATGCTTTGGGTTCGGAGACCATGGGTCTGTATGCAATCTATTCATTTGGGTATTCACAATTCCTAAGTGGGGTTGTGGATATTTAAATAAAGCTAAAAAGAGCAAACCCTTATAAGTCTTTAAACATGATCACAATAGTACAAATACACTACAGACTTGATTATCCACGCTGTTAGCCATGTTGGGTCCCCTTGCTAAATGTTTATGTTTCCCTTGTACATTTTAATTAATATTTTAATAGTTTTTGTTCGTTTTTAGTCGAGATTTGTATACTACTAACATTTTTATGTTTCGTAGGTTCCGGGATTTGTTCGTGTTTAAAAAGGACGAAAAACGAGCTAAAAAGAGCCGAAACGGAGATCCGGACGCGTCAGGAAGGGTCAGAACAGAGAACCGGTCAAACCGAAAGCACGCCGCGCCGCGCGACCGGGGAGGCCATAGCCCGTCGCGCGGCGCCTAGGGACTGCTGTTGGATTTTTAATTCGTTTTTGCTTCGAGTAGGACCTTGTTTTGGGTATTTAAACATGTTTAACTTAAACCTAATAAAAAACTGAACCCTAGGAACGATTTTTCTAGCCCCAAGACCCCTTTGCTACTGATTTTGGAGAGTTCTTGAAGTTCTTGGAGGCTTAGATCGAAGTGGTGAAGTGCAAGACACATATACGCGAAGACTTCGGGTTTTATCACCTTTAATCTTTCGTTTGCTTATTTGTTTATCATGTTTTGCTACTTTGTTTTATTTGATTTAGACTTTATGATGTTAGGCTAAATTCTATAAACTACCTAGGTCGTGATGAACCTTAGTTCGGTTTGATTTTTGTTTGGATTTCGTTTCGTTATGGATTTTATGTTCTAAGTAAACTGTTGATTTTGATTTAATTAATGCGTATGATTGCTTGGTTTTGTTTACTTGAATTTATTGTTTCACATTGCCCTTGTTGATTGTTTCATAGGATAGGGTTTTCTTAGGTCATTTACTGTGTGTTCTTGACTAGTTTGTGATTAATATGGATTAAAGTCATAGAAACAATAAATCAATAAAACAAATAATAGTGAGCTGCTAGTTTAGAAAGCTGTAAGGTGATAGGCTATTGATAGATCTTTGCTTGTCGGGATAACTAGATTTAGTTCTTCGTAAGGAGTCTGTCTAGATTTGATTGTCAGCTTAGTCTATTAAGTTAATTAAGTCTTCTCAACTATCTTTGAATCCCACGCTGTAAGGTAGGTTTTCGTCATAAAGATACTTAGACATAAGTTATTAAATAACCGTAAGGAAGTTTAATTATTAGTTTAATATTTAAGTAATCATTAGTTAATAGTTATTTAGAGTTTTAATTATTAGTATTAAATTCCCCCTAAAATATTATTAATAAATAGTCGTGTCTTGTAGTTGAGTCTTGTTTGCTAGTTTCGTAATTGAAAGAGTCTCGTGGGTTCGATATCCGGACTTACTTAGCTGGTTCACTTGCCGGTTAGTAGTTTAAGGGTCTAGAGTATTTACTTAGTGTCTAGATTAGTATAATTTTGGTTAATAATTATTTGACTACTTTTAGCAAATCATACGAATACTTATATGTTACTTATTTTAAAAAAGTCATAATTCAATTAAGAATAATATTGTAAAAAAGATTATCATATATTAATGGCATAAATTTTGTTTATTTTAGTCATCATATTTCTAAATTATTGTGACCATATTTCCTACAAAAAATAAACAAGTCCTAATATAATGACAATTATTGTTTCCATTCAAAGAATATAATGTACAATTTTTGTGTATATATACACATATAAATCAAGTTTCACTCAAACAAAATCTTTGTCGCTTATTTTCGGTTTCATTATTGTCATACGTTTGTTCCTCATTTACATCGATTTTAATTTTGAGTTATATTATTTAATGGTGTTTTGAAGCTTTAATCTATAAGACTTTATTTTTCTATCTTATGGTTCAGTAAAGTAGGCTTAACGCAAGTTTAAGGGTTGTTATCTATATTTTTTGAAGATGTCTACATTCAAAAAGAAACGAAAAAAATGAAGGTTCTTCATCTTCTCAAAATAATCTAAGGAATAGTGGTAGGTACAATAATTTTATTTGTTTCTATCCAAGTAATGATATTTCTATTGTTTTAATTTGTTTAACGATGCAATAATGTTATTATTTTAATTTTTCATTTTTTTCAATGTAGCCCAAAGTCAACGTTTACTATTGTCTACCATTTCCAATAATACAAACTACATCGATTATCAATCAACACCGATTGTCACTCTACCATATCAAGCAAGTATGTAAATTTTAGTAAATCATGAATTTCAATTCGAAATCACTTTTTAAAACAAAATAATATTTGATATTATATAATTTAGGTGGTTGTAATTTACCGGTTAGTAGTTACCAAGATAATATCCATCGTTTATCTAATAATACAAATTCTTATCCACATTCAACATATTCCTCCTTTAATCCTTGTGTCCCTGGTACGTTAATAAAATAATCGTTATTATCTATATTATTTATCAGTTTTTTGTTTCTCATTTTTTTGTTTAATATGTAAAACGATACAGTTAATTGGATCTTTGACAACTTGCAAAATATTTCATCATCAACACAAATATCGCGTTTACAATCTAATAAGGAGAACGTGTCTCCATCAACAATTTCGAATGTCTACTCTTCGAATGTAGTAAACAACGGTTAGTATTCACAAATTGTTTTCAACTTAAATATACTCTTTTAATATTTTTAGTAGTTTTTAAAACCTTTATTTTGACTTAAATACTGATATTATAACATTTGTAATTTCAAGACCCTCAAAGATGTACACCATTTTTGAACTCTGTTGCTTCCAAAATGAAAGAAAGACGAACAATTTTAGATGCAAAAAGAACTTTCTCTGTTGACGGGAAGAAAAATGTTCTACAAAATACCTCTTCAGGTATATTGCATTTTCCATATAAGTATTATTTTCCTTTTTTTGATTTTTTTTAAATAAATCATAAGCATATGGCGGAAACCAATTTGCAAATATGTAAATTGTATTAAAATTATAAATTTTTATTATAAAATTTATTTATAAATGAAAATTAACAAATCAACTATCTATTGCAGATGCTTCTAATATACCTGTTAGTGGTTTAAGCAACAATAAAAATTATTTTTCGCATACAACATATAACTCATTTAATCCTTGTGTCCCTGGTATGTTATTAAATTGTTGTTCACTATGTATTGTCGTCATCAATTTTTGTTTCTCATGTTTATGTTTAATATGTTAAACGATACAGTTAATCGAAATTTTGACAATTTTTATAAAATATCCACTCATCCACATAAGTAACGTGTTTACAATCTAATACGAGAACCTGTCTCCATCAACAACGCCAAATGTCTACTCTTCGATTGTATTAAACAACAGTTAGTGTTTTAAAATATTTAAAAATAAAAAGGTTTTAAAACATTTATTTATGCTTAAATATTGATATTATTACCTTTGTAATTTCAAGACTCTGAAACATGTACACCATTTATGAACTCTGCTGCGTCCAAAAGGAAAGAAAAACGATCAATTTTAGATTCCAAACAAACTGCTTCTATTGACAGGAACAAAACTGGTCTCCGAAATAACTCTTCATGTATTTTTCCTTTTAAATTGAAGTACTGTTTACATTTTTTAGGTCTGCTTTTTTTAATGAAACACTTAAATCTAAATGGAATTCTAATAATTTTAAAGAATAATTTCATTTTAATATTAAGCTTTATATTTAAAAAATATTATATTATTTACACTTTCAAGTCTCGTCTCTATTTTAAAGCAACAAATAATATTAACAATTGTATAATCAAACGTTTCATAATTTGTCAAGTTAAAGATGTTACAATTTAACACAAAATAATATTTGATATAATATAATTAATACGGAGTAATTAAAAATATAACTTACAATTTTTCATTTGAAATGTCATATGTGTAGTTGTCGATATTTTGTTGACAACCTTTATAATATATTTCTTTATTTAATTTTGAACAGGTCGTATAAATAAATATAATGTTCAAGAAGGATCAAACGCGTCTTGTGTTGTTGATGACATTCCGGGGTCGTCTACAACCTTTCATAGAAGGTCAAGAAAAAGAACCCCTATAGTACCTATACCTATGGCTGATTTAAATGAACATGCTACAACTATTGATTATCAAAATGTTGTAGATGTTTATAAAGGAATATCATCAGGTATGATATATATTTCATAATTGACTTGAAATCATTTATTATGTATTTATGTATACTAAGTAACTCCAAATGATGATATTTAAATTTTACTAGAATATCTTGATAATGGAAATCAATCCGTTATGTGTCCAAGTTGCAATGCTTTGTTGTGGAAAGCTGAAGTTAACAGACCAAGTAGTAGTAATGAAGAATTAGCTTTTTCCCTTTGTTGCTATAATGGCAAAGCCGAACTTCCCGATGTTAGACAACCAGATAAGACTTATCTTGAATTATTTTGTGGTGAGAGTGCCATGAGTAAGTATTTCTTGAAAAACATTAGACATTTCAATTCGATGTTTTTGTTTACGTCTATAGGAGGAAATATTGACCATTCCATAAACAAAGGCAATGCGCCTTATATTTTTCGACTTAGCGGTGAAAACTATCAATTTTTGGGAAGCCTTTTACCATTGCAGGGTCGTAAACCACAGTTTTCTCAACATTACATTTACGACACGAAAAACGAGGTTTCAAACCGTCAGGGTGTTTTTTGGTAAATACTTTTAACGATATTCGTCTACTTTGGTTATGTTATTAATTTTTAGTTTAAGTTTTATTATTTATAATCTTAGCAAATATTTTTTGTTGTGGGCAGTGATAATAATTCAATGGACGATGAGCTAGAGAAGCATATTATTAATTATTTGAAGACGATGTTAGATTCAAATAATCATTTGGTCCAAACTTTTCGGATGGTAAGAGATTGTTTTGATGAAAACCCACAACTCGATTTGAAGTTTCGTATTATTGGAACAAGACAGCATGATGCGAGACAATATAACTTACAATCCAGTTCTGAAGTTGTTGCTTTAATCGTCGGTGATATTGGTGACGCTGTCGATAACCGAGATATAATTGTTACCAAGCAATCTGGTTCCATAAAGCGTATCAGTGAACTTCATCCATCGTATACACCCCTTCAATACCCGTTGTTTCATCCTTTTGGTGAGGATGGTTATCAGGTTAATATACTTCATAAGAATGTTTCCTCTTCATCAACCGCAGCACGAAAGAAGGTTACAATGCGTGATTTTTTTGCTTATCATATTCAAGATAGGCCAAATACGTTTTCAACCATGTTAAATGGTAGGCGTTTGATTCAGCAAAATTTAGTTGACACATATACGATGATTGAGGCCCAAATATTACATTTTATACGCGGTAAACAACATGAACTTCGATGTGATACTTACCAAAGTTTACGAGGTATGCAATCTGTTGGAAATACTGATGTTTCAACCGCTAGTCAACGTGTTAATCTACCATCCTCATTTACTGGCGGAGCAAGATATATGATGCAAAATTATCTAGACGCCATGTGTCTCTGTAGATGGTTCGGTTATCCCGATTTTTTCATAACCATAACATGTAATCCCAATTGGCCAGAAGTTAAAAGATTTCTTAAGGATACAACGTTAAAGTCGGAGGATAGACCTGATATTGTATGTCGACTTTTTAAGCTCAAACTTGATGCAATGATTAAATTGGAGAAGGATAAGTCTTTGTTTGGAAAGGTTCAAGCAGGTAATTTTATTTAATTTTATGAGTATAAAATTATAAACATGAGCTACTTGAATATTTTACTTTGTATAGACTTAAAAATCAATTTGAACAAACAGATTATTTGATTAACTATTAAAAGTTGTGGAATATTTACTTTTATTATGTATGTTGAGCTGTTTACACGATAGAGTTTCAAAAAAGGGGGCTACCGCATGCTCATATTTGCATATTTATGCATCCAGGTAGCAAGATTCATAATCCACAAGATGTAGATAAATATATTTCTGCTGAGATTCCAAACAAAGACAGTGATCCACACCTATACAAGCTTGTATCTAATCATATGATTCACGGTTCGTGTGGTGATGCTAATCCGAAGTGCACCTGCATGGTAAACAAAAAATGCTTCAAAAGTTTCCCTAAAATGTTTAATGATGAGACAGGTGTTGATTCGCAAGGTTTTCCGGTATACAAAAGAAGTGATAACGGGCAATATGTTGTTAAGTCAGATATAATGATGGATAATAGAACTGTTGTTCCATACAACAAGACTCTATTAAAACAATTTCAAGCACATATTAACACTGAGTGGTGTAATCAAGATGGATCGATCAAGTATTTGTTTAAATACATTAATAAGGGTCCAGACCGAGCAACAATCTCTCTTGAATAAAATAACAATGGTGATAACCCAGATCCTAATTTAGATGAAATCAAAGCCTTTTATGATTGTAGATATGTCTCTGCATGCGAGGCAAAATGGAGGATATTTTCATTTGATGTGCATTATAGGATTCCTTCTGTTATGAGACTTGCTTTTCATTTACCCGGTGAGCAACAGGTAATATATGGTGCTAACGAAGATATTGAAGATATTTTAAACAAGACAACTAATGCTTCTTCGATGTTTACCGGTTGGTTTGAGTGTAATAAGAACCATGACCTTGCAAAAACTCTCACATACAGAGAGTTTCCAACAAAGTATGTTTGGAAAAAACAGTTACGTAAATGGGAACCTCACCTAAGGGGTTTTGCAATAGGTAGAGTGCATGTTGTTCCACCCGCATTCGACGAGTCTTACTATCTAAGAATATTATTAAATAAGGTTAAAGGTCCACAATGTTTTGAAGACATTCGAACAGTTAATGGCGTTGTCTGTGAAACTTTTCGAGATGCATGTTACAAAAGAGGTCTTTTAGATGATGATAAGGAATACATAGAAGCCATTGAAGAAGCAAGTCATACCTCTACCGGATATTATTTAAGAAATTTATTTGCTATAATGTTGAATACTTAAAGTTTATCTAGACCTCATTTTGTTTGGGAAAGCACTTGGCAACTTTTAATTGACGGTATACTATACAAACAACAAAAAGATCAAAATAACCCCGGTACGACTTAATCATTTTATAATTATTTCAATTATGGCAAATATCTAATATCCATAAATATTTTTTAAATATTAATTTAATTAGTTTCTTTTTCAGGTTTGATTCTTAATGAAGAACAGTTAAAAAACCTAGCACCCCTGGAAATTGAAATTTTTCTAATTTCAAACAACTCCAGTCTTAAAAGATATCAAAAAATGTCATTTCCAGATATGGAGACAACTTCAAGAGCAACTAATCCGTTAATGGTTGAAGAGCTCTCATATGATACCGATACCATGAATAACGAATTTAATAATCTGTTTGATTCGTTAACAGATGAACAACGAGGGGTTTATAATGAAATAATGAGTGCTTTGATTGATAAAAAAGGTGGAGTTTATTTTGTTTATGTTTACGGCGGTACTGGAAAAACTTATTTATGGAAAACCTTATCTGCATCGATAAGATCAAAGGGAGAAGTTTTGTTGAATGTCGCTTCAAGAGGTATAGCTTCTTTGCTTTTGGAGGGTGGAAGAACCGCACATTCGAGATTTTTAATACCTATTAATTTGACTGAAGATTCCATTTGTCCGGTAATATTACAAACCACTTTATTTTAATTTTTATATTAATCATTTTTAGTATATATGGCTTTATTTGTTATTCCAATATCAAATTACTTTTAAATATCTTACTTTTTTTATGTTTTCTTATTCATTCATAAATTAGGTTAAAGGAAATACCGACCTATATGAGTTATTGAAAAAGACAAGCTTAATAATTTGGGATGAAGCACCCATGATTCATAAGCATGCTTTCGAAGCGTTGGACAGGACTTTAAACGATGTTATGAATGGTGATTCTAGTACGAGCATGGAATGATACAAGAAGTGATTTTCGGCAAATTTTGCCCGTTGTAACCAACAGTACAAGAAGTGAATGTGTGATGGTCGGGTATTTTGTATATATATTAGTGTATTAATTATGTAATTTTATTGAATATATTGTTAGAACTTTGGTACTTCATACGTGTCTTTGTATTTCAGGTCATTGATCATTAAAGAGGCTAAATTGGAGACTTGTACGAGCATGGAATGATATCTCGGGAAGACCGAAGCATGATTTGATGTCTTGGGAAGTGTTACAAGGAGTCGGGAAGAGTATGGATGCGAAATCATAAGCCGATGCTAAAACTGAACAAGATGGGTTGACAAAATGCGACCTTGAAGTAAAACGAGCATATCCTGAGCTAGAAAATGAGTTACGGGAGCCATAATATATGAATTTTGGGTTTCACAACGAGAGGAATCCGAAAATGAAGTTTTCTTAGGTATCAATATGCGATGGGATGGTCATATGGCTATCGCGTATCGCGATGGACATAAAAACGGGAAAAAACGGGTTTTGACATATATCTTCTATTTTGCGAACCCTAATCAAGATTGACGACCAACAGCAGCTATTAGGCGACTTTGGGAGAATTCCAGGGCTACCAATCATCTCTTGATCAATCCTAAAGATCTATCGATTATGATGCTCGGCTAGTCTTCTCTGAATCATATCCGGGATGTATAGTTTGTAACTTTTACAGTTTTCTCTTGTGGTTAAGAACATTCTCGTATAATTATTGATGGTTGATATATGATTATTTATGTTTAGTACTTTTGTGTGTTCAGTCGGTTTAGGTTTACGTTGGCCTGAACGATTTGTTACTAGTTGCTAGATAATTGATCATATGATTGTTTGATTAGATTGAATACGATAAAACATATAATTGCCCTTAACTGAGTCACACTAGCAAGGACCGTTTGATAACCAGTGCCGTGTGTAAACCAATTATTGATGTCTAAGGTTTTGTTTGATTGATCAGTTTGTAGTTAACTAGTAATAATTAATCTGTTAGGTTGCATGAGATTACTATAGGTTGCTTACTTGAATTCCCGGGTTTGATTTGCTTTGTTAATGTCTTGAAACTCGTTTATTTGCTTACTTGCGTAGTTCCATAAGTTCACTTTATTCGCTTGTGTGATCAGCACTAAAAGCCAGTTACTCCATAATATTAAATCTGTACACGAATCACATTGACCACATACTCCTGGTGGATACAATACCTTATTTACCCTATCTACTTAGGTTATTTAGGTTTTTGCATGACTTGAACGACGATCATCAATGTGTCAATGCTTGCATGAATTCTTCTTATATATGGTCAAAATGTAAAGTTCTTAAACTAACTAAGAACATGAGGCTTACAGTTGGATGTCGATCTTCAGACGTTGAAAACATCAGAGAGTTTGCTGATTGGCTATTAGACATAGGTCAAGGAAACGTTGGTGGTCCAAATGACGGACAGTCAGTTATTGATATTCCAGAAAATCTTTTGATATTGAACTCAGTTGATCCGATGGATGATTTAATAAGCTTTGTATATCCTAATATATTAGATAGATTTAACGAACTTACTTACTTTCAGGATCGTGCACTGTTGGCACCTTTGATTGAGGTAGTTCAAGAAATTAATGAACGTATGTTAGCCATATTTCCTGGTGAAGAAGTCGAGTATCTAAGTTCCGACAGTTTAGCTGAATGTGAAGACGTTTCAGAGGATTTTGATCCACATTTGTACTCTCCTGATTTGTTAAATGGTTTAAAGATGTCAGGAATGCCTAATCATAGACTGGTCCTCAAAGTTGGTGTTCCCATCATGCTATTAATGAATATTAATCATAAAAAGGGTTTGTGCAATGGAACGCGCCTTCAAGTCGTTAGTCTCAGTAGGCGTGTAATTGAAGCTAAAGTTGTCTCTGGTACGAATATAGGATATCAGACTCTAATTAGTCAAGTAAGTCTTACACCAACTGATAAGAAACTTCCGTTCAGATTAAAAAAAAGACAGTTTCCTATCTCATTATGTTTTGCCATGACAATCAACAAGAGTTAAGGTCAATCTTTGTCAAGAGTTGGATTGTATCTTAAAGATCGAGTATTTTCCCATGGTCAGCTTTATGTGGCTTTGTCAAGAGTGAAAAATCGAGATGGTATTAAGTTAGTGATACTCGACAAAGAATCAAAGCTTACAAATAAAACAACAAATGTTGTGTACAAGAAGATTTTTGGAAACGTAGAATGATAAATAGTAAATTTGGCATGTATTTGAAATTGTTCTATTCTACACTTATGGTTATCATGTAACTTTTTTTATGTAGTTCTAAAATGTTTTGTATTTTTGTTTGTTATCATATCTTAAAAATTGTCATTAAGTTATAAATAAATATTTAATGTTAATATATACAAAAAGAAAACCCGGATTCAAATCTTTAATAAGATACCATTGTTTATATGAGTATTTCAATTTTAAGATAAAACATTTAACATAGTAAATATAATATCTAATAAAATATGTGAAAAGATACAATACGAAAATGCTTAACGTACAAATACGTACGTGAATCCCGTTTTTCGCGAATTGATCAATGAAATAACATCTAAACATCTCGGAATTGTCAATACATATCCAATCAATCATTGCTTCACCGAAAAAAACAGTTTTAGATGGTTAATCGATCAATTTTTCACTTTTTTTCACAAAGACGGTTTTTGAGCGTTTAATAAGCGTTCAAGGTTTTGTGAGCGTTTTCTGAGCGTTTTAGGTTTTTTCCTTTGTTTTTTGCCTTTGAGCGTCTCGCATACGTTAATGTACGTTAAGCATTTTCGTACAGTAACTGCACCCAATAAAATATTACAAATATAGGGTAACTATACATGATATACTCATTAGATAGATATAATCATTTAGATTTTTGGAAAACTAAACCGTCACTTCCTATTTATATTTTATAATTATCAATTTAATTCATCATTATCATCTTCTTCTTCTTTTACACTATAAAGCTTTTCATAACTAAATTATGTCACACCCCCATCTTAGGCCTAGGAGTGCGACTCGATAGTTGGTACCATGTTTGTAATTAAATCAGAGTTACGAATGTTAGCGGAAGACTTTGTAAAATATAAGGATTAAAGTTGTATAATATTTACATTACAAAAGTCGAGACCAAAAGTCTCGATTGGATTTACTTGTTTATATGTCTTATAAAACCACCTTTTAATTCATGATTAAGTTTAACAAAAACATCATATTTTATATTTAAACAAAATTATCCGAACCATCGAATTCTTGAGCCTTCGTCCTTTAGCACTAATCTTGGTTACCTGCAAAATGTTATAAAAATACGTCAGCAACGAATGCTGATGAATATGCTGACGCGAAAACATTTTCTTTTACTTTGTTACCCCTTGAGGGTTACGCGTGCCTCGGCCCATCTTGGCTTAGGAATAACAAAGTTAAAACAATATCATTATAAACTCAAGCCTCTACCTAGGTCACCCCAGCAAGACACCGCAGCGTCCCGACGTACTTAGGTACCATAAATATACACAAGGTCATTCTCACTTGAACATACTTTGGTTCGGCCCATCGTGGCTGGAGGTCGTGACCAGGCGTGGTGCGATGTGCCCACCGCATTTTACCACATATGTAAGGATCCAGACAAACGTATACTACAGCCTGAGAGCTAGGCTTTTACTCTTATTCATAATGTTTTTAGAGACACTTAGTCTCATGTAAAGTTTTACACATAACACGTTTATTTTTTCGAAAACAAGTTTGCAAAAATGGGGCGTATTCACCTTTGATCGGGATCGGTTTCCAACACCGTCCTTGCGTACTCTTTCTTGCTATCTCGCACCTATAGTACGAGTATAACTTTTATTAGTCGGATATACTATCCGGCTTAAGACCTTTAGTCTTATTTATCTCGATTAACCTTTAGTTCAATAATCATTTACCTTAAAACCTTTAGTTTTAAAAGCAATATTTATAAACCTTTAGTTTATTATAAAAACCCAACGTTTCTTCTTTTCTAAGAAACGTATTCTTTTCTTTATTATTTAAGAATACACATAATACTTAAATAATAATTATAACGAAGAACTATATAACAAATATATATACACATTTCTTTTCTTATTTCATTTCTTTGTTATATTACTTTCTTTCCATAAACATCGAGCATAATTCCGACTTAGGGCATTAAGCCTTTATAATATTATTTTAGTCGGGTAGTAAGCCTTACCTTTTTCTCGGCTTATAATTCCCTTGATACTCGAGCAGCACTTCTACGCCGCCTAGTCCTTCCAACACTTGCCTTGATTGCCACTTCACTTCGGCACGCAAATCGAGACACCCAAATCTTCTCGGCACGCACTTCGAGGTGATCGTCGGTTGTAAAAACAGCCCCACCTTTGTGTTCGGAACGTCTTCTGGGAGTGGTACGAAAATCGAGGTATGGCACGTTTATCGAGGAATCGGGGCACGGTTTCTAGGTGGATCGTTGGCACGAATTTTGGGGCTTAAAGAGATGTTTAGAGAGAGGATTGCGAGCTGAGTTTGGTGTGATGAAATGAAATCCCGGAGGCTGCTATTTATAGACAAAAATTTGGATCCTATCGCGACACGCGATAGGCTTCTTGTCACCCATCGCGTAGGGCGATGTAGCTTCGCACAGTCACAACGTAGGTCTGCCACGTGTTGCTACGTGGCAGACGGCGTGCCACGTGTTAACACGTGGCGGACGATGTGCCACGTGTTGCCACGTGTCGGGACACGTGGCGAGAGGTGTGCCACGTGTGGACGCGTGGCAGTCTTGTGCCAGAGGTGTCAGGGCACGTCATCGCGATACGCGATGACGTAGGTTCAACCAGCGATCGCGTATCACTGTTGACCCTTCCAGAAGGTTTGACCAAGCCCCTTCGCGATACGCAATGGCTTGTCTTTTGTCCCCATCGCGTAGCGCGATAGGACAAGAAAATAGATTTTTCATTTTTAACCTTGGAGTTTGGATTTGGCATAATTAATCCCTTAACTTTGGAAAGTTGACATTTTTAGCCCGAAATTTCCGTGATGTTAAATCCTCCCCACCTTGAAATAAATCTCGTCCTCGAGATTGCTTCACGAGAATAAGTGGGGGTATTTCTTTCTCATTTCAGACTCGAGTTCCCAAGTATACTCGGGGCCTCATCGGGAACCCCATTTTACTTTCACTATTTTCAAAGTTCGTCTTTTGAGCTTCTTAAGTTTTTAATCCTCGATTTGAATTGGGCGCTCAAAAAATTTTAAGTTCTCATTAATTTCAACATCTTTTAACGACATCGAAAGAGATTCATCGGCTAAACATTTACGAAGATTCGAGATATGGAATACATCGTGTATCCCTTGCATTTCCTCGGGTAGTCGCAATCGATATGCGACGGTACCAACTCGTTCAAGTACCTCGAAGGGTCCAATGAATCGAGGACTTAACTTTCCTTTCTTGCCGAAGCGAACTACGCCTTTCCATGGCGAGACTTTCAAAAGAAATTTATCACCGACATTGAATTCTAACGGCTTACGACGGACATCGGCGTAACTCTTTTGGTAATCACGTGCTGTCTTAAGTCGTTCGCGGATTTGGATGACTTTTTCGGTAGTTTCTTGGACTATCTCGGGTCTAGATAATTGATTATCTCCAGTTTCAGACCAACACACGAGCGTTCTACATTTTCGACCATACAACGCCTCGAACGGTGCAGCTTGAATACTTGCATGATAACTATTGTTATATGAAAATTCCATTAGGGGTAAGTGGTCATCCCAACTTCCACCTAAGTCTATCACGCAAGCTCGGAGCATGTCTTCCAACGTTTGAATCGTCCTTTCGCTTTGCCCATCAGTTTGTGGATGATAGGCAGTGCTAAGGTTTAACTTTGTACCAAGCGCTTGTTGGAAGCTATTCCAGAAATGAGACGTGAAACGACTGTCTCGATCAGAAATAATGGACAACGGTACCCCATGTAGGGCCACAATATTGTTAACATAGATACGAGCTAATTTGTCCATTGAGTAAGACTCATTGATAGGTATGAAGTGTGCGGGCTTTGTTAATCGATCCACAATTACCCAGATTGCATTATGTTGTCTAGTCGTTTTAGGGAGTTTGGTAATGAAATCCATAGTAATCAACTCCCACTTCCATAAGGGAAGTTCGGGTTGCTGAAGCAATCCCGAAGGCTTTTGGTGTTCAGCCTTGACTTTTAAAAACGTTAAACATTTCGCCACATGCGAAGCGACATCTCTCTTCATTCCATTCCACCAATAGTTCGCTTTAAGGTTATGATACATTTTGTCGCTCCCGGGATGCATCGTATATTTAGACTTATAGGCTTCGTTTAAGATCTTATCACGCAATACTCCAACAATTGGAACCCAAATTCGGTTTCCCATTCTAAGAATACCATCATCACCTTTGACTAACGAGTCAATGGTGCCATTACGTTTTTCATCAGAGATTTGGTCCTCGTTGATCGCTTGAGTTTGAGCGGATTTGATTTGGTCAATAAGATCGATTTGAAGTTCTATCCTTAACGCTCGGACTCTTTTCGGCTTTTCGTGCTCTTTACGACTTAAGGCGTCAGCCACAACGTTGGCCTTACCTTCATGACAAACTATTTCACAGTCATAGTCGTTAAGAGTTTCCATCCAGCGTCGTTGGCGCATGTTGAGCTCCTTTTGATCGAAGATGTTCATTAAGCTCTTATGATCAGTGTACACAGTGAATCTTACTCCATAGAGATAGTGCCTCCATATCTTAAGTGCGAAGATTATGGCGCCTAACTCTAAATCGTGAGTTGTATAGTTCTTCTCGTGCACCTTGAGTTGGCGAGAGGCATAAGCGATTACTTTCTTTCGTTGCATCAATACGCATCCCAAGCCGGAATGGGACGCATCGCAAAAGACGACGAAGTCTTCAATACCTTCTGGAAAGGCCAGTATAGGAGCTTGGGTAAGCTTTTGTTTAAGTATATCGAACACCTCTTGTTGCTTTGTTCCCCATTCGTATTTGACGTTCTTTCGAGTCAAGGTGGTTAGGAGAACAGCGATTCGAGAAAAGTTCTCGATGAACCTTTGATAATAGCCGGCCAATCCCAAGAAGCTTCGAATCTCGGTTGGCGACTTTGGGATCTCCCACCTCGAGATAGCTTCAATCTTAGCGGTGTCTACTTGAATTCCGTTAACGTTGATGATGTGCCCAAGAAATTGCACCTCGTGCAACCAAAACTCGCATTTCGAGAACTTGGCGTACAATTTCTCGGTTCTAAGAGTTTCAAGTAATGTTCGAAGGTGATTCTCATGATAGGCCTTAGACTTAGAATAAATTAATATGTCGTCAATGAATACGATCACAAATTTATCTAAATAAGGCTTACAGATACGATTCATCATATCCATGAACGCAGCCAGTGCATTAGTAAGTCCAAATGGCATAACGGTGAACTCATAATGGTCGTACCTTGTTCGGAACGCGGTCTTTGGAATGTCTTCGGATTGAACCTTAAGTTGGTGATAGCCGGAGCGGAGATCGATTTTGGAAAAGAAGCTAGCACCTTGAAGTTGGTCGAACAGGTCATCGATACGCAGGAGTGGATAACTGTTCTTGATTGTAACTTTGTTGAGAGCTCGGTAATCAATGCACATCCGCATGGATCCATCCTTCTTTTTGACAAATAGTATCGGCGCTCCCCATGTCAATGAACTTGGTCGTATAAATCATTTCTCAAGAAGCTCGTCAAGTTGTTTCTTTAGTTCTTTCATCTTAGTTGGTGCAAGGCGATATGGAGCTTTGGCGATCAGAGCAGTGCCGGGGATGAGATCGATTCTAAATTCCACCTCGCGGTCAGGAGGAATGCCGGGGAGTTCGTCGGGAAAGACATTGGCAAAATTGGAAACTACAGGAACGTCTTTGATTTCTTTGGGTTTAGATTATTCGGTGACGTAGGCCATGAACGCTAAGCATCCTTGATTTAAACATTTGTTAGCCCTTATCATTGAGATCAGGCTAACCTGGCCAGCGTCTTTATCCCCTTCGATTCGTATGGTACGTTTGTCCGGGGATTGGAGTTCAATGGTCTTGTTGTTGCAAAGGATACAGGCATGGTTGTCGGATAACCAATCCATACCCAACACAACATCAAAACCAGCAAGGGTCATGGGCAACAATTGAATAGGTAAAACGTAACCAGCTAATAAGATTTTTCCGTTTTCTAAAGCTTCGGAGATTTTAACAATTTCACCACTAGCGGTCTCGACGCTTAGAGTTTTATTAAGTTTGATTAAGGGTTCGTTTAATAGACTATAAAACTTATAATCTATAAAACTTAAATTGGCTCCTGAATCAAACAAGACTCTAGCATATACATTGTTAACAAGAAACGTACCGGTAATGATTTCCGGTGTATCGGCCATTTTCTTCGTATCAAGGACGAACACTCTTGCATTGCCCTTCTTAGGCTCACTCTTCTGACCGCTACCACCCGCACCACCAGCCGCGGGTTTATTCTTGGGGCATTCAAAGCTAAGATGTCCCATCTCCTTGCAATTGTAGCAAGTCATCTTCTTCCAGCAATCGGCCGTGGCGTGACCGAATTTGTGACATGACTCACAAGTACGGGGAGTTAGATGGCATTGACCCCTATGGTATTTCTTTCAAGTTTTGCATTGTGGGATGCCGGAGTTGAAGCCAGACCTTCGTTGGTCGACTCCCTTACCCTTGAAACGGGTATTTCCTCCCTTCTTCGTATCTTGCATCGACACGACCTTCTTATCTTCTTCTTTGTTACGGATCATTCCGCCCATTAAGTATCCTGCCAACTACATCGCGGAGTCGGTGGTTTGAGGCAAGTGCGATCTCACCATATCACGAATCTCTCAAGGCAATCCCCATATGTAGCGTGTGACTTTGCTGGATTCCGGGGTAACCAGCTGGGGCACCAAGCGACAATATTCGTGGAATTTGGTATTATACTCACGAAGGTTTGTTTCGACGACCTTGTGAGATAGGAACTTGGTTTGGATTTGGTCTGTTTCATGCATCGGACAGAATTTCGACATTAACATTTCCTTAAATTCGCTCCATGACAACCCATACATTACTTCCCTTCCTTTACTCATGATTAGTGTGTTCCACCACTCTAGCACTTCGCCTTTGAACTTCAGGGCGGAGTATTGAATCTTCTCCTCTTCCGAACACTTGCTCGTAATTACAATCGTCTCCATCACTTCAAGCCACCTTACAGTCGCGATGGCTCCCTTATCGCCGTGGAATTCTTTCGGCCCATAATACTTGAAGTCTTTGAACGTACACCCACCAATATTAAGCCTTTTAAATTCTTGACGAACGCCTCCATAAGCGTTTGATTCATGTACACTCTCATCTACGTGCGAGGGTCTAGATCGGGGTTTGGAAACAGATTTTCGGGAAGGATTTACAGAATGGGAATGTTTTGTTTGTCGAGATTGGGACCTAGCCATTGATTCTTCCCTAACGGCATCTTTTATCATCTTTTGGATTCGATTCATAAATTTCTCGGGAATCGGGTCTTCTTGTTCTTTTTCAGGTCCCTTTCCTTTTTCTTTTTGTTTTTCGGATTCCTTTCGGGAAACCTCAACGTTATTACTTTGTTGAGACATTTATCTTTTTCTTTCTATTCTTTTATATCTGAAATTTATCAAATTTCTTTATTAAACACACATTTATTTCAACATTTGTATATACCATACATGGTATATACAGGGATTATTACAACACAATTATATATATACATTCATATCCGATGTATATATATTTTTTTATCCATACAACACATTACAAACAAACTACATTACACACATATGTTTGAGCACACACATGCTTCTTCTCTTGAAACACACCATTACCACTATTATCTCAGTCTTTTAGAAACTTCTTAACAACCCTCGTCAGTTTGTTGAATTTGTGAAGAAGCTTCTCTCCTATATTCTTCTTCTTTTTCCCTTCTTCAGCCACCTTCTTCCTCCAGTCATCAGTCTCATGCAACGCGCGATCCAGGTGTTCTTCGTATGACTACGGAATAACGTCGGGGTATCCATATTGTGGCGGTGGGTCACGGTAACCCAGCGTCACCATCTCGAAATGGTTTCTCGGTTCAGGATGACGTAAGTCTGATCAGATGCATAGTAGAGGTATGTCTTGGCGGCTTGATTTTGCTCGCGAATCTCAACAGCTTGTTCTTGAATTGAATGAATCCTTCCTTGAAATGGCGGGAAGCTTGATGAAGCTTGGTTCCTTAGTTTCTCAAGATACTAAACATACGGATCGACAGAACCGTAGCTTGGGTTGTTGGAAGTGAGTGATCCATCAATGGATGTTGATATCTCATTAGGGTTGTCGGGATGCTTTTCTTCCGGTTCGGTTCCTTCCATAGGATCCTCCTCTTCGGGATCCTCCTCTTCTTCCTCCATAGGCTCTTCCTCCTCTTCCATATACAGAGTGGTTTCGTTGATCATCGTGGGCATCTTGAAACTCTCGTAAGGCATCGTCACCCTCATTCTTGGTTTACGGGATGATCCTTCGCCATTGTTGAGTTGTGAGTTGACTTCATGGGTGGTAGAGCTTCCAGTATGCCACCTTCTCTGGTCAGAGTGGCACTGCATCCAATTGGAGGATGGAGATTTTGGTTCTTCCTTTATGGGTCGGTTTGAAAGGAAGGTGTAGGATGGGTGTGCATTTGGAAAGTATCCGGTTGGGTAGTATTGTGGTACTTGTGGTGGTTGGTAGGTGGGAATTTCCGAGGGGCGGTATGCTGGTATTTCCATGGGTTGATACATAGTCATAGTCGGTGGATGATAGCTCGAATGTCTTGGTGGTTCGATTCTTTGTGGTGGTGGACTATCGGGTAATTTAATTGGGCATTGCTCAGTCCCGGGGAAGTATATTGGTTTAGGACGTTCAATGTATTGGTCTCGGCTAAAGAAGGCCTCAAAGTAATCTTCATCCATGACGTCTTTTGGGAACTTGTAGTATTTTCTTGCTCTTCTTGCTTCACGATCATAATACTCCATTAATTTCTCATAAGACATCTTTGGGTGGTTTAGAATGTTGAGAGGGAAAGAAAAGGTTACCAGCCAATCTTATCCCTATTCAAATAAACAAGTAAGATAATTTTCATATGCTTGGATAGAAGCTTGGGTATTGTTTTATGATACCCAATTCGCTAAGATCGATGGCTCTGATACCAACCTGTCACACCCCCATCTTAGGCCTAGGAGTGCGACTCGATAGTTGGTACCATGTTTGTAATTAAATAAGAGTTACGATTGTTAGCGGAAGACTTTGTAAAATATAAGGATTAAAGTTGTAAAATATTTACATTACAAAAGTCGAGACCAAAAGTCTCGATTGGATTTACTTGTTTATATGTCTTACAAAACCACCTTTTAATTCATGATTAAGTTTAACAAAAACATCATATTTTATATTTAAACAAAATTATCCGAGCCATCGGATTCTTGAGCCTTCGTCCTTTAGCATTAATCTTGGTTACCTGCAAAATGTTATAAAAATACGTCAGCAACGAATGATGGTGAATATGCTGACGCGAAAACATTTTCTTTTACTTTGTTACCCCTCGAGGGTTACGCGTGCCTCGGCCCATCTTGGCTTAGGAATAACAAAGTTAAAACAATATCATTATAAACTCAAGCCTCTACCTAGGTCACCCCAACAAGACACCGCAGCGTCCCGACGTACTTAGGTACCATAAATATACACAAGGTCATTCTCACTCGAACATACTTTGGTTCGGCCCATCGTGGCTGGAGGTCGTGACCAGGCGTGGTGCGATGTGCCCACCGCATTTTTCCACATATGTAAGGATCCAGACAAACGTATACTACAGCCTGAGAGCTAGGCTTTTACTCTTATTCATAATGTTTTTAGAGACACTTAGTCTCATGTAAAGTTTTACACATAACACGTTTATTTTTTCGAAAACAAGTTTGCAAAAATGGGGCGTATTCACCTTTGATCGGGATCGGTTTCCAACACCGTCCTTGCGTACTCTTTTTTGCTATCTCACACCTATAGTACGAGTATAACTTTTATTAGTCGGATATACTATCCGGCTTAAGACCTTTATTCTTATTTATCTCGATGAACCTTTAGTTCAATAATCATTTACCTTAAAACCTTTAGTTTTAAAAGCAATATTTATAAACCTTTAGTTTATTATAAAAACCCGACGTTTCTTCTTTTCTAAGAAACGTATTCTTTTCTTTATTATTTAAGAATACACATAATACTTAAATAATAATTATAACGAAGAACTATATAACAAATATATATACACATTTCTTTTCTTATTTCATTTCTTTGTTATATTACTTTCTTTCTATAAACATCGAGCATAATTCCGACTTAGGGCATTAAGCCTTTATAATATTATTTTAGTCGGGTAGTATGCCTTACCTTTTTCTCGGCTTATAATTCCCTAGATACTCGAGCAGCACTTCTACGCCGCCTAGTCCTTCCAACACTTGCCTTGATTGCCACTTCACTTCGGCACGCAAATCGAGACACCCAAATCATCTCGGCACGCACTTCGAGGTGATCGTCGGTTGTAAAAACAGCACCACCTTTGTGTTCGGAACGTCTTCGGGGAGTGGTACGAATATCGAGGTATGGCACGTTTATCGAGGAATCGGGGTACGGTTTTCGAGGTGGATCGTTGGCACGAATTTTGGGGCTTAGAGAGAGGGTTGCGAGCTGAGTTTGGTGTGATGAAATGAAATCCCAGAGCTGCTATTTATAGACAAAAATTTGGATCCTATCACGACCCGCGATAGGCTTCTTGTCACCCATCGCGTAGCGCGATGTAGCTTCGCACAGTCACAACGTAGGTCTGCCACGTGTTGCTACGTGGCAGACGGCGTGCCACGTGTTAACACGTGGCGGACAATGTGCCACGTGTTGCCACGTGTCGGGACACGTGGCGAGAGGTGTGCCACGTTTGGACGCGTGGCAGTCTTGTGCCAGAGGTGTCAGGGCACGTCATCGCGATACACGATGACGTAGGTTCAACCAGCGATCGCGTATCGCTGTTGACCCTTCCAGAAGGTTTGACCAAGCCCCTTCGCGATACGCGATGGCTTGTCCTTTGTCCCCATCGCGTAGCGCGATAGGACAAGAAAATAGATTTTTCATTTTAAACCTTGGAGTTTGGATTTGGCAGAATTAGTCCCTTAACTTTGGAAAGTTGACATTTTTAGCCCGAAATTTCCTTGATGTTACAAATTAATAGCTAAAAAATGTACCATTTTCAATTGGAAGTTTTCTACGGTTTTACGTAAGTATGAATTCATGTTTAGTGATTTCCTCATGATACATAAAGATAATATTGAATCTGTGATGATGTTTAATAACCTCCTTAAACATCAGATTCATCATATTGGTGTTCGAAAACTTTCTCCATGTATAGAGGAAACCAATCTCATTAATCTTTTACATCATTACCTTGATGATCTTTGATGTGTTGTAAAACACATAGCGTTTTTATCCTGTTTTTGGGTTGTTTTGTGCGTAAAACGTTAACGAATATAAATTTTTCTTGCATGAAATTACATGTTTGTGTATGTGATAGGTTCCATGTTGAAGAGAGCGAGAAAATGAGTCAAATGGAAAAAGAATCAGCTAAAACGGATCTCGGATGAAGCCGGTACACTTGCCGGTTTGTGTGGTTTCTTTGGGAGTCTTGTTTAATAAATTTAAAGCTTAATTGTGAGAGCATCATTATACCCACATCAAGTTTTTGGCGCCGTTGCCGGGGACACGGTTAGAGGCGTATTGAGAACGACCCGAGTTGGGATTTACCTATTGTATTTTCGTATATTTAGATTAGATTAGTTATTTTAATTAGTTTAATTTTATTTTTAGTATTTTATTCTATTTTTATCTAGTGCCCGTGATCCTTTTCTTTTGAGTGTGCTTATAGGAAATATGTTCGGACGACAGGTTGGAACGCCATGGTGCAAAGTGTGTGGCGGAGATCACTGGGTGCATGATGCTTATGAGAGGAGAAATATAGAAGTCGAAGCACGGAAAGCTCCATGGAAATCACTTTTGGCAAAGCCTCCTCCATACCAATTTGCATATGATCAAATGGGGAACTTCTTAGGGTATAAAGACTTATCGGGAAATATATTAGAGCCAACCCCAGAATTGGAATCAATAATGGACGATGTATTGTTCGCCATAAGAAAGAATTTGGAATATATTCCACCTTTTAATCCACCTTTGTTTGAAACCCTAAGTGAGATTGAAGATACCGGAATGGAGGAACAGAGAGTAAAGGAGTATGTTCCCTCTTGGGAGGAAGAATTTAAGGATGAGTTTGGTGAAGAGTTTATGGATTTCACCATGATAAATGAATGAGAGTTTGACCCACTTGGCGATTTGAAGTTGCTTGAGGATCTATTGTATAACGAGCCAAGTGCGGGGATCAAGAATGAGCCTTGTGAGGAGAGACATGAGGTGGTTGGTGAATCAGTCTTTCCACCATTGCACTTTGAATGTGAAAAACCAAAACATGAACCGTACTCAATCTCCATTCGGGACGTGTTGAGGTTTAAAAAGTTGGCTAAAAGAATAAGGAGGATATCTAGGCTCAGAGATCATGGTGTGCAGAAGAGTTCGTCATTCCCGTTTGACTTTAGGGGATCATTTTTTGGGGAATTCAATAGTTGGTGGGCCGAGTTTAATTCATACGGTCGGGCCCATGAGAGCTGTGCAATTGGTTTCTTCCCGACCGATTGTAAGAGGAGAGTATTGAGGACCATCGATGGGAAGAGGATAAAGGAGAAGCCTCCTGATTGAGGTTTCAGGAGCGAGTCCGGCTGAAGATTATTCAATAAACTTAGCGCTTCCCGGGAGGCAACCCGGTAATATCTTTCCTTATTATTTTATTTTCATTTTATTTTTATTTCCGAATTTTGCCAGGTGTTTCTTCTCTTACTTGCAGGTTATTCCTTGGTTGGTTGATGACTGTTGATGAGCTGGAGTTTTAAACAAGTGTGGGGATGCAATATGCTTAAGGATTGCCGCTTTCGTTCGTTAGTGATAGCTTGATAGAGAGCGCTGGAGTTTTAAGCTTGCGTTCGAATAGGAGGGCGAGGAACATGATTCACCGCACACTTGCAGATCACATATACCAGGGGAGTCTGTTCCACTTTATTTTTCTTTATGTTTAGTTTTGTCTTTTCCTTGTCTCACATTGAGGGCAATGTGAAATTTAAGTGTGGGGATGGGGAACTGACGTTTTCATTTTAAGATAAATAAAAGAATATTGAAAATCTTGAGAGTTAATATTTAAAGTAAAAAATTTAAAGAAAAATGTCCCTTGAAAATTGTTTTTCTTCTACGTTATGCAGGAAATGATATTATTACCGTTGTGTTAACGAACTCTCGGAACTTTTGAAAAATATATAATATAATAATAAAAGAAGGGATGGTTTGCATATCTGATTTGGGATGTGCGGTAGGCCCAACTAGTTTTGATAGTCCTCTTTAGCAGTTTTTATATATATAATAATCTGAAAAAACGGTGAAACCGAATTTCGATGCTCAGGGAGGATTACCATAATCTGAAAACTTTGAGATGGTTACACTTAGATGCACTCAAAACCAGCACACACCACATGTCCATCTTTCTACGAGCTTATAAATAGTTATATATTTTAGGGTGATATAAAAGACTGAAAAAAAAGAAAAAAAAAAGAAGAAAAAAGAGAAAAAAAAAGAAAAAAAAGTATGTTTTGAAAGTTATGTTTGTGTATTCTCAAAAGTTTTTCAAGAAAAGCAAAATGCTTGTGAAGAAAGTTATGTATTGCAAAATGCCAAAGAAGCATTCTTTAAAGTTAGTAAAAGAGGCCAAAGATGCACATACTAGACGGGACTTAGAGTTTACGTGTTACCTTGGGGATGGTGATTTTGAGGATACACTATTGGGGCTCGAGGTTCTTAGTCAATAAATAAAAATTAGGAATTTATAGGACAAAGTCCAATAATATTTAGGAATAGCTCGTACGACCTCCACATGACCATTCATCCATCAAAATTTCACCGAGTGCATCTAATTAGTACTATCAACAAGTCCTTGCCTTATGGTGATTTGTCGAACCAGTTTGCTTCGACTTCTAGTTTTTCTAGCTCTCTTTGTCTGATATGGGGTAGGTGTAGCCTTAATTTTTGGACTTAAAAAGTTTAATGCAAAAGGGGGGCTTGATTAGCTGGTGGCTGGGTTTAAGTGGACAACAATATCGGCAATCGCGGTCAATATGTCGAGTTGTTTCTTGTGCTTTAGTAATGTTAAATAATCTGGGAGTTTGTTGTTTTTCACTTGGTTATGATCCTGTGTAGATTTCTTTTTCAGGGACGAAAAAGGTTCAAGTGTGGGGATATTTGATGTGTTGTAAAACACATAGCGTTTTTATCCCGTTTTTGGGTTGTTTTGTGCGTAAAACGTTAACGAATATAAATTTTTCTTGCATGAAATTACATGTTTGTGTATGTGATAGGTTCCATGTTGAAGAGAGCGAGAAAACGAGTCAAATGGAAAAAGAATCAGCTAAAACGGATCTCGGATGAAGCCGGTACACTTGCCGGTTTTGTGTGGTTTCTTTAGGAGTCTTGTTTAATAAATTTAAAGCTTAGTTGTGAGAGCATCATTATACCCACATCAATCTTCACCAAGATGTTTTACCGTTTGAACATGTTAGGGATTGGTTTTTTTCTCCTAATCAAAACAAAGTTATTATCAAGTTTGAGAATGGCTAGTATAAAAATTTGAATCCTAAACAACTATTGTCATGTGATGATTGTTCCTTTCGAGAGAGCTAGATATGTTGAAGTTATCTAATCATTAAAAAGAAATTGCACATCTTTAGTTGGAAAGGGAGGTTGGTTTGAAGGTTAAATTGTTAGCCGAATGTGCAAACTATGAAAATGATTATGATGGTTATCCGGAAAGTTTGTTGTCCGATGACGAATGAGAAGGTAATATATTAATGCTTTAGATATTGTTCATATATTTAATAAAAGAAATATATTGTCAACATCTTTTTAGACCAACTAATAACTATATTTATGAACTTTAGATTTGTAGGTTGTACATAACAACTTTGTAATGCTTAGATGTTAGTAATTATTAAAATGTTGTTATGTTAAGTTTAATTTAATTGAATATTGTGTTGTTTTTATAACTTTTCAGGTGTTTAGAAATGAGATTTTTATGTTGGTATAACTTTTGAAGACTTTGATGATGTTTTAATATCAAAGAACATGGTTAGTGTTTTTGTTAATGTCTTTTGGTGTTTTTGTTTCAATTAAGTTATTGTACTTTTGAAGTTTGAATCTTAAGACAATGTAATTTTATAATACTTTGGTAACAAACATGAACAAATAGTATGTTAACCTAAATCTATATTTAAATTGATTTTTTGTAGTGACATGTTATTCCACCCGTGTGTCACGCGGGTCTATACCCTAGTTACAACTATATATAAATTCAACACGTACTACCACTGTTCTCTACTCCTCTCATTTTCTTCACTCGAGCTAATAGAACAAAGTTACATGTTTATTATATTAACTAGGTTATAAACCCGTGTACTACACGGGGTTGGGTACCAAAACCTGTATAAATTAAGAAAAATTAATAATCCATACGTATTATATTTAAATATTTTACAAATACAATTTACGTATTAATATTACATTTACAATTTATAAAATAGCACAAATAATCTAACGGACCAGACCAGGCTATTTTGCCACAACTACAACTCTAGAAGTAATATATCTAAGTTCATATATTCATCACATGAACCAACATTTGTTGAATTACTTCTATATGTCTAACCTTGCTTCAACCGTGTGGGTAGGAATCTTCATGTAAATCGCATGCAACCAAGTCAAACTTCAAAGTGAAAGGTATAAATAAACATCATTATTTGTTATAAAACCATAATGGAAATTGGGACACATGTAGAATATGAAGTTAAAAAGTAGTCACTGGACCTAAAAAAAAGAAATACCATTGCCATTTATCTGTAGCTACCTATTTTGAAGGCCACTTTCTTGCTATCCTGAAACTCTTGCTATAAAATCCTGCATTTTACCAAAAAAAACATTGAAAATAAATAATAATAATAATAATAATAATAATAACAATAATAATAATAATAATAATAAATCAATTACTATTATTGGCTCGATGTATATCTTGTTTTTTTTATCATGTTGTCATCGGTTTGACCTGTGAAGCAAGTCATTGTGTCATTAAAGACAGTGACGCAATATCTGTACATAGAGACGTTAGTATACTTATGTGATATTGTACGCAATCTGCAATGTCTAACTTAGTATGTAACTTCAATACATGTAAATTTAGGCCTACACAGTGGTGTGTGGCAAACATGAATAGACAAACACAGTTGTGTGTGTCACTTAAACTCTCATAGACATGAATTCATGGACATGGATGGGTATGTCGTATACAAAAACTGCGGGTATACACAGTAGTAGTGTGTAGCATATAATTCGGCATTCAAAATTCAATAACATTAGGTACCGAACTCAACTTGGCTAAATTGATGATTCAGTTGATGGTGCTATTAGAAAATAATAGGTCAAATTCAAAAAGTCAACCTGAAGATTAATACATCAATTAGCCATCTGCAAGTAATAATTGACAAAATCAAAAGTCAAAGTGGTACCATATTTCAAGCTTCACAATTTTAAAAGGGAAGTTTAAAATTTGCAGGGCTGCAATGTCAAGTTTGAATTTAGATTTGGATTATGGATGAGCTTGTATTCAGGTTAAATTTCGAAGTTTCAAGTCCCTTGTGTTCAGAAGTAAAATAGTCCATAATGAAAATAACTGTTTCGAGTCAACACCAAAAAAGAATTACCACAACTTCTATATTATGTGGAAACTGGAAATACGCACATTTTTCATCATCCAAACCACTAAAATTCCGTTATCAATTGAAAAATGAATCATAAATTAGTACACAGAAAAAAATTCTCTACGGGGTCAACCCGTGAATACTCGGGTTCAGGTTCACGTGTTTTAAATAACCTCATCTTTCCTCCAAACTGAGGTTAGTTCCTATTTCAATCTGAACCATTTATTACCCGAATAAAACTGGAACTTCTTTTATATTTTGACCCGTTTAATTTTGACTCGATTCACTATAATTTGACTTATTTTATTTAAAAGAAGTAAATAAAAACTTTTAATAGCATATAACACCATTTAAAAAAGAAAATAAACAGATAGTAACGGTAATAAATCTTTATTCTAGTTATGAACTAAAAATCTCAAAACTGTATATTTGAGCATTCAAAGTTCTAAAACAACTAAGAGTCCAGCACCAAGCATTAGTTGTCAACTATACACAATATATGCATATGTGAATTAAGTGATTAAAATAGCCATTAAGATAAGTGCACGGTACTACAATAGCAAAAAAAAAAAAAAAGAACATACCATGTGTAGCCCAAAATGAGGATGCTAAACAGCTTTCATTTGGAACGATTCATCACTCAAATTATCAAAAGTGCTGACCCTATAAATCAAATTATAAAAACGTAATAACTTAATAGTAATGAGATTTAACTAAAAACTACACAATTGAGTACATTTTATGTGAAGTATCTTGCTAAATGAACTACTTAATTATTGTTTTAAAGCACATATATAAATACAGCAAAAAGAGAATTACAATAATAAATATATACATACCAGATAACGCAAAGTATAGCCCAAACAAAGCTGCAAAAACCAATTCTTCGAAACTGGGCTGGTCACGAACACAAATAGAATCCCACAAGCTTTCTTGAACTGGAACTAGCAAAGAATAATGACCAAAACTCCAACGATGATCTTCATTTAAACCTTTAAAATTATGGTATATCAAAATTAGGGTCAGTTTTATCTTTCAACGAAGTAGTAAATCAAAATTAGAGCTACTGTTTTAGTTTAAAAACTGAAGACGATTCCATATTGAAAGCAATGATACCTTTAAACTTAAAGACGATGTCCAATTCTGTTGATAAAACCAATATTAGGGTTAATTTTATAATTGAAGAAGAAAAATCTAAAATCAAAATAAGGGTTATTGTTATAGCTTGAAGATAATTACAAATGTGTGCAATGATACCTTTAACCTTCATGACAATGAACGATTATGTTGATCGAGTAATCTCGAAGCTGTAAACGAAAATTAGGGTTAGTTTTATGCTTCGAATGTTGAGGACGATCACATATTGTAATGATTCATACCTAAAATGTTGAAGAAGATGCAGGATGAATGATCTAGTGAACACAGATCACAGTGTTGAAGAAGAGTAAGAATCTTTGCGATGGTGATTAATTTTGAACTGAAAAACGGGATGAGAAAAATTTACGAAACTCTGAGAATATGCCACGTGGCATTTTAAAGGATTTTGGTGAAAATTTTGATTAAAAATCCACTCAGACTCATGATTAAATACCCTTGTAACACTTTATTTACTCCTCCTATAAAAGAGTATATTTATTAGATGCTACACCAGAATACTTGTTTTCCCTTCTCTTTTTTTTTGTTTTCCAACCTAACGAACTTAATATCACAAACATGGTTTCGTTTTCCAAATGTACTAGAAGCATTCTTTAATGGGCGATTCTTACCTGCGAATTTGTGATAAACCTAATTGAACTAAGCACCAATTTTTACCGGTGATGTATTTATGAACAGATGGCATCACGAGTAAAGGTAAAATAGTCATCGGGTTATTTATACTTATTAAAATAACTTAAAATGGACAAATTTGCGATTCTAGTTTTTGGTTGAGTAATATGCAATTAAAAAAGGTTTAGAATGTGCACAAACCAGGTATTTCAATAACTGGAACCAGGTAGTAACCGGTTCCGCGTATAGTCAACAAAAGTCAAAATCGGGTTATGTAGGAACCGGTTCCGGGTATAGTCGTGCATTTGACCGGGTTTTCTGGGTTTTTCCGGGTTTTCGGGTTGGGTCAGTTTTTAATCAGGTATTTCCGGTTCTGGGGAGAAATACAATATCAGATCGTACACGCGGATAGTATACAGGTACGAACCGGTTCAAGGTCAGGTCCGAAACCGTGTATTATGTGCACCTCTAGTTTAGAAGAGATGTATGTAATTGCCCCAAACATTAATGGCCTAAATGATTCATTTGTAATTAATTAAGACATAGATAATGAGCCATATAAACTATTAGAAAAGTGACCCAGATAATTAAAAAACGGTCCATATTTTATTACTATAATTTTTTAACGGCCTATTTTTAATTAAAGAATTATGTATTAACCCGTTGCGTTGTGGCGGTGCAACGACGTAAATTAGTAGGTATCAGTTAACTTTGTAATAGTAACAATAATAAGCCCAACAATGTAAACAGACGGAATACCATTAACACTCGTATAACTTAAGATAAAAAAAACTTATTTAAAACCACTTGTAGTCAGTTAGTAAAACTTGTGCAGTGCGACTGCGAGTTGACACAAATTTGGTCAGTTTCGGGTTACGACACTAGAACTAAACCAATAAAATAAGTTAGTCAACACCCGAATATAACAAATTAACGTACCCAAAGAAACATTCGCGTTTCTATGGCTAACTGGCACGAATTTGGTAGGTATCAAAATACTGCAACGGAACTAAACAAAAAAAATCGTGAACGTCCAAATACAACAAAATAACATTTTTTTTTTTAATTTAGGTTCGTCACGGTACCAAACTAAACCTAAAAAAATGATTTCATCAAGGCAACATAAACACAAAAAACATATTTAAACCAAAAACAAAATCATTTAAAACACAAAAAAAAATAGAAAAAGAAAAGAATAAGAAAATGAAAAAACTTAATCTAAAAGTTAGGTGACACATGAGGAAAAATAAACAGAAACTTAGGAGACACGTGAAGAAAAATGAAGTAAATATGTGTTGGTAGGAGGGCTCGAACATGAGCAGAGAAGAATACACTTCAACTTTCAAAAGGTCATACTAACAAACAGACCAAGCAAGTAGATTGTAAGAAGGTTGAAATAGCTTACTTAAAACCTCAAAAAAGATCTTAAAAAGAACTTTATGACATCAAACTTTGATATTTATCTATAGTTATAATTATAATAACTTTGCTAACATTCAAGACCTGATTATCAATTTATACAATATGGAAAAAATACCACTGGCCTTCCAGTTCCTCGCAACCTCGCCTTTGTTACGTTCGTTCGACCCTGGCCCAATATGATTGACAATTGCTAGTTCTACCAGTTGCAACAAGTGTTGATAGATGTTTTTCTTCGATATGAAGCATGTGAAGACGAATTTTCTTAACCAAATGGGTATGAGTTCTTTTTATGATCTTGATGATATTATTAATCATTTCAAATCATGAAAACCGGTAGTAAATAATGTCATTGTATAAATAATGACGATGTACTTTTATTGTGATAATGCATTTCCATTATGTGAACCGACCCTACCCAAAAGCTTTAACGATGGTTGGTAATAAATCCATTTACCGAAAAAAAAACTAAATTCATAGAAAAAATTTCTTTAAACATCACAAATATTCACTACAACTAGATTGAGGCTCATGTATTACACGGGTAATTGATGAAAATTTTAAATTTTAACCATTAAGTGAATTACAGTTCCTCGCAACCTCGCCTTTGTTACGTTCGTTCGACCCTGGCGCAATATGATTGACAATTGCTAGTTCTACCAGTTGCAACAACAAGTGTTGATAGATGTTTTTCTTCAATATGAAGCATGTGAAGACGAATTTTCTTAACCAGATGGGTATGAGTTCTTTTTATGATCTTGATGATATTATTAATCATTTCAAAACATGAAAACCGGTAGTGAATAATGTCATTGTATAAATAATGACGATGTACTTTTATTGTGATAATGCATTTCCATTATGTGAACCGACCCTACCCAAAAGCTTTAACGATGGTTGGTAATAAATCCATTTACCGAAAAAAAACTAAATTCATAGAAAAAATTTCTTTAAACATCACAAATATTCACTACAACTAGATTGAGGCCCGTGTATTACACGGGTAATTGATGAAAATTTTAAATTTTTAACCATTAAGTGAATTAAAGTTAACAAAATGATCATATATTGTTAATACAATTACAATTTATATGAGAGTTATAGAAATTACATAACTAAGATTACACAAATATGTTACACTACATTTGTGATTGTATTGGTTGGTATACATTGTTTATCAAAAATCAAAATCTTTAGTCCATGTTTGCTTGTAACTCTTTATAAGATAACATATATATCTGCTTATAACTCTTGATATAGCCATGTATAGTTGTCTGTGTGACAAATAAGGTTATTCAAGTACATACCGCGACCCTAGATAAATTATATTATATATCCATGAAACCAAAAAAAAATTATTCATGCACATAAAATAGCATACATTTTGATTAGTTAACATATATGATGTCATTTGAGATCATTTGCTCATGTTTATCCGAAAAAAACAGATTACCTGAACTTGGATATATAATCATCCTTAAAATCTGAAATTGATTAATCATGATAAATTATTTGTTGTTATTAATATTCTGCATATGACAAATTTTAATTAGTTTTATATATTAAAATTAACAATTGTATAATCAAGAAACATATAAAACCTAAATTTAAATATAACAAAATAATTTGTTTCATTTCATATGAATGAAAAATGACAAAGACATACTAACATTAAAGTCATGTTAAAATAACAGTAAATTCTTCATAAAAAAAATTTGTTTATAGTTTTATTATTTTGAATATAAACTATAATAGACACTTTAATTATGTACTACCCAATAGGTAACACTAACATAACCTCAAAGTATTTGTCTAAAAATAAAATTACTAAGTAATATAATATTGAAATGATTTGAATAAATAACTGATAAAAATGATATTCTAGGTTTTCATATACTAAATTATTTTTGGAAAGCGAAAATAGTGGAAAGGGATTGAAACAGATTTTTTTTTTGTTTAAAAATTTGAATTCTTTTAATTAAGTAATTTGTCTTATAAGGCATATTAAATTTAATATATTTGAATGTATAAAAAAAGTATAAATCCAAATCACAAAATATATGTTTCTGGAGCTAGATATTGAGTTATGAAAGAAAATATTGAAAGCTAGATATTGATCTTCTTGTTGCTAACTTTTTATACTATATAAAAAAGTCATATAAATAAATGATAGATAGTTCATATAGTAAATCGTTATTCATATGGATTATAATTATTATATTCAACTTCAATGATTTAATGTTAAACACCGAGATATATATAAAATGTATTTTTCATGTTTGCAATATTTATATAAAATGGTTGAAGAAAATTAAGAAAATACACATTTTCCTGGGTTCAAATACATATGAGAAAATTTAAAATCCAAATTTGAAGCCAATCTTATATACAAAGTTATGTGTTGCTACTCAAATCCCAGTTTAAAAACAAGTTATAGTTTACCTTGATTTTAATTACCTATAATTTTAAAATTTTATTCGAATAGGTTTGCAACTTCAATTTTGATATTTCCTACTTTATTATATTTCACCATTAATGTTAATGAATGAATTAAATAGGATTTACATTCAAGAAAAATAAACTTCAATTTATATATTGAAATGACTTAAAATATAAGGATTAATATTGAAATATTGAAAAAAAGAGGAAGAGGGCTATAAGAGTGACAAGTGACAAAAATAGATAATCATTTATTAGAACAGATAGATATTTTTTACTTCATAAATGAAGCCATATTTCCCAAAGTGTAAAATTCTTTAGTTTATACCAAAATAAACATGGTACCTATTTTAAGAAAGGGGCAAAAATGCAACTTATTAAAATCCCACACCCCACACACAATGACAAATGAACTAAAATTCAATTAAAGTAACCGTTTTAATTCTACCAACGCCACGTACAATTGCTGATGGAGCAGGAAGAAGATCTGTCCTAGGGCACCACATCGTACAACATTATTATAATAATATCAAAAGTTTATTTAACCACTCCATTCTTCAATCCTACGTTCACTTTCTTTATTAAAAATCCACTGACATTACCCCCATTCTAAATTTATCCAATCCTCTACATTTTCATTAATTAATTATATTATGTTTTCCTGATCTGGGTTTCAAGCAACATTTGCAGATTTTACAAATGGATGTAAAACATCATGATTCAATTGTGTACCACGTGGGCATTGTCTTGTGTTTGATTTGGTTACTGTCTTCTTTTAATTACTGTCATCCGTTGGTGTACTTCATCTCTTTCATATATCTGTATCTGGTAAGTCCTACATTACTAGTACAATAATAACAGGTTTGGGACATGTTTTTATTCATTTAGTTTTTTTTAAGGTTCATGATCGGTATGCAATGAGGTTAAAAAGGACAGTGCAGTTTGAGGAGAGGAAACAGGCTAACCAAAAGAAGGTTCTTTCGGATTCCGAATCGGTTCGGTGGCTGAACCATACTATTGAGAGGATTTGGCCTATATGTATGGAAGATATTGTGTCACAAAAGATTTTGCTACCAATTGTGCCTTGGTTCTTGCAAAAGTATAAACCATGGACTGTTGTATGATTCTTGATTTCATTTACTCTTTTTAATTTTGTTGCAAATTTTCCTTTTTTGGCTATTAATTAATAATTATTAAGGAAAGTTTATAGTTTATTTGTTATTGTAGAAAGAAGCTGTGATTCAGAATTTTTACCTAGGGAGATCTCCACCAATGTTTACAGAAATGAGAGTTTGTCGGCAATCGACCGGTGATGATCATTTGGTATATTGTGTTAATATGCTGTCTCTAAAATGGGATTTAAAATGATAATATTCATTTTATTTTGGTGCTTTCTAAGTTGATATGATTATTATTACTGTTTTAAGGTTCTAGAGTTAGGGATAAATTTTCGGACGGCTGATGACATGAACGCGATACTTGCTGTGAAATTGACGAAAAGATTGGGGTTTGGAATGTGGACGAAGATGCATTTAACAGGAATGCATATTGAAGGAAAGGTGTTACTTGGGGTGAAGTTTGTGCCAACATGGCCTTATTTAGGGCGGCTGCGGGTGTGCTTTCTTGAACCGCCATACTTTCAGGTGACTGTGAAACCTATTTTTGCTCATGGGTTTGATGTTACTGAACTACCCGGGATTGCTGGATGGCTGGTTAGTATATTAGATTCACCTGAAATCTGTCATACACACGCGTGTGCACACTTAGTTTGCGTTTAATGTGTTTTTTTCTATACTTGCTTAGGATAAGCTTCTCACACTTGCATTCGAGGAAACGCTTGTTGAGGTGATTTTCTATAAACTTTTCTGTATATGTATGTAAGCACAGACTGCTATTCAAGTATTTAGATAGCGTATGAATGGTTTCTGATCCAAGTGTTGACTGTCTTTTGCAGCCTAATATGTTGGTAGTTGATATTGAGAAACTTGTTTCACCTCAGCCAGGTAACTAAAATACAACCTATAAATATTTGGGAACTTAGAGTTGTCAAGTTTGACTCATTTACTTATTAACGGGTCAGCCATTTTGGTTTTGAAATATTCCAAATGGGTCGGACGGGTCAAACATATAATCACAATATATTGTTGGCAAACAATATGAACACGTTGCTTATTTATAAAAATATATAAGCCAGACAAAAAATTGTTTACAGGTTGACCCCTCCCAGCTCGGTTCCGATGTGACCCAAAACACAACACAATATAATCAGGTTCTGGGTTGGCATATTTGACCCGTTTATTGAATGGGCCATGTTCGGGTTGACCTTTTAATTAAACATGGCCGTGTTCGGGTTGACTTGTTTAAAAAGTTTAGCTAAACATGCCAACCCGCCAAGCTGTTTAGTTAAACAGGTTGACCCACTAACCCGTTTATGACCTGTTTGACCTATTTTATACGACTCACCAAAACCCAATTAACACGTTTACAATTTCATTATTACCCGTCAGCCCTTTTGACACATTTAGATAAGTGGGTTAAACAGGTCACCGACCCGTGTTCGGGTTACACGATTAAGTGTGTGCGGGTTAGTGTTAATGTTTTTTTAAACAAATAAATATACGGGTCATGTTCAGGTAGAACAATAGAACAATTCACCCCGCCAACCCGACAGGATTGACAATTTGATACCCTAGCTAAATTACATGTTGAACCTATTTTGACCCGTTTGACCTGACAAATTTTACCACCTCTTCATTCTAACCAATCTTCAATTTACAGAACCTTGGTTTTCTGTTGACGCAAAAGAGCCGGTTGCATATGCCTTAGTGGAGATCGTTGCAGCAACAGACATGAAACCGTCCGACATGAACGGTAACTTCACATAAAAAAAGTGCAAAATCTTTCAAGCCCATTTCAATCACTAAATAAGTAACTAGAAATGAACTCTTTACAGGGCTAGCTGACCCATATGTAAAGGGTCAACTTGGCGCATATAGATTTAGAACCAAAACACAAAGGAAGACATTATCTCCAAAATGGCAGGAAGAATTCAAGATCCCAATTACCACATGGGAATCACCCAATCTTCTAATCATACAAGTCCGTAACAAAGATCACTTTATTGATGACATCCTAGGGTTCGTTATTATCTTTATCAAACTCGTGTTTCGGTATCTAATCTAGGGGTGTGCATTGGTCTCTTTGGGTCGTTTTGGCTCAAACTGAACCAAAAACCAAAAATTCGGAGTTCGGGTTTTTGAAACCATTCAGTTTCGGTTTTTTGGTTTTCACAATGAATTTTGTTCAGTTTCGATTATGCCATTTTGGCCTAAACTTTTTGGGCCACACCATTTATAAAAGTTTATAAATTGATTTAACATTCAAAAAATAAAAACTGCAATCCATAAACTCTAAAGTCGGTTTTATGGGTCCGGTTCGGTTATAAACGCCGGTCGGTCGGTTCAATATTTTCAGTTTTCGGTTCACCAAAACCGAGACCGAACCGAAAATTCGGTTTTTGAAAAAACATAAAACCAAATTGTCTGATTATCCGGGTCCTTTCCGGTTATAAAAGACGGTTCTGTTTTATCAGTTTTCAGTACACACAAAACTGAAACCGAGAATTCGATTTTTGAACAAACATAAAACCAAACAATCGGTTTTGGGTTGGATTCGGTAATATTAGTCACGGTTCGGTTATTTCAGTTTCATTAACACCCCAAATCTAATCTCCGCGCTTATATGATTTGGACTTGTTTTAGTGATTGTTCTATAAAGATCAATGATCTTAGAGACGGCCAGAGACATGACATGTGGCTACCTCTTCATAACATTAAAACCGGACGATTACACACCGCGATAAGAATAATTGAAGTGGACACAAAGGTAACCGAACTACCATGTGACGCTGAAGTTACGTCAGGTGAGTTAAAGGAAGAATCGTTTGCAAGTGACCCGGCCCATAAACTGACAGATGACTTTGAACCCATTGATGTTAAAGGTCAACGGGCCACCGGTATATGGGTCCACCATCCGGGTACAGGGGTCCCACAGGTTTGGGAGCCCAGAAAGAAAAGCAGGGTTGAGAAAGGTAGTGAGTCAGTGGGCTCCACCACAAAATCTGGATCATTTCTGGATGATGCAAGTTTCTCTGATGATAGTTTTGATGGTAACAGAATGAGTGCAAGAAACCGGGTTAAAAGAGGGTTAAGTAAAATCGGGTTGGTTTTGAACCGAACCCTTAAAAATGATAATGAAAGATATAAAGGGTTAAAGAAAGTGGATAGTGAGAATAACTGGGAATCACAGTCTCCGTCTCCGCGCCAAAATGTTAGGGCTGTTAATGATAACGGAGTCACGGTCAACTTGGTCATGGAAGATAATATTTTGTCCCCGGTTGACCCGAAGCTGGATGGAAGCGCGCCCGAAAGCCCAAATAACAGGAAAGTGAAAGATGTGACTAAACGGATTCTGAAACACGCGGGGAACTCAGCACGAAGTATGAGGCATGCCTTCTCGGGTAAAGGGTCTAGAATGAGAAGAGATGCTGAGATGGCAGTGGAGTCGGATTCTTCTTTTGACGGTTCGATTCCATCCCCTGGTTTTGGAGTTGAAGGAGATGTGAGTCCGCGTGGCACTGAGGATTATGATGTGGAAGATGATGAGACAAATCTTGATGATAATCTTGAAAGCCCATTACTAGAATCTTGAAAGATTATACTTTGTTGTACTTCTTTTTATTAAATATAATATGTAAATGAAAGTGTTAGTAACAGATTTAACAAATTTTAATTAATTTATGTATTTAACAAATTTAACAAATTTTTAATGCTAGTTTGTCAACAGTTGTGTTATCAGAGATTATACAATGAAGGATTTGTTTCCACATTGCTAATTTTGGTACAAAACCATCTTCTATCATTTGTTTCAAAACCAAATCGATATCTTCCACGCGGTTTTCTTCACAAAGGCCACTGATTAACGACTTGTACGAGTTAAAACTCGTAACCATCTTCTTGGATGACATCTTTCGCGTTAAATTCATAGCCTCGGTGTACTTTCGGCTATCGATCAACGCATACAAAACCTCTTGGTAAGTGCTAGCCACGGGTTCACATCCTTTTAGCAACATGGTCTTATAAAGCTCAATACTTTCTTCAACTTTACCATTTTTCCTTAAACCCGAAATCAGCACGTTCATCAAGATTGTATCCGGCTCAATTCCCGCCATTTCCATCTTCTCCAATAACGAAAACGCTTCTTCAACACGATTGTTTTCACACAACCCGTGCATCAAAGCCGAGAAACTTCTCACATTCGGCTGACACCCTTGTTTAGGCATTTCATCGAACACTTGGCGTGCGGCATCAACATCTCCATTTTTACACAACCCATTGATCATAATATTCAAACAACACGAATCAATCTCTACCCCTAACCTCCCAGCACTCATGTACACCTCGTGAATCACATCAAAATTCTTGGTGTTCACTAGCAAATTTAACACAAAATTAAACGTTTTAGCCGTCGGCCAGCAACCATAACTCGGCATATCGCAAAGGGTCTCGATCACTCGGTTTATTCGACCGGCACCCAACCCGTAAACCCTGATCACATTATAGAAAAACCCATCAGAAAGCCTGCACCTTTTTTCAAGTTTGATTCTTTTCATCACTTGCTCAATTCCATCAAAGTTGTTGGCTTTTGAAAGGTTGTTTATTACTGACGTGTAAAGGGCTTCATTGGGTTTATAATCTTTGCGCTTTGAGAGTTGATCTAATATATTGAGGGTGGAATTGGGATCTTTTAGGGTTTGGAAAATCTTGATTACTTCAGTTGGGCTTAGCCAGTCTTTATGGTTTCGTAAATCAAGTGAAGCAATTGAATGATATCCTGCTGATCGAATGAATAGGTGATGAACACTGCGAATACAGATTGAACGACAGATCATTGTTAGATTTGAAGGAAACAGGACGACGCTCACAAATTGCTGGCTTGTTGTGGTCCTGAGGAATTGGGGCTTACAAAACAGCTTAAATTACTAATTTAACCCTGGTTTTTTATATTTTAGAAAGTTAACATACAAATTAAATTAACGTGTTAACAGTGAGAATCAAATAGTGTAACTAAGGGTGGCAATCATGACCCAACTACATAAATTTGGGTTATTTTGGACTTTAAATACAAAAGTTATGGGTTGTTTTGAGTATGATATAATTCTCACGGCGGTTAAGATGGATAAATTCAAAAGTTAAAGAAAAGACATCTGGGTCAAGATGGATTCTAAAAAGAAAGATCACGGGTCAGGATGGATAATTTGTAAATCAAGTTTTTCTAGAACGGGTCTTTCATATTCAATTATGTGCTCTTCAAAAACCCTAAAGGCCATCGCCGCTACTCATCCATCGTCACCACTTATTGCCGCCGGTAGTCCATCATCACCGGTCATCGTCGGCAATCAACTCTAGTTATTTCTTCTCGCTGTAGATCTATTAAAACAATTCCGTCGCCGCTGCACCTCGCCGTCACTTCTAGACCCTTGGTTGAGTTTGTGTTGCTTTGATTTTGGGTAATGTATTCAACTATTCATAGTTCAAAATTCTTTGGTCTTATTAATTTTATGATTGTTAAGGCTTATTAGTCAATTGGATTATATATTCCTATGAAAGGGTATACAATACTAAGGTTTATTAGTCAATTGGATTATTAGTCAAAAATATATTTATGCACACGATATTATTAAGTAAGGAATTTGTATGTTTAAGACCACTGTGGTTTATTAAAAACTCATGCTATTGTAGTAAAAATAATTGAACTAATTTTGGTTAACTTTCAAGCATTGAATTAGGTTAAAATTTAACAAGCACAATCATTATGTTGGTGTTTTTTTTAAATCCTATAATTGAATTATACAAGTCCCATCCTATAATTTTATTTATTTCTTTGTAGGAGACAAAAATCATGTCGAGTAACACTAAGTTTGACGATGAGGTAGTTTATTTAACTCGAGTAAGGATCATTCAGTAGTTTGGAATTATATTGATAAATTATCGGTTGGAAAATATGGGGTTAAGGCTATGCGTAGTGGAGGGGCTACAATTGGGGGCGAATTGCGCCGTGTGGCGCCCAGTCAGCAAGGGGTAAGAATTTGTTTTTGGGGTGTCATAATGTAGGGGCTACAACTTATAATATAATAATATATATATAATATATATATATGTATATATAACACACACATTCATACATGCCGGCCCCACCACCACACATTTCACCCCTTCTTCCAGGCGAGGAGAAGACCTCGCCCCCGCCCCTTTTCGCCCAAAAATCGCCCGAGGGCGGTACTTCGCGCCCAAAATCGCTCAAATTGTAGCCCCACTACACATGGCCTAAGAAGGGGAAATGTAAGGCTTGTGAAAAGGTGTATAAGGCTGATGTCACACCCCGAAAACCTCATAATAATAATTTCAGCGGAAGTCTTTACAACTAAACAAATTTTCGGGCGGTGACAGTTGTTAACCGGTAGCCAATCATAATAACACAATGTTAAATATAAAATATTAAACATATTATTTAAATATCAGAGTTTACATAGTTTTTATTATAAAAACTACATTACGGTCCCACACACTTCTTTATTCAAACACCTACAACACGCTCCACGCCTCCTCGCGAAATCTTCATTTACCTGTAAAACATTTTTAAATAATATTTGGGTCAACGCGAATGTTGGTGAGTTATTCCTGAGAAAAACTTATTGTATAAATATAGACAATTTATATATAAATAACACATGAATATAATAGTGTACGGCTATTATACTCCCAACAGTACCGATCTGTACACGGTACAACACGATAACGAAACCAGCATTTTACCTTTATGCACAAAAAAGCGTTATTTGTAAACTAGCTATGAATACAACGCGTGTATGACTACCAATTTGATAACTCGAAACGTACCATACTCGAAATATTCCCACTTTTAACCCAACGCGAATGGAAGTGGGGGGCGTCACCCCGATAGATCTACCAACATTTCTGTGCCCTTAATTCGGTTAACAGTTATTTAACCAAATTGATTCATCCCATAATAACGACAATTTGTAAAGTATAATGCGCTTTCAAATCATATATATAAATACGAATATAGATATACAATATGCTTTTCGGAGGAAGAACTCACTTTCGGTTTTGGTACGCGTCCAATTGCTCGTGTCCTATCACGTTTGTTAATTTTAAGTTCGGGTTTAACCAAAATTGGTTTAATATATACATACATACATATATATATATATATAGGGTAAAGTTAAAATACAAATGATAACAAAAATGAGAAGGGTGAGAAGGAATCCAGTCCATTGATCTTAGATTTGAATGGCTGAGATTAATTTAATTAATAAAAATTAATGAAAAGGGCATGAAGGTAGTAACTCATCTTTGTTGACTTTCTCTCTCCACATGCAAGGCACATGTCAATCCCCCCATCATTTTAAAATGTCCATAACTTTTTCATATGACATTATTTTTTTTAAAAAAATTCACCATAATAATAAGCGTTTTTTTATCTTTAATATGAGTATCATATTGTTATATATAAAAAAAATTAACGGGTTTTTTTAATTGTGTTTTTTTATTGTTCATTGTGTCATTGTGTAATATGTTGTTTCCATTGTGTTTTACGTTTCAAGTCATTGTATTATACGTATTCACCATTGTGTCTTACGTTTTAGGTCATTGTGTTATACGTATTCACCATTGTGTCTTACGTTTTAGGTAATTGTGTTATACGTATTCACCATTGTGTTTTACGTTTCAAGTTATTGTGTAACATGTATTAAGCATTGTGTTTCATGTATTAGATAAAAAGACACAATGGTGTGCGAAAAGACACAATGACGAAAAAAGACACAATGATAAGCGAAAATACACAATGGTGTGCGAAAAGACACAATGACGAAAAAAGACACAATGACGAAAACAGACACAATGATAAGCGAAAAGACACAATGGTGTGCGAAAAGACACAATGACGAAAAAAGACACAATGGTGTGCGAAAAGACACAATGGTGTGCGGAAAAAGACACAATCACGAAAAAAGACACAATGATGTGCGAAAAGAGACACAATGACGAAAAAACACACAATGATACGCGAAAAGACACAATGACGAAAAAAGACACAATGGTGTGCGAAAAGACACAATGACGAAAAAAGACACAATGATAAGCGAAAAGACACAATGGTGTGCGAAAAGACACAATGGCAAAAAAAGACACAATGACGTGCGAAAAAAGACACAATGGCGAAAAAAGACACAATGGTGTGCGAAAAAAGACACAATGACGAAAAAAGACACAATGGTGTGCGAAAATACATAATTACGAAAAAAGACACAATGATAAGCGAAAAGACACAATGATGAAAAAAGACACAATGGTGCGCGAACAGACACAATGATAAGCGAAAAGACACAATGGTGTGCGAAAAGACACAATGGCGTGATTTTTGTTTTAAATTTTATATAACAAAAATCATACTCATATTAAAGATAAAAAAACGCGTGTTATTGTGATGATTTTTTTTTTTAAATATCATACGAAAAAGTTATAAACGTTCTAAAATGTTGGGGGTATTAACATGTGCCTTGCATGTGGAGAGAGAAAATGTGTACAATTACCTCTATACCCTTTTTCTTTTGTCCCCACTTGACACATGTCAATTATTTATAGCTTCTCACACTTCTCATTTTTGTTACCCTTTGTAGAATAACTTGACCCTATATATATATATATATATATATATATATATATATATAACCTTAATCTAAAAATTCACACAAGCACACAACACATAAAATTACTAACTTATAATTATATAAATACACACTTAAAATATAAACAAGTAATAATCAACCAATAATTGTTTTATTTGATAATTTCAATTAAATATAAAAATTATTTCTTTTAGTTTCTAGTATTTTGGAAGTTTTAAGTTTTTATTTTATTTCAAATTTTGACTCTATTTTAGCTGGTTTTGTCGGTTTTGAACTTAAAAACGAACCGATTGTCATTTTGTGAAAGCTTTTAGTTTTAAATTATAAAACACACTTTTTATATAGTTTTTCAATAACAATGATATGGTTTTCATTTTTGTTACCGATTTCATAAAGATACTCATTTTAACGTTTTTGTGTCGGTTTTCGCGACACGAACCGTGTTGGTTTAAGTTTTGCTATATTTGACTTTTCTTATACTTTAACTTATGTTAAATATAAGAATATCATGACTTTAGAAGCTGTTTTAATTCAATTCCAAAAACTAATGCCGGTTTACGTTAAAAGTTGAACTTTCCGACCGTTAATGTTACCGACAAGCTATATAAGTCATAATGTCTAAACTAAACCATTTGGCACAGAAAAATATACATATAATATCAAGTAATACATCATCACATTCATGTTTGATCATCTAACACCAAGTATGCACACAAAACAAATTTTTCATTACACATGCTCAAGCCTTAGCTTAAGCTTTTAACAATACAATGAGTATGTTGTTTCTATAATCTCTACAAGGTGTTTATATACCAAACTTTCCAGATCTTAACAACCCATAATATAGTCCTAATCCATCCCATTATTATCCTTTAAACAAAAACATTCTTGGTTCTTTAACAACAAAGTTTCTATATTTAGCAAAATCGGTTATTTTAACAACTTCCATTTAATTCAAGCTTTCAAATGTATTTAAGTGTAACTTATTTCTATCTCATTCAACTAGTTTGATAGAAAACTTTTAACAATTTATTAAACACTTGTTCGTAGTTTTTCCATTTACCCATTAACAAAGTTACTATTACTAGTAAGTAGCATTTTTACCAATCTTATTATTATCCCAAAAATTTTCACAATAGAGTTTACTAAAGTAATCCTAACCACAAGTCTTTAATTACTTATACAAGATTATGTTCACTTATCAAACCAATCTTACAAAACCTCTTTTACAATTTACAAAGTTTCTTTTATTAGTATTTTTAACACAAATTCTTGTTTGCTTAAGTTACCAAGTTCCATGCATCCTAGTACTTCTAGTTGACTTTTATTCCTTTTCATATGTCCCATTCAATCACTTACTTTGTCATTTTCAATCCATATCAAAATCAATATAAGACAAGCATGAACTTTATGATCAAAATCAAGTTTTTGGTATTACTTGCATGTGCAAGTAAACTTTTCAAAACAATCAAATCCCTACACTTTTGTCAACCCTTTTTCCAAGATCCCGTTTACCTTTTCAAAACCATTATTAACATTACTTACAACTTTTCAAGTAATCTTTAGTAAATCAATCAAGTGGGTTTTCAAAATTATCAATTATTTTCAACCATTTTAACATTTAACAAGTTAACAACTCCATATCATTACCCAAACCAAAACCCACGGCCAATGTGGGTGTTTTTACCCATAATCCATCTTTAATCTTTTGACCATTTTCATTATTATAACAATACTTAACCCATTTGTTAAACAAACTCAAGTAAGCTCAATATGGACAATCTAAACAAGCTAATATGTAAATACAAATAGTCCTATAATCAACAAAACCCATCTTATACATTCACACACAAACTCACGGTCACAAGCACACTAAAATCAAGCTTTAATAATTATGTAACAACTAATGTATCCAAATCTTGAAGTGGGTTACCTTGGATTTAGGTTTTAGGTGACTAAGGAGGTGATAATGTGAACTTGTGTTAGCTATAATTGTCACACCCGCACTTAGGGCCTAGGTGTGTGACCAATAGTTGGTACCTGTTTTGAAAATATATCAGAGTTTAGCGGAAGTCTTTAATTAATTTATAATAAAATATTAATTTATATTTTGAAACCTTTATTTATAATAAATATTAATTTAATTGAAAAGTTTCTCAGATAATAAATATCCGAGTGTTTGATTTATAAACCTCATTTTTACAAATCATGTTTAAATATTGTTTACAATATTTTAATATTTAAAAACTGAGCCATCTCTACCTTGCGAGCATCTATCTTCTTGGATGGCTATAATTCCTTGCTACCTGTGCTAACTTTACTTCTTGTGACATTGGGGGAAAAATACGTCAGCGATATGCTGGTGAATCGTTGACTCTAAAAACATTTTATAAATCTTTCATTGACTGACAAGATAGTTTTCATGAAACTATCTCAGTAGAAACGTCTATTATTTCTGGGATTGTGCCACTGCCATACACACACAATTACGGTTCTCCGGGAGTTGCCACCCTTTGGAGAACTTTTATTATAACCTCTAGTCTGCGGCCACGTAGCCTTGACTGATAGACTAGATTGATTATGTTTGGATCCAGACACATGTGTACTCGGTCTGAGTTGCTTTTATTTTCTATCTTGTATTTTAATAGGGATCACGTAATCCCATAAATCTCTTTTAGACTGTCTTTGTTTAAGATAAACAACCCATTTATCTTGACTGATTGAAAAAGGTTTAACGTATTCACCTGTGACTGTCTGTTCTGAATGATGTGGTGATCTCGTTTGAAAACCTTTGTGAATGAATGAATGATTGATTGAATGATTGACCTATAATAAAATAGGTTTATATAAATACCCGGATCGTCTTTTAATCCGGCTACAGGCCTTTAGTCTGGTTTTTATAGCTTAAACCTTGATTGATCTTTTGTTTAAATGAAATATTTTGATATGAAATCTTTCTATATATTTGCTAACTATGTGAGTCAATTATCTCTATCCTTTGTAAATATCTTATATATCTTAAAAAAATAAGAAATAATGTATTAACTATATCCTTTAAAAATTCTATCTTTCTTAAAGAAACATTATTTTAATTTATTTATTATATTTATAATTCTTTGATCAAGGTCTAGGCTATACCCCTGACTAAGGTCTAAGCCTGTATTATTTTATTAATATTTTATTCGGACAGAATTCTTACCTTGCTTAGCTTATTATTTTCTAGATTCTCGGGCAGCACTTCGACGCTTGCACGTACTTTGAGAATCTTGATCAATAACTCCTCGGCACGCAAATCGAGGCAACGTTCGGGGGTTTCCGGGTAGTGCACGTACTTCGAGACAGAATGTCGGGTCGTCTCGAGTCGGCACGGTTTACGAGGTCGTCACGCGTTACAAGGTTGGCACGCAAAACGAGGTGCGCAGATTGTCGGATTGTCGGTACGAACTTCGAGGTGTCGTCGGTATATGGTGCGGATTACGAGGTTATATTTGTCGGGTCGGTGGCACGGAAAACGAGGTAGAGAGAGAAAGTTCTAGAGAGAGAGAGATTTTGGTGTGCAAATGAAGGTGCCAAGCACCCCTATTTATAAGCTGAAAAACGAACCATCGCGGTACGCGATGGTTGATGAAAACCCCGTCGCGTATCGCGACGTAGGTTTGATGAATCACCGGTAGCGTCGCCACGTGTCGCCACGTGGCGGACGTGGTGCCACGTGGCAAGACATGGTGCCACCATGTGACACGTGGCGGGACACGTGTTACCTCGTCATGCCTTTATGCCACGTGGTGACACGTGTCATCCTGTCAGACCTCGTCATCGCGGTACGCGATGACGTTGGGTTTTGGTTCGTCGCGTATCGCCGTCTGCCCATTTATTTAGTTTAGAAAACCTACCCATCGCGGTACGCGATGGGCCTCCTTCTGATCCGTCGCGTATCGCGATCGGACAGGAGAACAGAATTTTCTCTTTTGGTCCTTGGACTTTGATATTTGGTATTTTTAGACCGAAATTTTTGTGATGTTACAATAATCCTTCCCTTGGCTTCCTACTCCTTGTTATTTGCTTATACTTCCACCAAAACTCCTAATCTTCAACAATGGTGTGTATAATAATTTTGAAATGGTGAGATGTAAGGGAGGTGGTGGTGGCCGGTTTTATTGAGAGTGAAAGAGGTATAGGGTTGATGTGTTGTATTCTAGGGTGTTGTGTTGGAGCATGGGTGAGTTTACAAGTAATCTCAAGTAATCATTGTATGTATGTATATAAATAATATTATAATATGCAAGTGGGTTGGGGTTGTGGGAAAATGGCGGCCGAGAGAGGGGTGAGGGAGTGGAAGAGTTGGTGTTAAATAATAACATATGTTATTATCTAGGTGTTAAGGTTTAACGTATCTCGTAATTTATCTAGCCAAACGACATCCGTTTCTAATAATTTTTATCAAACTTTGAGTGAAATTAGATTACAGTCAATGTCTGCCTAAAAACATAATTTTCTGAAATACTTGATGTCGGGTCCTTACGGTGTTCTCTACTGGCTTTCGATTACTTATTTTCTAGTTTTCGCGATTCAAACCTTCTAAAATTAAGTTTATATACTATCTCTAATATCCTAACATAAAATTTAATTTTTTGAGGTCATCTTGTCATGTTTAGGAATTTATCCATTTTGAGTCGTTACCCGGTATCACTCTGTACCCTGCTTGCTACACGACAAAATTTAACTATTTCGGGTTCCGTAATTTAAAACTCAACTAAAATCAAAGACTCTAGGTAAAAATATTATTCCTATATATTTAATTTACTAATTAATACGCGATTACGGATAAGATAATTACCAGATTAGTCTAATTTTTGGCGATTGTCACAGCTGACAAGGGAACAAGTAAGTGTTTCGACATGATGAACCTGGCCCACCAAGAAAACGTGTCCCGTTAGATCAAGCAATGTATAGGGAAAAGTAGCGTATACTATCATTAAACGTAACTATCCTTTTAGCTATGTGGAACACGAGGCAACAAGAGAACTACGTAGATTTTTAAATGGAGATGTGATTCCTATAACAAGAAACACTGCGAAAGCGGATGTTTTAAGGATTTATGATAGAGAGAAGACAAATCTTAAAGAAAAGTTACAAAATGTATCTAGTAGAATATGTTTGACTGCTGATCTATGGAATTCTATCACGACAGATGGATATATGGCATTGACGGCTCATTATATCGATGAGAATTGGGTTATAAGAAAAAGCGTGTTAAACTTTCGAGTTATACCACCTCCACATAGTGGCAAACTTTTAGCAGAGTACGTGATTAATTTTTTAGCAGAATGGGATATTGAGAAAAAGGTTTTTACGATCATACTGGACAATGCTATAAATAATGATGTTTTAGTATATCGTTTAAGTAGTCACTTGAATTGGAATAATGTTTTAGTTTGTGGAGGAGAATTTACTCATGTGCATTGTTGTGCACACGTTTTAAATCTTATTGTTCAAGGGGGACTGAATGTAATTGAAGGAGCCATTGAGAAGGTTCGAGAGTCAGTAAAATATGTTAGAGGTATAGATGTCCAGTAGTTTTTGTTAAATATAGAGTCAGTAAAATATGTTAGAGGTATAGAGGTATAAATATGAAGCCATGTTTAGGTAAATGTGTTAGGGGTTATTAACTTTTGAAGGTATAGATGTCCAGTAGTTTTTGTTTGGGGTTTAACTTTCATGTTTAATCTGTTGGCTTAGAGTAGATTGATAAATTTGGATATTTGAACATGTTTTGAATTACTATTAGTTTTGATGCTATAGTTGGATCTTTTAACATCTTTGAATTTCTCATGTTATTCTATTTTTTTTATTATTTGATTTGATCGCATGAATTTATTTCAAATTTCTATAACAATAATTGCACTAAGATGTTAGTGATGAACTTATTAAGTTAAAACAAAAGCATCAGTTAGCATGCTATTAATTGAATTTGATTTTATATCTTTTATTATTAAAGTGATAAGAAATAGTTTAGAAAAATAAAATGCAACAAAATAAATTTAGAAAGAAAAAGAAAAACACAAGTTAAAATAGTTAAGGTTTAATACAAAGTGAGAAACTGAGAATGGTAGCCTTTAAATGGTTGAGAACTTGAGACTAAAAACCCTTACAAAAAAAATACTCATCTTGATCCAAATTCATCCTGACCCAAACCTATCTTGACTCAAATCCATCTTGACCTCCTTTTTTAAATTATCTATCCTGACCCACACCCATCCTAACCCAAATCCATTATGACCCAAAAACCCAACCCAACCCAACCCAACCCATCCAATTTGCCACCTCTAAGTGTAACTATATTTACAGTAGTGTAATTATATAACTACACTATAGTATAATTACACTACGTGATTCTCACAGTTAACACGTTAATTTAATTTATATTTGATCCAAACTATTTTTATTATATCCTAAACAAATTTAGAGGCTATCTTTGAATCAATAAGAGGTAGAGTGTGTTTTGTTACACCTTTTAATGGCCCATGAAGCCTCTTAATGGTTAAGTTTGAAAAATATGTTAAATTTCAGATATTACCTCTTAATCAGTCAGACATCTCATTAATTTTGTACAAGATTTCCAAACAACCTCTTAGTGGGATAATTACCTTTGACGTCAATGTTTCTTTTTTGCAATACTAAGGAAATTACCTAGGATAGAAAACAAAGGATGTTATAGTTGACTGAGTCTGCTTATGTTAAAAGGGTGCTAGAAAAAACACATATTGTAGCTCATTTCAAGTTTTCTTGTAATGGCTCTCCTATGTCCGATGATTAAAGGGTATATATGGAAGTGTGTCTTATGCAAACACTGGTGGCAGTTTAATTTACTTGTATCAGACCAGGCATTGGTTATGCAGTGTGTATTGTGAGTAGGTACATTGTCAATCCAGGTAAAGGCTTATCGGGATGACGGGTTGTTGTAAAATGGGTTCTAAGGTACTTAAAAGGAACTTAAAGTGTTGGATTGGTATTTAGGCAAGAAACCAGTAACATGGGTAAAATGATCAATGGATTTGTGAATGATGATTATGCTACGGATATGGACAAAGTGAGGTTCATTACTTGCTATGCTTTTCAAGTCATGGATAATATTGTCAGTTGGAATGGTTAAACTTGTTTCCTTAGAATTTTAGTTATAATGGTCCTAAACTTCGGGGACCTATTGCTACAAGTTTTTGTTAATTGGTTCGGTTCTTGTTCGCTATGAACAGTACACGTTCGTGTTCTTCTATTACACATTTCTTTGGTGTTTTTCATAACAATTCTAACACAATTGGTGATGTATCATTATGAGTACGTGGCAACAAAATTATACTCTATGCTGGGTTACTTAAATAGATTATAAGCGTGACTCACCTTAGCTCAAAATCTATACAATCCATCTTCACTCAGCTTTACTTGAAAATTATAGTTTCCGAACTTTTTTAATCTACTGCAAGTGGGGAGTACATAGAAACATGTATATATGTAAGTGTTATAAAACATGAATAATAACTTATTTATTCCAAACTGAATGCTTATTACACAGGATTGCAACAAGATAAGAACAAGTGGGTACAAAACCCGAGAACCCTCCATTTATATGGTAGTGGTGAAAGAATCAACAGCACATAATTCCAAGACTTTAGCCGGTGATTACGGGATCCAATTCCAAGAAGACACTCCTTTCCAAACAAGGGATGCAGCTTGATAATAACACCGACAATGATACAACAAAGATATTCAGGCCCAAAAGACAAGATGAAAACCAGCCATATGCAAAATAAGAAAAAAAAAACCCAATAATTAATAGAGGATTATAATTTGAAATAAATACTTATATTTTAACACCCCCCCCCCCCTCAATTTATTAATCCGAACATGTCATACATAGATAATTTGTTAGTCAAGAAATCATGTTGAGTTGCCAACAAACCTTTGGTGAACACGTCTGCCAGTTGTTCATTGGAATCGATGTGCATAGTCTTAATAAGCCCAGCATAGATTTTTCCACGAAAATAAAATAAATCTACCTCAAAATGCTTCGTCCGGTCATGAAAGACAGGATTTGCTGCTATGGAGATAGCAACATTGTTGTCACAAAACAACTTAATGGGGGATTAACTTGAACATGAAGCTCCTTCAAGAGATTGGTCAGCCACACAACTTCACCTGCGGCAGCGCACATAGACCTGTATTCAGCTTCAGCCGAGGACCTGGATACGGTCTCTTGCTTCCTACTTCTCCAAGAAACCAATGACTGTCCTAAGAAAATGCAATAACCGGTGACCGACCTTCTAGTCTCTAGACATTTAGCCCAGTCAGAGTCAGCATAGGCTCGTAAATTCAGATCTGAGCCTTTGATGAGTAAAATTTCTTTGCCCGGTGCCCTTTTTAAATACCAAAGTAAGCGAAGGGCGAGTTGTAAGTGAGAATTGGTGGGTTTGTGCATATATTGACTTAGGAATTGCACCGCATAAGAAATGTCTGGTCACGTGTGGGATAAAGAGATTAGTTTTCCCACCATTTTTTGAAAACCTATAATGTTTGTTAAAAAGGTTTCATTTTTCTTACAAAAGTTCATAACAGAATGATGTTGTTCATGTTGGAAGTTTTTAATGTGTGAATGAAGTCTTAAGAAGACAGTGGTAAAAAGTTGTCCCACATCGGATTGGGAACAAAATAATGAGTGGTATTTAAGGTAGAGCCCTTACCACTCATTTGATTCTTTATGACATGTTTTACCACAAGTCCTACGCGCGCAGGGGGGGTGCAAATTTGGGTTTCTGGACTAGAAATTCATCGAACTCGTGCGTGCCCGCACGAATGCAACACCGAAAACCCGAGCCCACGTGAGACGATTTTTTGAATTTGTTTTGAAATTCAAAAAGCTGGTCTAATCAATACAATTAATAATCATTATGAGAATGATTATGATTTTCAGTTTTATAATCTGCACTAATGGCCATTATTTGATATTATTATTATTTAATGGTCATTAACAATATTGATTATTGAGTGTAATTGTATGGCTATATAAACAGGACCAGTCTTCAGTTTAAGAAACACCAACACACTTCATCTTCTTCCTCTCTACTGCAGCAATATTATTTTCGCTTTCGTTTTCAGGCAAGTGATCAGTTCGGCAGAGCACCGATTCTGTTTCGAACCGGAGTACCCTCGGAACAGACCGCGAATCTGTTTAAGGGAATTGTGTTAAACACAAGCCCGGTTTACTGTTTCGTTTATATTCGTTTCTTTTTCGTGATTTTATAATACAAGATTTCCAACAGTTCGATGGGTGTGTTGAAGGTTTGCATGCACTAAGACCAAATTCAGTAAGAAGATCAATGCAATACTTTCTCTGAGAAAGACAAATATCTTTTTCAGATCTTAGGGCTTCTATTCCAAGAAAATATTTTAGTAATCAAAGATCTTTGATTCAAAAGGTTGAGTTTAGCATTTGTTTTACTTTGTTTATTTCAGTTAGGTCATTACCGGTTATCACAATGTCATCCACATACCCGAGCAAAATCACAAGAAAAGAGTTATCACTTTTAATGAAAATAGAGTAGTCACACATGCTTTAGACAAAGCCCCATTTGGTTAAAGTCCCCACCAGTTTTTCATTCCACATTCTAGGAGACTGTTTTAGACCATATAAGGATTTGTTTAGTTTACAGACCATGTGGAGAAAAACAACCTTTAGGAAACCGCATGTAGACTTCCTCATTTAGATTTCCATATAAAAAATCATTGTTAATGTCCAGCTGAAAAATCGGCCAGTTTTTTTCAACAACAAGGCTAAGCACACACCTAACAGTTACCATTTTAACAACAGGAAAGAATGTTTCATCAAAATCTACTCCTTTTTGACTATATCCTTTAGCAACAAGTCTAGCCTTATATCATTCAATTTCACCATTAGATTTATATTTGATTTTATAGACCCATTTACAACCTATTGGTTTTCTATCCTTAGGTTAATCAACAAGGGTCCATGTGTCATTTCTATTTAAAGCCTCCATCTGTTCATTCATGGCATTCATGCAATTAGAATCGTTTTTGGCTTCAAAGAAACTTTTTGGTTCAACTGATTTGTTTAGGCAGGTAGCAAAACATTGACTTTCGAAATAAGTTTGAATAATTTACTACTTTTTCCATTTCATATTTTACTTTTTCTTCAACGATAAAATCATGTAGTTTTTTTTTTGTATAAAGGAATTCCTAGTTTACTTTCTAACCGGAACACTAGGAACACTGGATCCCTCAGGAGAGACTGTTTTGTCATTGGTAGTTTCCAGCCCTACTCATACCATCAGTCGAACCAAGAGGCTGCTGTGGATGAGCCTTGCCGTCAAGGTTTTCAGACTGGGCACTAGGCTGCTGATCAGTACTTATGACCTTACTGGGATCCCTCTCCTCATCATCGGGTATTACACTCTTAGAGTCGTTTGGTTGATCAGACTCAAATAAATCAAAAAAATTTAAGGAATTTATTAATGGGTCAATATTTGTAGAGTCCTCATTTAAAGGTTTATTATCTTTGAAAGGATATATAGTTTCATAGAATTTTACATCTCTAGAAAAGATTATTCTTTTTAAATCAAGACTCCAAAGTTTGTATCCTTTTTTAAAAGGAGAGTACCCCAAGAAAACACATTTCTCAGCATGATTCCCAAATTTATCAGTGTTATTTAAAATAGTGCTAAAACATAGACAGCCAAACGATATAAGGTGATTAAGAGAGGGTTGAAAACCAAACATGAGCTCATAGTGGGATTTGCCATTAAGAATGGAATATGGAGTCCTGTTAATTAAATAAGCAGTGGTAAGCACACATTCAGACCAAAAACGAAGAGGGATACCCCCTTGAAATAAAAGAGTCCTTGCAACATTTAATAGATGTCTATGTTTTCTTTCAACAACTCCATTCTGTTGTGGAGTATGTGTACACGTGGTTTGATGAATAATACCATTATTTCTTATAAAAGTAGACATATAGTTGTTAACAAATTCAGAGCCATTATCACTTCTAAAAGCTTTTATAGAAGTATTAAATTGAGTTTTTACAAGATTAAAGAAACTTTGAATGTTGTAAAAAACCTCATCTTTGTTTTTTAATAGATAAATCCACACACACCTTGAAAAATCATCCACAACAATCTGAAAAACGATGCCGGTCATTACTTTTCACTTTGTAGGGACCCAAACATCTAAGTGAACCAGCTCACCCACATGAGAAGTCAAATGCTCACTAAGTGGAAAGGGTTCTCTATGTTGTTTGGCCTTGTGAAATATATCACTGGGGATATTTCATTTACGGTTTTGATTTTCAACTCATTTTTTTTAGAACATTTAGAACTTGATTAGAAGGATGTCCTAACCTAGAGTGCCATAAATTTAAAACATCATGACTATTAAAGCACACATTAACATGCTTAGAAGCATCACCACAAAAATATAACCCATCAATTTGACTACCAGTCGCTAGAACTTTCTTTTTGTGCAAATACTGAAGATAACAAGTATGCTCATCAAATAAGACACATAATTTATTTTCACTAACAAGTCTATAGACAGACATTAAGTTCACATAGTATTCAGGGATAACAAAAAAACATCTGATAAAATGACCCTTTCGGTTAATTTTAAACGACCGATTTTAGTAACTTTAGCATTGGTACCATTCGGATGTTTAACAGAAATATTAAAATCAGATACATCAACAAGATCTATTAGACCTTTATCAGAATTAACCATATGTTGGTTTGTCCCAGAATCTACAACCCACCCAGAGGTAATACTGGACGGACAACTTGCAAAACAAAAAACATATTTACTAAAAACATTGGAAGAAAAAAAGACCAATGGAATTACTTCCAAACTTTTTATTTTGAGGACCTTGAGTGTCCTTATCTTTTAGCAATCCCAAGAGTTGAGTTATCTGATTAGATGTGAGAGAAGGGGCAGAGGAAGAACTAGCAGACATATCATGTAAGGATTTATTTGTCATAGAGTGATTAAAACGATTGCCTTGATTATTTCCCTGCCCAGATTTAGACTTGTACCCTTGAGGATACCCAACAAGTTCAAAACATCTATCTACAACGTGGTCCAATTTGTGACAATGGGTGTATTTAAGGTTCGGATTAGGCCTTCTATTAAACTTCTTTTTGTTATTAGAAAAATTATTAAATTTAGACACAAAACCAACATTTTCACCTTTGGTCGGGTTATTACCAGTTCGATGTGATTCTTCCCTAGAAATGATTGAAAAAGCGTTTTTAATCATGGGAAGTGGATCACGGGTTAAAAGACTAGTTCTAACAGGTTGATAAATGTCATCAAGATCCATTAAGAACTGCTTTAATTTTATTAATTGGGTGAAGTCATTGAATTCTTTTGAGGCCTTACATGAACATGAGGGCCATTACACCATAGCATCAAATTGCTTCCACATTGTATTTAGTTTGTGATAATAATCAGAAACAAACGTGCCATTTTGAGTCATAGAATTAATTTTTTGATATAAACTAAAAACCACCGACCCATCAACTTTATCATACGTTTCTTTAAAATCATCCCACACATCAGATGCAAGTTTGGAATATACTTGACCCACATATAGTTCTTCACATATAGAATTAAGAATCCAAGTCAATACAACTGAATTACACATTTCCCATTGTGAAGCTAAAACTTCATTTTCAGTGGACTTTTTACAAGAATCGTTGTAAGGCCCCGTTCCCGATGCCCTACATTGGACGTTGGATTTACTCATAAAAACAGTTCTATATATCAGAGTTAATTAAAACTTTACGCAGAATACAAAACTTTCACAAACATTACATAATAATTCATAACTTATCTTAGAACATTCTTGACTTTCAAAACATTAAATATAAAACATCATGCGTCTTCAGATGCCAGACTCTTGTTCTTCTGCCATGTATCCCCACTCAAGCCAGCTGTCTCGTTCTACTCACCTGCGTGCATACTAAAAGTCAGCTACGCTGAGTGAGTTCTAGTTAATCATACATCATACAATACATATACTTACATTCCATTATGCATCCGAAGATACATAATAATTACTCTACTAATTCACTTTCATTACATAATTTCATACATACTTTCACACTATATAATTACTGTCCATTATATCTCAGATATTATTAGGGTCTGATCCCTCTGTCCTTGTCTATCTCAGATATTATTAAGGTCTGATTCCTTTCTTGTCTATCTCAGCTATTATTAGGGTCTGATCCCTTTTTCTCTATCTCAGATATTATTAGGGCCTGATCCGTTTATTCTCTATCTCAGATATTATTAGGGCCTGATCCGTTTCTTCTCTATCTCAGATATTATTAGGGTCTGATCCCTTTCTTCTCTATCTCAGATATTATTAGGGTCTGATCCCTTACTTCTTCATATTCGTACATACTGCCTTTACATACCCGTAACGTACATATACTTTCTTTAATCATTCATACATATTCATATGTTGTACATATATGTATATATACACATTCATCTTTCATATACATACCTCCCTTGTAAATACGTGCAATATCCGAAGATCGTTCATGTACCGACAAGCTTTCATTCAAATTCATAACATAATATCTAACACATAAATCATACATGTCATACACTTACCATTTAAGGTAAGTGTATTAACTATCACATCGAGTATGCACACAGCCCCGAAAAAATAACAAGGAAATGAGGCTAGAAACTCACCTGAACTCCGTTACGTTCACCATTAATGGTAATCCCTTTCTTTAGTTCTGCACGGCTAACTGTATAGTAATTACGCGTATTAATTACTATCACTATCCATATCGTATTTCTAGTTTAATTATAATCCTCGACAAACGAGGGTCTGGGGGCAGCGCCCCTGGCAGCGGGGTTCTAGGGGCGGCAGCCCCTAGCAAGGTCCAAGGGGCAGAGCCCCTGGCTGGGGTTAAGCTGTCAGGCCAGCTTGGAAAAATTTTACTTTCGTTAACTGTCTTAACACATTTTCCATTAGGATTTTAAATTATTATTTTATTCATCCACTCATTCGTTACAGCGAATTAAGCCTAATTCGTTATCTGAACATAGCCTGATTCGTGGTCTAATTCCTTATTAGAGCTCAGCGAATTGGTGAGTAACGAATCACCTGATTCGTTATCTTATTCGTCATCTTACATGACTGATTCGTTAGATTAGTTCGTTTTCTTAGTTCTTTAGCTAATTCGTTATCTTGACGTGACCTGATTCGTTATCTTAACATAACGAATTGGGTGAGTGACGAATCACTTGATTCGTTATTAACTGTGAAACTGATTCGTTATTTTTCCATGACGAATTGGTTAACTAATTCGTTACCTTATCATAACGAATTGCATTAATCTTATCCAGACTTTGACTCAGAGGTCAAAGTCAAAATTTCCAAGAACACCCATCAGTCAACCTACCTCAGATAGGCGATTAAACCCCCGATTATTAACGAAATAACACAATTTTGGTGTCATTGAACTCGCAATCACATCGCCTACAAGCCCCAATCACTCCAACATCTAATTATTACGTTCTAATGGGTGCGATTGATGCATCTATATTACGGGTCCTTTAGGTTAACAATTAACCTATCAAACGTTAACGGATTTCAGTAGGTTTTGCTATTTTGGATTCGTTTTTAACATACTAAAACAAATCTATGATTTCTAGATGTAATCCAGACCCAAACGAACAAGTTCTTGATATAAACGTACCTTAAACGAGTCGATCTATGGACACGATCTAGTATTGATGTAGGTTTGGCTCGTTACGGCGTTCCAACACCAACAAGCTCAGGTTTTCACCTTCGGATCTTGTCTCGGGATATACGATGGTGTTAGTGTGTGTTTTTGATGGTGTAGAAATGGATAAAAATAGAAAGGATTAGGGTTTAAGGGGTATTTATACTCCCGTAAGCCCATGGACCTAAGGCTCATTCTATCTCTTATTCCATCTTTTAAAGCCCAAGCCTATCCTCTATTAGTTTATTAATTTAAACCGATAAACGACACACAATAAAATAAAAGCAAATTATTTTATTAATTCTTAATGAAAGTAGGATGTTACAGCCGTTAATAAAACCAACTTTGTTTTTTTGCTTTCAAAGCTAATAAAAACGAGTTTCCCATACAATATAATTTTCAGTGCCTTTTAGTTTAATATTCACAACAGTCAAACAACTTGAGTCACTAGCATGAAGACACAAAGGATCACTAGCATCAAGTTTGCTAATTAAAGTTTCAGAAGTACCCATGAAAGACAAGAAAAAAACAAGCACACGTAAATAAAATGACAAATTCTATTCGGATTACCACTCCTTATTTATAACTATGCGAGCCAAAGATTGTGATTAACATATAAATAACAAATAGCAAGTAACAACTATGAGACAAAAAATTAAAAAGAAAGAGATAGAACGATCTAACCCGGGGGGGGGGGGGGGGTGGCGCCCAAGTTAGGGTGTTCCAAGCAGGTGTGATCGTTTGTAACCTTCACTTAGGGTTACCCAACAACTCACAAGCAAAGAAGAAGAGTAAACCCGTCCTCAGTACGTCAATAATACCAACTGTGCAATGTTAATAGACAAGGATTTGAAGAGCAATCACCAGATCTCAAAAGAGTTGCAGCGGAAGAAACAGAAGACAAGTCCAGAAATTGATTTAAGCCAGAAGTCAATTAGGTTAAAAATCGAATAAAACCAGAAACCGATTAGGCGGCTCTTGATACCATGTTATAAAACATGAATAATAACTTATTTATTCCAAACTGAATGCTTATTACACAGGATTGCAATAAGATAAGAACAAGTGGGTACAAAACCCTATAACAAGATAGTAGAAACTATATTGATGAAATAATTGTTGCTCTGTCTCTCTCACGATGAAGAGAACCCTCCATTTATATGGTAGTGGTGAAAGAATCAACAACACATAATTCCAAGACTTTAGCCGATGATTACGGGATCCAATTCCAGGAAGACGCTCCTTTCCAAACAAGGGATGCAGCTTGATAATAACACCGACAATGATACAACAAAGATATTTAGGCCCAAAAGACAAGATGGAAACCAGCCATATACAAAATAAGAAAAAACCCAATAGTTAATAGAGGAATATAAATTGAAATAAATACTTATATTTTAACTCTAAGTGCATATTAAAAAAAATAATAATAAATCATAGCTTGAGAATTTGTTTAAACTTTGTGCCCAAACTACAACATATCCACATTGTTTACATTATTACACAAACACAAAGATGTGGAAAGAAGACAATACAATCGACAAAGACGAGACAGAGACTTTTCACCACGTAAACATAATAAAAAGAGAATCAACATTATTCTTTTGACTCAACCATCATCACCACCGCAAGTCGCCACGGGTGCAGCCGCTAAGTTCTTCCTTGTATCAGGGCCCATATGACCATCTCCGGTTTCTAAGTCGCGGTTGGTTTTCCCTCCACATGAATTCACAACTTTCTTGTGGGGTGTCTTCTGGTAGTGACTTCCAATACCGTTGCCACCTTTATAACAAAGCGTGACCGCCACTGTGACCGCTGAGGCAGCAAATATGAAAGCAATTGTTGTGACGGCAGTAGCTTCCATTATCATTACTGCACCATAAGATGATCATACATAAATCATAAACCTTATAGTTGTTGGCTGTTAAATATTTAATAAAACATGGTTTAATAAACTATATATGTTGTAGCCTGCCCAATTGTTAAATACAAACAACCCCTATAATAAAAATGTGGAGAGTGGAGACCGGCCTGATTTAATTATATTACTAATTTCATAATCTTGTCTTAGTAACATAAAATATAAATAACCTAAAACACGATGATCATAAAATTGATGAATTTTTTCTTTTTAAATACGTTTGGAACATTAATTTGGTGTGTTGTTAATGAACAAATGATAAAATATTTAAGAAATAGAATATGTAATAACAATCATATGCTTCATCCTTCACCTAATATCTCAATTATTCATCTATTTTTTTTTCATTTTATACGTATAATGTCCACATTGTCACATTTTTATATTATTATCTGGATGCGTATGAATTCTTCAAAGTTCAAAGTTATTTTTTCTCAACTGCTAGTAAGTGCCCGCGCGTTGCGGCGGGATCGTATTAAAGTGTTGGCGATGACGTGTTTGTTGGTATATCTGTAGGACCAGTTGGATCAGTCGAATCAGAGTCAAGAACCGGATAAGTATATATATTCTGTATATAATTTAGTATATAAATTAATATTGATGAACCGTTAAATTGAATAATACCATGAACTTTGCACTACATGTAAAAGGCCATTTAGTGGCATACATTTTCAATGGCATTTAGCTTTTATGCCACTAATTTAGGTTTTTAATGGCACTTTGCGTATGCCGTCTTTGCTAATAACAAATTTTTAGTGGCACTTAGTTTTAGTGCCACTAATTTATGATTTTAGTGGCACTTTGCGTATGCCACTAAAAATTTGTTGTCACGCGTTTTTAATGGCATTTAGGTTTTGTGCAACTAATTTTGGTTTTTAATGGCACTTTGCGTATGCTATCTTTACTTCTAACATTTTTTAGTGGCACTTAGTTTTAGTGCCACTAATTTACGATTCTAGTGGCACTTTGTTATGCCACTAAAAATCTAGTGCCACACGTTTTTAATGACAAATAGCTTTTGTGCCACTAAGTTAGGTTTTTATTGACACTTAGTTTTAATGCCACTAGTTTATTATTTCAGTAGCACTTTGCTATGCCACTAAAAATCTAGTGCTACACGTTTTAGTGACATTACCTAAAAATATTGTTTTTTTTTTATTTTTGTTTTATGACGCAATCTCTATAAAATATATCTTAACGAGGTGTTTTTTAAATTAATTAATTAAAAAAGTGTTTTTAATTATTGTTATATGATCCATATACGTACTAACAATTGATATAAGAATCAAACAATATATATTACAGAAAATCAAATAAAATATAAAGTCATGTTTGAAAATTCAAATAAGAAAAGTAATATATAATTATGTTTAAACACTTTTAATGAGTCACGTTTACTAATAACAAACAAATAAAATTTTGTACGTTTACTAATTTAAAATCTCACGTTTACTAAAGTCATGTTTAAACACTGTTAATGAGTCTTATCATATAAATTCCAAATCTCAAACCCCTAATTCTTTCTTTCTTCTTCCCTACAAACAAATCACGTATCGCCGCCGGTCGTCGATTGTCGGTCACCTTTAACAGCTACAAACGATTGACCATTAATTAATCAAGGGATCTTGCCAAGTGTGGGTTCGGTCAGTGTTCAAACGGCTTCCCAAACACGTTATTAGCTTCCCAAACGGTTACCGAAAGCAATCTGCCTCATGGTTTCAACGGCTTAACAATTAAGGTTCATTACTTGTGCGATGTAAGGAAATTATTTCTTCATTATGGTTTCAATTTGATTCAGTTTCTTTACAACTAGGGTTCATTACTTGTGTGATGTAAGCAATTAAGTACTAATAATATCCCCCCCTAATTTTACCTGCTTTTAATGACTTTCTTGAATCATGTGGTATTAAAATCAATATAACTATGCAATTTTATATATAAACCATATACTTTGAATTAAATAAAAAAATGATCATGTGATAAGATACTAAAATATGTGGTCAAATAGTAACGACCATCCCGACGAACTTTCCAGGCTTATCATTCAACTCTCTTTGAGGGGTTTGAATTTGGAAAACTAAAATTAGGTTCATTACATTGTATCTGAATGATGATTATATATATATATATACATAAAAATATACTTTTTATAAAAATGTTTACATTGTGATAATAATCTGTTAATTTTCATTTTGATTAGTCATGGATAGGTCTTGGATGTATTTCGCACCAAGAACAAGCCAAACTTTTGTTAATGGGTGTCAACGTTCTTGAATTTTGCATTTGAGAGAGCATGTGTCAATGGGGACACGATAAAGTGTCCATGTACACATTGTCTAAACATGAAATTTCAAAGTAGGCAGATTGTTCTGGATCACCTCATATATTTAGGGTTCCGACCAGAATACTTGAAATGGGTGTATCATGGGGAAGACACAACAACTAAATTGATGAGCACAACCCTTAATGAGGAAGAAGTACTTCACCATGAAATTAATGAAATCTTGAATGAAAATTTTCTACCAGAAGGCGGAAGTGGAGAAGAGATACATGAGAATGCAACCTTTGATTAAAGAATTGAAGGAGTTATGGGAATATGGAGTTAATACATTTGATGCATCAACAAAACAATACTTCTAATTGTAGGCTTCCGTTATTTATACCATATCATACTTTTCAGGTTATGCCAATCTATCCGGGTGGAGCACAAAAGGAGAACTTGCATGTCCTGTATGTGGTTTTGATACTGAAATAAAATGGCTAACTCATGGAAGGAAGTGGTGTTACATGTGTCATAGGAGGTGGCTTCCACCTGACCATCGGTGGCGTTTAGACATTAGATCCTTTGTTGGAGACCAGGAGCTTAGAGTTGCTCATGTTCCCCCTTCTGGAGAGGAAGTTGTACAACAGCTAGATGATATGGAATTTCTTATTGACAATGATGCTCGTGGTCCATGGAAAAAGAAAAGTGTATATTTTATGTTGCCATATTGGGAACATTTGTTGTTACGTCACAATCTTGATGTGATGCACATTGAGAAGAACGTTTATGACAACATAGTGGGGACTTTATTGGGACAAGAAGGAAAGTCAAAAGATAATTATAAAACAAGGCTTGATTTAAAAGAAATAGGTATAAGAAAGGAACTTCATCCAAAAAAGCGACCTAGAAGTGATATCACTTTCATGCCAAAAGCTTGCTATCAAATGACTCGAGGCGAAAAGACTGAATTTTTAAAGACCCTCAAGTTCATCAAGCCTCCCATGAATTTCATCCAATATCTCTCGACGTGTACAATTAAATGAGCGCAAATTAATTGGGATGAAAATTTATGACTGCCACATGTTGATGCAAGAGTATTTGCCAATCGCATTACGTGAAACTTTACCAAACCATGTAAGCTCGGTTATAATCAAGTTATGTGGTTTTTTAAGACCATTTGCTACAAGGATTTATCTGAAGTTCATCTACATTTTCTTGAGTCTAAAGTTGCTCTCACTTTATGCAAACTCGAGAAGATATTTCCTCCATCATTTTTTACTGTAATGGTGCACTTGGTGGTTCATTTAACTAGAGAGGTTAAGTTAGGAGGTCCCGTTGCATTTAGGTGGATGTACCCTATTGAAAGGTAAATAACATTTCTATAAAAGTTTTCCATTATTTGCTACTTTTTTAATTTTAAATTATGAGTGACTTGTATGACTCGAACATGGAACTTCTAAAACTCAAGTCATATGTACACAATAGAGCTCATCCTGAAGGATCAATTGCTGAAGGTTATATAGTTGAGGAAAGTATAACAATTTGCTTGAGATATCTATCGAAAGTAGAAACTATCTTCACTAGAGCAATTAGGAATGATGATGAGGGTCACCAAAATCACATTGAAGAATCCAACAATCTTTGACCCGATCGTGCCATAAGCCGTAAATTGCCTTTGAAAGTATTTGTTAAAAAAAGAAAGAGATCTTCAAATTCAAAGATTGATGAGAAGTCTCTCATTCAAGCACATCGTTATGTATTATTTAATGTTGAGTCAATTACACCTTTCGAGAGTAAGATAATCTACGTTTGTTATTAGATACTCTTGCTCTTCATTTATCTATAACGCAAATTTAGTAATATGAGTTTTCTTTTGAAGGGAACACAAAAGAATAGTCAAGGGACAATATCGTTCTCGTAGGATGCGATATTATGAAATGAACAAAATTCATGTGCAAGCGTTTGCTTATTGGTTCAAGAGAAGGGTAATTTTAAATGAATATTGAATATGTTATTACTTGTTATTTGGAATCATAGTGTAATTAATATGAACAATTGTGTTGTAGGTTGCACGTACGGAAAAGCAAGATGAAGATGTAACTGAAGATCTAAATTGGCTCGCTCATGGTCCACTTAGAAGTGTGAAACATTACTCTGGGTTCCATGTTAAGGGTTACCGTTTTCACACACAAAAGCGAGAGAGTTTTAAAAACTCAAAATAGTGGTGTTGTTATTGTAGAAGGTGCTGATATTAGAGGTAGAGGGCCTAATCATGGCGTGGGTAACTACTATGGAAAATTGAATGACATTATTGAGATAAATTACTCCGGTCAAATACGAGTATTTTTATTCAAATGTGATTGGGTTGACATCAATAAGGGTTGCAAGATAGATAATGATGTAACATTGGTGAATTTCTCATACAAAACACATACAGGGCTGATTTAATTGATGATCCATTTGTCTTGGCATCACAAGTTGATAAAGTGTTCTATGTCACGAATCCTAAGCATAAAGATTGGGAGGTTGTCATATATGTAAAAGTCAGAGATTCATTTGTTATGGGAATTGTTGATGATCAAGTTGGTCCTTATTCGACTGATTGCACTTTTGATGTGCCTAACTTGTATCGGGTTGGAAATGATGGTGAAGATGGCATGGACATTGCATCTGAAATGTGGAACCTTTACCATTGCCGCCGCCGCCGGAACCTTCACCACCTTCACCTCCGACCTTACCTCTGACGGAACCTACCTTCGTTTCAGAGCCGCCATAACCTTCACCACATCGCCGCCGATGGAATCTTCACCACCGGAACCTTTATCACCTATGCCGCCTGCCTTCAAAGTCTTCATATCATCTTCACACTTCTTATTATCAACAACAACAACATCAGCCGACTCCTTAACACGTCGGCCACGGTGACCTCCACGGCCGCGACCTACGGCGGCCACGGCGACCTCAACTACAGCCGGCTCAACAGCCTCAACTACAGCCGGCTCCTTGCCACGGCGACCTCCATGGCCGTGACCTACGGCGGCCACGACGACCTCAACTACAGCCGGCTCCTTGCCACAGCGACCTCCAGGGCGGCGACCTACGGCGGCATTAGCCTCAACAACTACAGCCAGCTCATTAACACGACGACACCAGCGCGATCACTACGGATGACGGACTTGATCTTAGAAGCAACGTTCTTCATATTGACTGAGGTTGATTGAAGAGTTAAATATTGATATGATATTGATATGTGGTTGTGATTAAAAAGCGTGAGTTTGTTACTCATATGGTGTGATCTAACGGCTGAAATGACCTAATAAAGAAACACAATTTTTATATCTGATCCAACGGTAAGCATAATGGTAATTCACTAGGATCATGGTAATTCACTAGGATCGATGACGTGGAATAATTTAAAATGGTATTCAGTGAAGATCGATGACGTGGAATAATTTATAATGGTATTTAGTGGTATCCCGTGTGGTGTTTTATTCATTTAATTTAATGATTTTATTTGTTTGTTTTTACGTAAGTCTAAATTAACAAGTTAACAACAATCTCAGGTTATAGCAATATAAAAAAATATCATAATATCAAATTACCGTATATAAATTAGGCTAATTTAGTTCGAGTTTTAGTTTTTTACTAAGCTAAATACAATAGATTATGAACAAGTTACAAGCCAAAAGTTACTTAACCTATGCTATTTTAAGTTTTAAACCTACCACCTTATTTTCCAAAAATGTTTTCACAATTTCAACTCCTCATGAGAAAAACTATATAGACATTGTTAAATGTATCAACTTGCTATTAGAAAAATAACAAACAACATAAGTGGAAATCAAATGCATATATTAAAATTATACATTAAAAGTTACCAAACACCTTAATTTACTAAAATCACCAAAACAAACCTCGGGAACCGAAACCTTGCCAGGGGATCTGCCAGTTTTGTTTCGAGATCGATCAACATTCGTACTTGTCGAAGCATGAAATGAATCTGACCTGATCCATGACGATGTTTCTACGGATTTTCGAGATGAACGAACCACGTCTTGATCTTCTTCTCCGGTTGCTTGAGACCTGCAATGGTTTTTCGGGGGTGTGGAGGTGACTGCTAAGAAATCCTGAGATCTCTTGTTTTACAGACACAAAAAAGTGGCGGTGGCTCTTATTGAGCATGACCCTTTAATAAGGAGGTGGAGACCTCCTTATATAGAGAGTCTCATGGCCACCATCATGGTACCCTAATGGGCCTAGCCCAGTTAGGGTTACCTCCACAAACCCCCTCAGCCCAATAACATTGTATTAGTCCATATAATAAAATAAGCCAAACATAATAAATTTAGGGTCGTAAAACCGGGTTTAGTACCATACCCCTACAAGCCCCCCAAGTCCAGCGTTGCTCCTGGGCGCGCAAGCGTCTAGGTGGAGCGCTGGACTTTATGAGGTGTGTTAGGTCATGGGGCGGTTTTTTCCCTTTCCTTCGGCCTTGTCTTTATTGTCTGAGTTTTGGGAGGTTTTTCCCATGATGGTGACATGTTGCGGTCCTTGTGATAATGATGGTGCCCTGGCATAAATAAGATATGGCACGCATCATAGTGGCGCGAGGCCTGATAAAAGATGGAGCGCGCATCTTGATAATAATGTAACATAACTTGCGCGTGAGGCAGCTTATGAGTTATGAGAATAATAAAGCCTGCGCGCGAGGCGACTTACGGATCTATGAGAATAATAAAAACTGCGCGCGAGGCGACTTACGAGCTATAAGAATAATGAAGCTTGCGCGTGAGGCGACTTACGAGCTATAAGAATAATAATGGAGCTTGCGCGAGTTGCGGCTTACGAGCTATGAGAATAATAAAGCTTGCGCGTGAGGCGGCTTACGAGCTATAATAATAATAATGAAGCTTGCGCGAGTTGCGGCTTACGAGCTATGAGAATAATAAAGCTTGCGTGAGGCGGCTTACTAGCTATAATAATAGAGCTTGCGCGAGTTGCGGCTTACGAGCTATGAGAATAATAAAGCTTGCGTGAGGCGGCTTACGAGCTATAATAATAGAGCTTGCGCGAGTTGCGGCTTACGAGCTATAATAATAATAAAGCTTGCGCGTGAGGCGGCTTACGAGCTATAATAATAGTAATGAAGCTTGCGCGAGTTGCGGCTTACAAGCTATGAGAATAATAAAGCTTGCGCGTGAGGCGGCTTACGAGCTATAATAATAATAATGAAGCTTGCGCGAGTTGCGGCTTACGAGCTATGAGAATAATAAAGCTTGCGCGTGAGGCGGCTTACGAGCTATAATAATAATAATGAAGCTTGCGCGAGTTGCGGCTTACGAGCTATGAGAATAATAAAGCTTGCGCGTGAGGCGGCTTACGAGCTATAATAATAATAATGAAGCTTGCGCGAGTTGCGGCTTACGAGCTATGAGAATAATAAAGCTTGCGCGTGAGGCGGCTTACGAGCTATAATAATAATAATGAAGCTTGCGCGAGTTGCGGCTTACGAGCTATGAGAATAATAAAGCTTGCGCGTGAGGCAGCTTACGAGCTATAAGAATAATGAAGCTTGCGCGTGAGGCGACTTACGAGCTATAAGAATAATAATGGAGCTTGCGCGAGTTGCGGCTTACGAGCTATGAGAATAATAAAGCTTGCGCGTGAGGCGGCTTACGAGCTATAATAATAATAATGAAGCTTGCGCATGAGGCGACTTACGAGCTATGAGAATAATAAAGCTTGCGCATGAGGCGGCTTACGAGCTATAATAATAATAATGAAGCTTGCGCGAGTTGCGGCTTACGAGCTATGAGAATAATAAAGCTTGCGCGTGAGGCGGCTTACGAGCTATAAGAATAATGAAGCTTGCGCGTGAGGCGACTTACGAGCTATAAGAATAATAATGGAGCTTGCGCGAGTTGCGGCTTACGAGCTATGAGAATAATAAAGCTTGCGCGTGAGGAGGCTTACGAGCTATAATAATAATAATGAAGCTTGCGCATGCGCGTAGACTTTATATCCCGCGCCACGCGCAGATGTTGCGTGTGCGTGCGCATAGACTGTGCGCCATGCGCAGATGTTGCGTGCGCGTGCGCATAGGCTCTGGCTTTGTGTTATGCGCACGCGCAGATGTTGCATGCGCGTGCGCGTAGACTTGATGTCCCGCGCCACGCGCAGTTATTGCCTGCGCGTGCGCGTAGACTTTGTGTCATGCGCCAGGCGCAGATGTTGCGTGCGCGTGCGCGTAGACTGATGTGAGAGCATGTGATGCGTAAGCATATGTAATATGCGTGAGCATCTGTGATACGTGAGCATATGTGGTGCATGAGCATGTGATATGCGACTGCGCTCAAGCATCATGGTGGTGTGCATGTTGAACGGAGCGGAGCCGCGTTCGGTCTTGTATTCGGCGCGAAGCCGTATGGGTTTATGAGGATTCCCAACCTTTAAGTATGGCGCGTAGCCATATGGGATATTATGAGGATTCCCAACCTTTAAGTATGGCGCGTAGCCATATGGGATATTATGAGGATTCCCAACCTTTAAGTTTGGCGCGTAGCCATGTGGGATATTATGAGGATTCCCAACCTTTAAGTTTGGCGCGTAGCCATGTGGGATATTATGAGGATTCCCAACCTTTAAGTTTGGCGCGTAGCCATGTGGGATATTATGAGGATTCCCAACCTTTAAGTTTGGCGCGTAGCCATGTGGGATATTATGAGGATTCCCAACCTTCAAGTTTGGCGCGTAGCCATGTGGGATATTATGAGGATTCCCAACCTTCAAGTTTGGCGCGTAGCCATGTGGGATATTATGAGGATTCCCAACCTTCAAGTTTGGCGCGTAGCCATATGGGATATTATGAGGATTCCCAACTTTCAAGTTTGGCGCGTAGCCATATGGGATATTATGAGGATTCCCAACCTTCAAGTTTGGCGCGTAGCCATATGGGATATTATGAGGATTCCCAACCTTCAAGTTTGGCGCGTAGCCATATGGGATATTATGAGGATTCCCAACCTTCAAGTTTGGCGCGTAGCCATATGGGATATTATGAGGATTCCCAACCTTTAAGTTTGGCGCGTAGCCATGTGGGATATTATGAGGATTCCCAACCTTTAAGTTTGGCGCGTAGCCATGTGGGATATTATGAGGATTCCCAACCTTTAAGTTTGGCGCGTAGCCATGTGGGATATTATGAGGATTCCCAACCTTCAAGTTTGGCGCGTAGCCATGTGGGATATTATGAGGATTCCCAACCTTCAAGTTTGGCGCGTAGCCATGTGGGATATTATGAGGATTCCCAACCTTTAAGTTTGGCGCGTAGCCATATGGGATATTATGAGGATTCCCAACCTTTAAGTTTGGCGCGAGGCCTGATGCGCGCATGCACGGCGATGGAGTGGTGACTCGTGAGTTCGCGTGCATGGCGGAGGTCTCTTGCGCAAAACCCAGATGGTGGTTTCCGCGGCGGCACATGCACGGCTGCGGAGTGAGAATCCGCGGGCGCGCGTACATGGCGGCGGGAGTCTGGTAATTTCTGGATCTGCAATTTTAGAGTCAGATCTGCAACTTTAAACCTAAAATCCAGGTCTGTAATCTAGATCCAGATCTGTAAATCAGATCTAGATAGATCTGAAGCTCGGAGCCGATTTAAAACCATCACAGATCCGGAGGCCTGATCATTCGAATCAGGCCGTTTCTTTTTGCACAGATCTGGAAGCCTCTTTTAGATCTATGGATCTTTTTGAGCTTTAATAGAACAAGCCTTGAAGCCTTTTTCTGTAAACTTCCAGATCTGGGTTTTTCCTGGGAGAGATCTGACAGCCGAGATGAAGATCGAAGGGTAGTTCGTTGCCGTCCCACGGATGGCGCCAATGTCGAAGCATGAAATGAATCTGACCTGATCCATGACGATGTTTCTACGGATTTTCGAGATGAACGAACCACGTCTTGATCTTCTTCTCCGGTTGCTTGAGACCTGCAATGGTTTTTCGGGGGTGTGGAGGTGACTGCTAAGAAATCCTGAGATCTCTTGTTTTACAGACACAAAAAAGTGGTGGTGGCTCTTATTGAGCATGACCCAGGAGGTGGAGACCTCCTTATATAGAGAGTCTCATGGCCACCATCATGGTACCCTAATGGGCCTAGCCCAGTTAGGGTTACCTCCACAAAACCCCCTCAGCCCAATAACATTGTATTAGTCCATATAATAAAATAAGCCAAACATAATAAATTTAGGGTCGTAAAACCGGGTTTAGTACCATACCCCTACAATTACCATTGTGGTTTTTGATAAAATATTGTTTTCATACCTTGTGTACTTTATATAATCAGGACTTTAGGTTTGAAGACTAATTGCTGATTGCAAAAATGGGATCTACATCCTGCTGACCTACAATCTTTGGGGATTCCGCTAGCTTTCTGAACGGTGTCGTTTTGACTTTAGTTGCGTAAATTTATGTTTATGGCATATGTGAACTTGATTTGCTTTTATCATCTATCATATGAATCAGCTAATATAGTAATGATATTAGAAAGTTTTTGCAAGGCTGTATGATCTTGTCATATCTTTGTGTTATGTGACATGCCAGCTTAAGATTGAAATACAACCAGGCCCGGTAGCCTAAAACCCCAAACCGGGATCGGCCTGAAACATTATCTGTCAGTCTTTGGCCATCCGGTCTTGAAGAATGATTATTGTTCGTCTGTTGCATACTGCAAGATCATATACGTTAAACCTGAACCCAAACACATGAAAGATTGAGTGGTAACCGATTAAAATGCAACACTTATCTGTTAATATTATGACACTTGTTAATCAACTCTAATCTTATTGTTTTGGGCCTCTTAGATTTTAAAAATGATAAAACTGGAATTTAAAAAAACTAATGAAACCCCAACATTAAAATCAAGATAACATTTGATGATATAATTGTTGGATTTAATGGTCGGTTCGGGTCAAGTCAACGCGGACCGACCCGAATGTGACCCGCTATGAGTTACACCGAGGGTAACGATTTACATGCTCACTTATTCTTAACTGGGCCGACACATACATCAAAAGGGGTGGACAATGGATTAGGCTTTGAGCTTGTTATTGGGCTTTAAGCCCAATGGATTAATTGATTAAACCTTAAAGTATTTTCTATATATAGTATACTATATATACATAATATCTAACCTAATCCTTACACAAGAAAAAAACCCTAAATCACCACCTTAAACCCCAGCCGCAATTCCGGCGAGGTCATTTCCGGCCACCGCAGTTATAGGACACCACATATCATCATCACAGCCTATATTGGTCATCGGTGCTGCTTCCCATTGCTGTCCATCTGCCTCCAGCCACTGCCGGACGTTTTTCCGGCCACCGGAAAAACGCCGTCACCTCCACCAGCCTCCGTACGTCACCGGAACACCACTATAGCCATTGTTATTGCCCGTGTTGTTGTTCCCGACCACCGTCGCTGCTCCGTTTGCTACTGTAGTTGCTGTGGACTGCCGCCACCTACTGTGACCGCCGGAGCTACTGCGCCGCCGCCATCTGCCGCGCCACCGTCCTCCGCCGTTGTACCAGTTGCCGGATTGTTCGTGTCAACGTCTAGCGCCGTTCGTTAGCCTTCGGTGTCTTCCCGGTTTCGATAACCGAGGTATATCGACAAACTAATCTATGGTTGTTTATTATTATTGTTTAATCGTACTCGTGTAACGTTGTAATCGGATCCGGGTTCGGGTTTCCGTTTATATTTCATTTAAATCGTTTATTTATCCGCTGCGCTTTATAGTTCGTTTGTAAGTTTGTATATTAATGTTGATTAATATCTATCGTAACGAAATAATTACTAAAACGGGTTTAAAATACTTGACCGTTTTCGTTCCGAACCACCGTTGAAACCCAACAGTGGTATCAGAGCCGCGGTTACAACGTACAAGTCGATCCCGGTTCGTTTAAAACCGGATCAACATCTTAAACTTTAAATCGTTTAAAGTTTTGTTCTAGATTTATTTTCGGGTGATTTTGATTTGGTCAAAGTTTTGTTTATTTATTTGACCAAGTCAAAACAATCCGAAATTTTATTTATTTTGAATATGTAAATCCGGCCCCGACCTATGTGTTGTTTTGGTTGTGTTTGATTCTTGAGCTTGTTTTTGGCCAAATGGATGGTTCAAAAGTTGTAAAAGGTTATTATTTATTTTTCGGTTTTCTTTTGGCCATAAAGATGGTTCAAATTTGTAATAGGACAAATTATTATTAGTTTATAAATTTGTAATTAAGAAGACGCCAAGATAACCGAGGGCGAGCTCAAAGACTTCTTGGAGTTAGTGGGAGTTCGGGCAAGATGATGGGATGCACGAAGAAGTCCATCCTTGTGGTTGCTTTGTGTTGTGAACCCCTTGACCCGATCGGTCTCCCTAATTGGCTCTAGCGAGACCGATCACCTTTTGGCCATAAGGATTTACATATTACTTGCTATTGTGGTTGCTTGGATTGTTTATAATAGGATTATAATATCACCGACCTAATACCAAATAAATTTGAAAATAAACATTTTATTAACCGATTATGTTTTGCAAATTAAAAGCGTTTTGATTTCCAAAACTAATAACTTAATAGATTTCTATTAACTTAAAATTGGTTAGTCATATCGCGACAAACTTAGTTTTAATAGGTTATTTAAAACTAAGTGTACTGAGAGATGAAATGGTTCATCAATTCGTCTCGATAATAAATACAGTAAAATTTGACTTTTACTCGATTTGGTAATTATAAAATTAATCCCAATTTAAAACCAATAGTTTATGCCAATCCTACTACAAGTCACACTTGAGGCATACTGCGAAATTTCGAGTGTTTGGAGCTACAGCACCGCACTTGTTTTCTAGCCTATCCCATCAAGGTGAAAGTGTTTCATTGACACATCCGGCCCTTTCACACGTCACTATACTAGGACAACTATTACTTTACTCTCCTGTTACGTGCTAAAGCTGTCTAGAGACTTAAAGTGGGCAAAGATAAGGCTAAACGTATCTATACAGACAATCGTTGTCTCTATAGGTCTCATAACCGAGAATTGTGCTCTATTCACAATTGGCAATCGTTGTCAGTTTGCCTAACCACTTATTAATGTTGTGTGCTACAGCTGCCTTTAATAACTGGAAGCCAGATTCTCATGCTCCTATTTCATTAATGTTATTGGGTCATTAATAATGGGACTACACGTCGAAAATACTAATTAAATTTACTTTTGCTTAATTAATCAGATGTTGTCAAACGAAAACTCACCCTACGTCCTTAAGACTATCCTTGAGAAGGATAAACTGAACGGTACCAACTTCATCGAATGGCACCGCAACTTGAGACTTGTTCTCACCATGGAAAAGCGCCTGTATGTTCTCGATGGACCTATTCCAACCGAGCCTGAAAACAACACAGCCACTGCTCGAAAAGTTCTTGAGAAGCATAAGGATGACTCGGCTGATGTCTCCTGCATTATCCTAGCCACATGACTTCTGAGCTTGCTAAAGGCTTGGAAGACTTTGGTGCCTATGAGATGCTTGAGCAACTCAAGGGCATGTTCCAGTAACAAGCCCGTCAAGAACATTTCGACACCATGAAACAACTAATCGGTTGCAAGATGGCAGAAGGGTCTCTCGTCAGTGCGCATGTTCTTAAGATGAAGGGGAACATCGATCAGCTTAAGAAACTTGATTATCCCCTGCCCGATGAGATGGCAGCTGATTTCATCCTCAACTCTCTCCCCAGCTCATACGACCAGTTCGTAATGAATTTCAACATGAATGGCTGGGTGAAGACAGTGCCAGAGCTTCATAACATGCTCAAGACGGCTGAGATGAACATTCCTTCAAGGACCAATCAAGTTCTGATGATTCGATCTGCTGGTGTCAAGAAGCCTAATCCCAAGAACCGGGGTTATAAGGGTAAAGGCAAGAAGAATGTTACCATTGCTGCCCCTTGTGCCACCAATGCTAACAAAGGGGTTCCAAAGATACCACCGCCGCCCCCTGAGGAGCGCAAGTGCTACCGATGCAACCAAATGGGACACTGGATGCGAAACTGTCCCGAGTACCTTGCTGAGATCAAGATGAAGAGAGCCAATGGTGAAGGCTCTTCTCGAGGTATTTCCATATACGTTATTAAACTTTTCACTGTCTCTAGCAACACATGGGTATTTGATACCAGATGTGGTTTTCACATCGTTAATGTCTTGCAGGAGCCTAAGAAGTGGAGGAAACTGAATAAAGGCAGCATGGAACTCATCGTTGGAGATGAGAAGAGAGTACCAGTTCTGGAAACTGGAGTATTTCATTTTACTTGTCTATCTAGCCTAGTTTTTCTTTTGAATAATTATTTGTATGCTCCTGGTTGGACCAGCAACATCGTTTCAATTTCTTTACTGTTTGAACAAGGGTTAACTCATATTGACCCAAATGAATGTTAAAATATAAAGGGTTTCAAAAACCCCTAAAAAATTTTCAAAAAAAAAAATCAATAAAAAATAATAACTCAAAATATAAATCAAAAATAAAAAAAAATTAAAATAACTAAAATATTTCCCCCGTCATACTCGTTCACTAAAAAAACCGGTTTTGTCTCGGTTCAGGTTTGGTTTTCCGGGTTCGATTTTGGTTCCTTTTTCATTTTTGCTGGTTTCAGTATATGTTCGGTTTTGATTGTGGCTTCGAAACCTCTAGTACTTAAATGAATGACATCGTTTTCTTTGTTGGAATCAACGCATAACCAAGTTGAAAGAGTAAAGCCCGTGAAGGTGATTATTTAACTTAAACTCTTCTATATATAGAATGGAAGTGTCTATTATTCGTTCAAATATATCTATTTAAAGAAACAATGGCATTCCTTCGAATTCTAGAGGTTTCGTTGCATACATTTCATATACCAAATTATATTAATTCCAGGTAAGTTATATCCATATTATTTAAAGCAATGCTAGAAACATAAATGGCTCATAATTGAAACTTCCATTCTATAAATAGAAATATGAGTAGCAACAAATATGATAACTATTGATTTTGAAGTTCCAATGACCACACATGCACCAAAATACGGTTACGAATTTAGAAGAAAAATTTCAAAAGGACCCGATAAAGTTTTTTGAACATAGGGGTATTCTAATATTTACTCAATACGATACAATAAACGAAGAAGAAAAAAAAATTGCCCGTCACAAAGAAATTGAAGGGTATTATGGGGCTTGTATGCTACATCCTCCACTGCTATTATAGATTCTGTACCTCAAGACTAATTGGATTTATTTTTTTTGGTTATTATATTGAATTGTTATTAAAGTTGATATAAATTATCACCTTGTTACATAAAACGTGCCCTGTATATTTACACGTAAACACGCATAAATAAATTCATAAATTTTAAAGTATTGCCGAAGATCAAACATGAAAATAAGGATGATATTGGTATAAAAAAATAAGAAGAAAAAAATGAGTAAGAACACAAACCACTTATCATACCAATTAGGCGATTATGGCGGTGCAATACCGTTTAGAAATGATACGAATACCAGCATATCGACAAATATATGAATGTTTGTGATCTTTTATACCAAGTATTAATATTATATATTCTAACGACGAAAAGTGCAATTGTGTAGGAAGTCATTGTTGTTCTTTGTGAAGATCGAAACTGCAGTTGTATAGGAAGAAATTGCAAATTTATAGAAAGAAACTGCAATTGTGTATTGCTTATTCTATCACATACCATTGTTGTTTTCATTCACTTACGCAAGCCGGAGGAAGGCCATATGACATCATCTGAATAAGAGTATGTTAACTCGTACCTTGTAAATTTAGTGATAAAAAATCAAATTAATATGCATATTAATTTTTCAAAAACAAATATAAGAATACATATTTGAGAGACAATAAAGAATTGATAATGTACGTACGTAGACTACTAGCTTTAAGTTGGAACTTGGGAGTGTGGGATATTGGTCATTGGAACTCCGAAATCAATATTTATTTAGCACATTTGTGGTTATTCATGTTTCTATATATAGATTCGAAGCTTCAATAATGAACCTACCACTTATGTTTCTAGCGATTTTTGAATAATAAGGATATCGTTGGTTTATAATATATTTTTATGTAATTATTAAAATCATAGGTTTTATTTTTCAATAAAAAAACTAAGTAAAATAACGTGAATATGTTAGGAAACCTCTAGAACGTGAAAGGATAACATCGGTTTCTATAAGATAGAGTGGTGTTCCTTAAGGGTGGAATGAGAAAGATTTTGGCTACAAATCACCATTGGGTTCGTTTCCGCCCATCTTTCATCATTCTTCCAAATACTTCAACACACCGGGACCCATTTCTTCTCTTTTTCTTTCATGGATTTGGCATCAACAAACCTCTCAATTGACCATCACGAGGTGGTGTTCCCGTCAGCCGGTAACATCGATCTTTTCTAAAGCCCACTCCGTTTTCCAAAAAAATAGTAGTACAGAGCAAAGGAAATATGTGAGATGTAAATGCCATAAAACCTCTAGAACTCAAAGGACGCACTGTCGCTACTTTCTTTGTTGGCATCAACGTATAATCAAGTAGAAAGGGTAAATTAGAGATTTTAAAAATATTAAACAAAAATGTTCTTGGAGGTGATATAACTTGAATCTAAAGTTTGTTACTTGTATTGTAACTATATGCGTGAATTAAAATACATATCTTTTATTGAGGAGAAGACTATGGTTCAAAATTTTAGAATTGGATATATTACTAGTGTAATTAAAGAGTAAGAGTATATAGGTGCGCATGAGCATGACACATTTTAGAAAAATGAGAAGCATGAATCCTATCGATTTTAACTTGCTCACACATGTCATTACATACCCCAAGTGCTTTCAAGCCTTAATTAGTTATGTGATGATTTATTCTTATGTGTATATATATTCAGATGAAATCTTTACACAAATTTAAGTTTTAAATTTATATAATAGTTATTACATCAAGTCACTGCACATATAACATGTAAGTATACAATAATATAGTATCTGTAAGAATAAAGGTAACACACAATAGACAGAGTCACGATAGTGATATGGTGACACTAGGGTTTATGTAGAGAGAGACGAGATTGTAAAGATGTTAAAAAACATGTTTCTTCGTTTTCCCTTTTTTTTTATATCAACTTTCACAAACCAACATCTCCACTCCACCTATAAACCAGAAAGAAATTAACATGTTATAGTTTATTTCTATGATTATTTTATTAGTTATGTTTGATAAAGTTTTAACCTTAAAAAGCGAAACTATTATGTATTTATTATTTTAGGTTTCTTCAATTTTCGATCATTATACTATGTTTCTTTTTATTTACATTTCGATTAGTAAAAATTAGTCCCCGCAACCAGTGTCGAACTTGAACACATACATTGGGGGAGCCGAAACTTGAACTTTTAATTGGGTGGGCCAAAACTTGAACATTTAAAGTATCATACAAATATTTTCCTTGATAATAAAAGTATTCGAAGTAAATGAACGATATTTATAATTCTAACTAGAAAAGCACAAGAGGGGGGGAGGGGGGGGGTTAAGTTCGCCCTGGCCCAACGGACCGGACACATGTAAACATCCCTTTGGCCATACTACGATTTTATTTTGGGGTTCTCTCTTTTCGTTGTGATAGATTGTATTGGTATCATACTGACATCTTCTCCAGTTGACAGTTTGGGACCATGCTTTAACCTTCTTGTCATAGTGTGGGCAAACACAGTAACAATATCGTATACAGGTCAAACTTTCCGGCAACTGCGTGCGGGTTAAAGTTAACTAATTAACACTTAACATGGTAATTATTTACAAGAAAACGAAAAGATAATATTACCTTTAGTTTGAGATATAATAAAGATGAAATTACGCAGTTCGTCCCTAACATTTTCATAAAAGATTGAATACTAAGGTTTAAAAGTCGCATGCATAGGTACTAAGGTTTTAATTTTGTAACAATATTAGGTACTAAGTTTAAGTTCCGTTAAATGCTAACATAAATCATAGACATGAGAAAAAAGGTTGAGTGCATTATTGTTATTACACATTCTCACTCAAAGTGCGATACTGATCCGAACAGGAGATTGCCATATAATGTCATGCAATTGGTGAAAAAAAGTGTATAATACTCTAATATGTATTTTGATATAAGATTTCAAAATATAATGAAATGATATCGTATTAATTAAAGCAATAACGCTTTAGCTTAAAAAGTTAAAACATTATGTTAAGACATATGTTTGTTTTGTATTAAAAAGCCATTTTAAATAAAGTAGATTTGAAGTTTTCATTTTACAATAAAAAATACCTTACCTAATCGAATAAATAAAACCGTAGCACACCTCACAACTATTTTTTATTGCTAAAAATATTGTTTGTCAAAGACTCCGAGGCAGTGTAACAACAGAACTTACTAAAATTCTATTACCATAAAATTGAGTGACAAAAATTCCCTATTTATATGTCACACCTCTCCACAGTCACTTTCATCACATTCCTCCAACTCCGGTTTCAAAATCCTCTGCAGCACCAACAATGGCTGCTGCTTCTTATTCAACCTCAACCACTAACTGGATTAAGATTAACCATCAATCCAGCTTCACTTCATCCCCTAGACCCCGTTCGATATCGTACCGCAACAATCCCAACTCTAAAACCACAAATTCCGCTATTCAAACGCGTTCCATCCTCAATTTCCCAGAACATTCCCCGATCGAATCACATTCTCCTTCATCGTCAACGTCCCCACCGCATAAATTGAACTTGTTTCAGAAAATGGCGGCAATGGCATTCGACACAGTCGAAAACACGTTAACATCATTAGAAATGAAACAACCGTTACCCAAAACAGTAGACCCAAGCATCCAACTCGCGGGAAATTTCGCTCCGGTACCAGAACAACCGGTTACGCACAATTTACCGGTAGTTGGAAAAATCCCGGAACATATTCAAGGGGTTTATTTAAGAAACGGAGCTAACCCGTTATTTGAACCGACTTCTGGTCACCATTTATTTGACGGCGATGGAATGATCTCCGCCGTCAAATTTGAAAACGGCTCGGCTAGCTACGCTAGCCGGTTCACTGAGACCCAACGGCTCGTTCAAGAACGAGCCGCTGGTAAACCAGTGTTTCCTAAACCAATTGGGGAGCTTCATGGCCAATGGGGAATTCTTAAGCTAATTCTTTTCTATGCTCGCGGCTTATGCGGCTTGGTGGATGTTAGCCGAGGCGTCGGCGTGGCTAACGCCGGCTTGGTTTATTTCAATAACCGGCTTTTAGCAATGTCCGAGGAAGATTTTCCCTATCACGTGCGTGTCACGAGGTCTGGTGATTTGGAAACAGTTGGACGATATGACTTTGACAATCAGTTAAAGTGTTCCATGATTGCCCACCCCAAAGTCGACCCTGTCTCGGGTGAGCTATTTGCACTTAGTTATAACGTCATAACTAAGCCGTACCTAAAATATTTTAGGTTTTCACTCGATGGGAAAAAGTCGGCTGACGTGAACATTCATTTGGAAAAACCGACGATGGTCCACGATTTTGCGATAACCGAGAATTTCGTGGTGATCCCTGACCACCAAGTGGTTTTCAACATACTCGAAATGATCATAGGGGGGTCGCCCGTGGTGTTCGATAAACAAAAGGTGTCACGTTTCGGGGTTTTGAATAAGTACGAAACCGACGGGTCGGGTATCAAATGGATCGAGACCCCGGATTGTTTTTGTTTCCATCTTTGGAACGCTTGGGAATTACCAGAGTCCGATGAAGTCGTCGTGATAGGATCATGCATGACTCCAGCGGACTCCATCTTTAACAAAAGTAACGAAAATTTAAAAATTGTCTTAACTGAAATTCGGTTAAATTTAAAAACCGGACAGTCGAGTCAACGTGCGATACCCTCGCCGGAAAACGAAGTAAATTTGGAAGTAGGAATGGTGAACAAAAACCTTCTTGGCCGGAAAACAGAATACGCTTACCTGGCGGTGGCGGAGCCGTGGCCAAAGGTATCCGGGTTTGCCAAAGTGAACCTCCTCACCGGAGAAATGAGTAAATATATATACGGTGACTCGAAATACGGAGGCGAGCCTTTGTTTGTTCCGAGTTGTTCTGATAATGATGAAGATGATGGTCATATTTTAGCGTTTGTTCATGACGAGAGTGCATGGGAATCTGAACTTCAAATTGTTAATGCAAAGACATTGAAGTTAGAAGCGACGGTGAAGCTGCCGGTGAGAGTTCCTTATGGTTTTCATGGGACCTTCATCACTGCCAATGAGTTGGCAACACAGGCTTGATTCATGAAGGGATGTCCTCCGTTATTTTATAAGAAGTTAGAAGAAGATTATAATTAGTTAAGAGGATGATTAGGAGAAATAGGAAGTAGATATGGTTAGACCATTTCATTTGTATATATTGTTCACGACATTCGTTTATATGTTATAGAATAAACTCATAAATAAATTATTAAAATATATTTGTTATCTTTTTGATCTAAAGAGTTACTCCGTATTACCTAACCTTTTGATGAGTTGACACCATTTGCATGATTGGCATTCAAACCAATCATAAACAACGTACAATTGATGTTACGGAATATGATTTTTTGTTTGTTAATTTTGTAGGAATGTTGATGTAATTCCATGACGGTGAAAAGACTAAAAAATACCATTCATGCGAGGAATGCTTGGCCAAATTAACATAAAAAATGAATGGAGTTAGCATCAAGGAGAAAAGGACCGAAAGGATTATAAATTTTAAACATAAAGACATATGTAAAGAGATTCATTTTTAAACCAAATAGTTCATGTTAAACCACATGGATCAAAAACGTACTTTACTCTAATGAAACATTGAGTGACGGTTTCCAAATGTTAAACCATATCCTTTATTTTCGTGTAATACCTTTTGTTGTACATAATATCCTTATTTCTTACTTTTCAGGTTCAAAGGGTTCAAAGGGTGATGCTAAACGTACCTTACATCATTTTTACTAAATATACTTCCCCCTAAACTTATTACATTGATTACTATTAGCTCTGAACAGTATTTATATATACATATTAGTCCCTGTCATAATTTTTTTCACTTGATAATCTCCACTACCTATATCAAATTAAAAACTATCAAGTATTACTACTAATTTATTTTTTTTAGTATTAATATTGTAAATATTTATAATATATTTTTTTTGAAATTTAATAGTATATATATTTATAATATTCTTATTTTACCTCTTTATCTTTTACAAAATAAACCCGAAATCCTAAACCCTATAACCCGAAACCCTAAACCCAAAAATCTAAACCTTAAACCCTAAAACCGAAACCCTAAACCATAAACCTGAAACCCAAAACTCGAAATCATAAAAAGAAAATGCAACTTGTAAAAAAATAATCTGAAATCCTTAATTTTGTGTTAATTTGTTAATTATATGATTTCAATGGGTAATATGAAAGTTGGTTTTTCTAAGGGAGGTATGACAAGCAACCAAGGGGATACATTTAGCCTGACCCTTCCATATCCTGACCCTTCCATATCTATATTTATCGAAGTAAAAAAATAATAATAATAAGATATGCTTTATATCTCGCAAATATAAAGTTGATACACGGAAACAAGTGGACATGTTTTATTGCTTTTGTCAGTTTGGAAGAACATTATACTCTATGACACAAAAATGAAAAAAAAAATTAAAAATAAGAAATACATGAACTGAGTTTGTATATTTCATGACTATACATTCATATTTTGATGTAACATGTTTACTCACATATAGCAAATGATTTCTTTTACCATTTACCAAGTATTAGAAAGTAAAATAAAGGGGGGGGGGGGGGGGGGGGGGACGTAGGAGTCATAGTTACTAGTTATCTTAGAAAGTATATATAGAGGCCTTATAACTTCAAGATCAGTTAATTTGTAACCTAGTGTATGTGTTATCAAGCATGTAAAAAGACGTTAATTACTCTCAAGTACGTGGTTAAGAGTTTTACTTAGTTTCATAACGAGCATGCGTATAAGTTTAGTAATAGATTTAAACGGTACTGTATGATTTGGCCGGTATTAAAAAATAGTTTAGAGAGAGAATAAAGAATGTGTATACTACTTTGTTAGTTGGGACTTGGGAGGTGGGGTACAACAGAATCAAAATCTAGCGAATGTGGTCATTTGAACTTCAAAATAAATCAATATATAGCGTGTTTGTGGATACTCATATTTCTATTTATAGAATCTAAGCTTCAATTATGAGCCACTTATGTTTCTAACTCTGTTTTATCTTTTAAATAAGGAATTTTTACATATATCTCCTTCTTAAACTCAATAATAACATATTTCCCCAATTGTTAATTTGTAATTACATATTTTTCCTTGTAATATCCATTTACTCTTTTACCCTTCCCACTTTACGATGCCCAGGTGAAAAAAACCAAACGTCCCTCCATTCACGCAGCGAACATCTAATCTCTCTGCTCTTCATTTGCGCATCAGAAGCCAAGAACGAAGACAGCAGCACTGCTTGATTCTTCTTCCATTCCATTCGATTCTCACAACAATGCCCAATCCGTTCGATTCCGGCTTTCAATTTTGTATACGAACGACGACAGCCCCTTTCCCGTTTGTTCTTCCCTTGTTATCTGGTATGTTCCGTTTTTTTAGAGATATCTAATGGTTGTTGCAAACCCTAATACGTGTTAAAAATGATTTCTTAAATAATGTTTGGTTTATGTGCTAGATAACGCTGATCTTTTAGTTATATACTCTTGGATCCTTGTTTTAGTTTAACTAATGTGTATGATTAGAAATGCAAGAGCCTTTGCATTAGCTGATGTTTAAGAACTTTGGTTAAATATACTCATATAGTAAATAAAGTTGTTTGATAGATTATAATTTTATAAATATCCAACTTTCAGCTGTGATAATGTAGAAGGCGTTGAATGTAACACCCCGGCTTTAAGCGGAATACGCACGGGTGCAACGTACAGATCACTCATAAACTCGTAACACTATTAAAAGTGACAATATATTTATTTTATTTCATAATTTCACAAGTACAAAAATAGTTTGATAACGAGACAAAAAGAACATCACATCTAAATGAAGCAAATATTATTCATTGAAATAATCCTATGGTATAACTAATTTTCTTGTCATGTTACTTAATCGTATCAACCTGCAGCACGTTTAAAATAATATATTTTGTCAACAACACATGTTGGTGAGTTTTCATAAGTTTTTGCGTATATAAATATATATTAAATATGTGATTCAACAATCGTCATGCAATAAACATTCAAACATAATGTAAATGAAATCAAATAGTGTCGTCTTCCCGTTCATTCAGCCGAAGCCGTAGAAGTCGGGGAAATGAGAACCACCTTACGTAAACAACCGAAATCGTAACGTTAGACGGCGCAGGTACGTCCCGTCGGACCCTCCCACTATATGTATGCGTTTGCGTTACTTCCATCATAAAAACAATAAACATGTTGCAAGCAAGTTCACGTATAATCATAAACAATATGCAAGAATAATATTAACATGTACGATAAATGTGAATCGTTTTGTAAATAAGCGCATAACTAACGAAATAAAAACTTGTGACATGCTACACCCCAAAAATATTAAAAGAGTTAAAAAGGGGTTATGAAAAACTCACTTGTTAAGTAAGGGAGTCGAGAGCGAAAAATGCCTTTAAACGAGTGAACCGACAAAGTTCGGTTCAACGAACAGCCCTAGATAAATAAATAGCTAGGCTTAAAAATAAGTTGCGTAAAGAAAATAATTTGGCGAGGACGTTAGGTTTATGGCAAAGCAATTTATAAGAAAAAAATATATATATATTGGGTTTATAAAAAAAAGGCTTTTGGTTATTTGATTTATTAAGTTAATTTATTTTAGTCTTAGAAAAACAAAATGGTTATAATAAATATTAATTAATTTAGATGAGTCCGGTTTGTTCCAACCGAACAATTAATTAAGAAAACTAGTTTAACGAGTGGTTCGTTTTTTGGTCGGACACGAACCCGGTTATTGAGTCGGGTTTGTGTGTGAGTAACATAATTTGAAAAATATGAAGTAGTATGTTAAAAAAAATGTTTGTTCTTAATTATTAGTTTGTAAAAATAAAACTTGACTTTTAAACATAAAATTCATAAACTGAACATAAGCAAGCCAATTACGCAGGATGATATGTCTCCATGAATGTCGTTTAGGTTGTCATCATGGAAACAATCGTTATGCATAATGACAAGAAATAAATATTACCCGGGGATTGTATCACAAAAGAAGAAGAAAATAATAATTATTGAGCAATTGTCTTTTAAAAGTCAAGCTTGAGATTTGGGAGAAATTGACAATCATGAATAATTTTGAGTGTAAATTAGTTGTGCAAGGAATGTAGAGAATGAGTGAGCTTTATATAGGCTTAAAATCGTTAATAACAAGGTCAAGTGAGTTAATTTGATGGCTAGTCAAGAGGCTAGTCATAAGGCGTGGAATCATGGATTTTAACTAATTGAATCTTTAAACTCATTAAATGTCTTTGACTCAATTGATTAAAGAAAGATAATATTATACTTAGAATTAAATTTGTAACATCAAAAATAATAAAACAACATTATAAACCTAAACAACAACATGAACATAAATACAAAAAAATTCACCATTTTATTAATAAATGAAGATCCGAAAGATGTCAAAATTTTAAAATGGGTCGGGTTTTTGGCTTTCAAAAATGACGAATGTCACAGGATTCACAACTTTTAGAAATTTCGTCCCGAAATTAAATTAAAAATAAAAAAATAAAACAACTACTACATGGAGTTGTTAAAAGTTTTAACAAATTTTATATATATGTGAAAAATAAATCAACAAATAAACAAATTAATAACATTGATCTTTGAATGACTAAAAAAACGCCACAAATGGGATGTATGGCAATGGCACTTATATATAGGATGTACCATCGGCGTATCCACCATGCTCTTATCATACTTCATTTGTCCTGTTTCCCAAAATCATTCCAAGTTCCGAGTTATTCCACACAACCGTACTTATTATGTTTTCCATGCGAGTACTTCGATAAATACGTGTCGACCCATAATTACTTTTATCGTCGGATGGTCTACATAATCCGTCCCATTGTGTGGGTTTTAAGATAATTAAATAAATTCTTATATGAAAACTTAAAAATCAAGAAAAATGAACTTTAAGGATCAAAACTAAAAAGAATATATAAACAAACCCTCGGGGTTAAGGATTACACGAAAATATTAGGTAAACAAATTAATAAACTAAATTATTGAAGTTTAACATAATAAACCATGTTATTGGGTTTAAAACGAAATAAACAGTGTTATAAAGGTTAAAGCGATATAAACGATGTTATTGAGGTTTAAAACAAAATAAACGAAACTATTGAAGTTAAAATGAAATAAACAAATCTCTAGAGTAACACAAAATGATAAACATAATGAATGAAATATTAAAGTCATCAACATTGCAATAAGTAAATGGAATAATGTGGGTCAAGAATAGTTGAGTGACTTGAACTAACAACATATAACCAAATAAGTCGATACAACGTTGATTTCAAGAATAAACGACACTTTTGTTGTCAAAGTATCAAAATAGATTAATTTTTTTTTGTCAAGAATGACACGCTATACAAGTGAAAATTCAAGTGTCATCATGTATAAATGCAACACTGAGATTATAAATAACAAAGTGAACAATTGAAACTTCGAGATTGAGAATAACATGACTCAAATTGATGAAACATTAAGATCAAGAATAACAAGATGGTTCGTTAAAACATTGAGCGGGAAAACAACCAAACAAGTAATCAAAACAATTCATGTAAAGTAAATATAAAATTAACACGTGACTTCTACTAGATAGCTATAATCATAGTCCGGGTTATAAATAAACGAATCCGTTTCGAGGTAACCGGTAATGGATAGCCAAAGGTAGAAACACAGTTTCTATTAGATAACTATATACACAACCATGTTCATAGTCCCACCTTCCACTAAACGATTACGTTCATGGGAAATCGATCATAGACCGGGAGATTGAGGTAACAAAATTAAACCAATTCGAATAAGCGACTATATGTATTATAAATGATGCATGTAATTGTGTGTTTCGTGCTTGAGAGTAAACATGAACGAAAATATGTCAACAATCAATAAATAACCAAACTCAAATACAAATTTTATAACCACCTTCGAAGAAATTAGATACATAATATTATTTCGATTATATCCAGATATAATTATATAAAAAAATGCATGAAGAAGAAGTTAAAGAAAATCAAAATGAAGCTTGCGATCTTGTCTTCTAGAAGGTAGGTGGGTTTGAGGTATGAAGGCTAGGGTGAGGGCGGTGCCATGATTTGTTAACTGAAACTCGTTGGCGTTAAGGAATGGGGGAAGAAAAATGATTTTTAACATTCATTTTAATTCGTGAAAATCGGTTGCAAAACTTGATGTTTTTATAATGCTAAGTTATAATTTCTGTATGATAAATCAAATTCCTTAATTAGTACTAATGCTTGAGAACTTTTATGAAATTTTTTTATGTAAAATAAAGGATTCCCTTTTGGTGGTGTCCTATGGAAACTTTATAAAGAATCGCCAAATAAAATGTCTCGTTTTGTTAGAAATGTTATAGTGATAATATAGTAGCCTCATGAGTTTAGGACTTGTTTGAAACAAAAGATTTTATTTAAAGATTTCATTTAACCTTGGTAAAATATTATATATAATAAGAATAATTATAGTGATAATAATAGTAATAATAGTAGTGATGATAATAATAATAACATTAATAATAGTATTAATATGATAATAATAATAATAATAATAATAAACCATTTAATTTGACTTAAAGTATTTTTGAAGAAAATCAACTTAATTAAATACTTGTGAATTAAATATATTAAAAGAGTCGATGATTTGAAATTATAAGTGTAATGTATTCATAAAAAAATGAATGCAGAGAAACATGTATGGTTTAAAATTTTTTTTGGTATGTTTGATGAGTAGAAAGGGACTAAGTATTGGCGCAAGGCTAAGAGTGAGCTTCAAGTGGCCAGGGAATGCGGTTTAGGGTATTGCATCGCAAAACACAAGTTAGACGTTCCTAAGCATTATTGGTGTGTTTGGGTCAATATAATGTAATAGGCTCGCAACATGAGCATTTGATAAAACATAAGGTGTGGTAAATGGTTGAGTAATGGGTCGTGGGAAGCATTTCGATATTGTGAGGTGATTAAGCGGTGACGTATAACGAGCTATACCAAGGCTGTGTGTTCCGTGCAGGGCTTTTTTTTGTTCGGTTGGCTTTGGGTATATTGGGTTTGTGTTGGGTTTGAGATTGGTTAGGACATAGATTTGGTGTTTGTGCTAATTGTTGTCGTTGGTGTTGATGAGTTATGATGCATTTGGGTCATCATGGTCGGGATAACGACTGCCTATTGCTTGAAAATTTGGGCTGTCACTTTACAGGTTAAGTTTCGAGGGCGAAGTCGAGGAAAATGAGAAGACATGCTGCGAAGCGGAAATTATTTGCGTGCACGGGGCGTAAATATCAAATTTGAATTACCAACCAAAAGAAACACTACATGAAACATTCAAAAATCTTAATTACTCTGTATAAATCATAAAAAAATAAATAAATAAAGTTACATGAAGCAATATTTGAATTTGAGTTTGAAATGTCCATGACCCAACATGAGTTTTCGCAATTCAGTAAGAATTTAATAAATAATAAAATTAAAACTATATCAACTTTGAAATCAGAATATCCATGAACCACGATAGATTTTCGTATCCCAATAAAAACTTATATAAACAGTAAAATCGAATTGAAAATCGAATGTTCATTTATCACAATGATTTTTCGAATTTTAAATTAAAACCATTATAATAAATGATTATATAACTAAAGAAAAACGAATTGAAAACTTAACTATTCATATGTCACCATGACTTTTTAAATTTTCATTTAAAACTATAATAAACGAATATATAAATAAAGAAAACGAAATGAAACTTGACTATTTATGTATTACCATGATTTTTTCGAATTTTCAATTAGAACCATAATATAAACAATTGAGTCTTTGGAATCATACATTGCATATACCACCGTGACTTGTATGCAATTTTTAAGAGTAAGATGAAACCACTTTCTATTCACAAAGGAAAAATCACGTTTGATAACTTAAAGTAGTAGTTCGTATGACGTTGGTATGGTATGGTATGTTTTGGCCTAATAAGTTTCAGCACCTTTCCGAACCCTCCAAGTAAGCAACCAGGTCTCACGGTTGATTGTGATTTATACGTATCGCTTATCCTTAGGTTTAATAATTCGGTTTCAAAGTTTAAAAAAAAACAAGTGTAACCTTCCAGCTACTACATACCCGTCATGCAAGAACCATCATTAATGACAACGAAAAATCGAAATATCGAAACATGAATTATTACATTAAACATTAAAAATTCGTTGAAAATTATAAAAGATTTCAAAATTGCTTAGGCATAAGCCTTAGAGTTTGTTTTTGAGTAAGTGTACATGCGACATTATAAAATATTATAAATATACTTGAAGCATATGAACAATCTTAAAAGATGCGGGCACATAACACATAGAGTATACATGCAATCGGGGACCTAAAAGTAAACTATAAATATACTAGGTCGTTACGTCTAACCACCTATCTTATAGTCACGGCTCTGATACCAATCTGTAACACCCCGGCTTTAAGCGGAATACACCGGGTGCAACGTACAGATCACTCATAAGCTCGTAACACTATTAAAAGTGACAATATATTTATTTTATTTCATAATTTCACAAGTACAAAAATAGTTTGATAACGAGACAAAAAGAACATCACATCTAAATGAAGCAAATATTATTCATTGAAATAATCCTATGGTATAACTAATTTTTTTGTCCTGTTACTTCATCGTATCAACCTGCAGCACGTTTAAAATAATATATTTTGTCAACAACACATGTTGGTGAGTTTTCATAAGTTTTTGCGTATATAAATATATATTAAATATGTGATTCAACAATCGTCATGCAATAAACATTCAAACATAATGTAAATGAAATCAAATAGTGTCGTCCTCCCGTTCATTCAGCCGAAGCCGTAGAAGTCGGAGAAATGAGAACCACCTTACGTAAACAACCGAAATCGTAACGTTAGACGGCGCAGGTACGTCCCGTCGGACCCTCCCACTATGTGTATGCGTTTGCGTTACTTCCATCATAAAAACAATAAACATGTTGCAAGCAAGTTCACGTATAATCATAAACAATATGCAAGAATAATATTAACATGTACGATAAATGTGAATCGTTTTGTAAATAAGCGCATAACTAACGAAATAAAAACTTGTGACATGCTACACCCCAAAAATATTAAAAGAGTTAAAAAGGGGTTATGAAAAACTCACTTGTTAAGTAAGGGAGTCGAGAGCGAAAAATGTCTTTAAACGAGTGAACCGACAAAGTTCGGTTCAACGAACAGCCCTAGATAAATAAATAGCTAGGCTTAAAAATAAGTTGCGTAAAGAAAATAATTTGGCGAGGACGTTCGGTTTATGGCAAAGCAATTTATAAGAAAAAATATATATATATTTTGAGTTTATAAAAAAAGGCTTTTGGTTATTTGATTTGTTAAGTTAATTTATTTTAGTCTTAGAAAAACAAAAGGGTTATAATAAATACTAATTAATTTAGATGAGTCCGGTTTGTTCCAACCGAACAATTAATTAAGAAAACTAGTTTAACGAGTGGTTCGTTTTTTGGTCGGATACGAACCCGGTTATTGAGTCGGGTTTGTGTGTGAGTAACATAATTTGAAAATATGAAGTAATATGTTAAAAAAAATGTTTGTTCTTAATTATTAGTTTTTAAAAATAAAACTTGACTTTTAAACATAAAATTCATAAACCGAACATAAGCAAGCCAATTACGCAGGATGATATGTCTCCATGAATGTCGTTTGGGTTGTCATCATGGAAACAATCGTTATGCATAATGACAAGAAATAAATATTACCCGGGGATTGTATCACAAAAGAAGAAGAAAATAATAATTATTGAGCAATTGTCTTTCGAAAGTCAAGCTTGAGATTTGGAAGAAATTGACAAGCATGAATAATTTTGAGTGTAAATTAGTTGTGTAAGGAATGTAGAGAATGAGTGAACTTTATATAGGCTCAAAATCGTTAATAACAAGGTCAAGTGAGTTAATTTGATGGCTAGTCAAGAGGCTAGTCATAAGGCTTGGAATCATGAATTTTAACTAATTGAATGTTTAAATTCATTAAATGTCTTTGACTCAATTGATTAAAGAAAGATAATATAATACTTAGAATTAAATTTGTAACATAAAAAATAATAAAACAACATTATAAACCTAAACAACATCATGAACATAAATACGAAAACAATTCACCATTTTATTAATAAATGAAGATCCGAAAGATGTCAAAATTTTAAAATGGGTCGGGTTTTTGGCTTTCAAAAATGACGAATGTCACATGAAGCACTTCCTTAGAAGATGATTAACCGATGATAGCATGTGCAGACCGTGTGATTGCAGTGTATGTGAATGTCCAGCAACTGAATTCCCAGATCCGTTTAAGAAACAACTCGCTCTTCCAAAAGATCATACATGTTAAGCTGGAAAACACGAGGCTGTTGTTGACCGTACTCTAAAAGCAAAGGCGTTTAGAGGCTTGGTTGTGGTAGATAACCCATGTTCAAATGATGAAGAAACTGATAATGGTCATTCCCTATATTGTGTTCATATCTTGGTAGTTACAGTACGTTATATATGCCTTTAGTTTGTAACTTCAACATTAATTAATAGTTATAGAGTATATTTCTTTTGTCATTTTTCTTTTGTATATCAACAAACTATAAACACACAAACATGCCCGTGCGCCTCAACACGTGGGTAAAAAATCTTGTTTGATTAAATTTTGGAAGCAACTGTGGTTCATATATGTAATTTGAAAGCTACTGTGGTTCATATATGTAATTTGGAAACTAATGTGGTTCATTATATGTTTTCAAAATATATGTACATGTTATTATAATAAAAGAATGATCAAAAGCCATGTTAATTGTAGAGTAGTAAAAATTGTCAACTTGATCCACATGTTCAATCGTTTTGCAGGATGCTACATTGGAATATATACTAGTTACAATGCGACAAAGCTAAAACTTATAGTTCTGGAACGTGATTTGGATTTATTAGCGTTCGATATGTTTCGTTTTAACACCGACTCTGTTTGGGTTTAGATTGGGGAAATATGAAATTGATGGTGTTTAGAAGTGGATATATGTAAATAGTTATAGTTCATTAAAAATAAAATAGTCATTTAAGAAGTAAATTTTAATGAAATTGGGAGATATGTAATATATATGGTTTAGGAAGGGGAAATATGTAATAACTTTTTAAGGGTTAGGTAAATATGTAATAAGGGAATTTAAAGAGGGGATATATGTAGTAGATTTGTAGGTCTATTAACATAATTCAATTCAATTATTAAAGACAGTTGGTATATATCGTTGGAACAAACCATGTCAAATTAGGTCATTTTGGCATATGAAATGCGTATTATATTTATAACATCCTGTGCGCGTCCTTAATATCAAGCAACATTATCATCTTCTTTGTTATATACCGTTGGAACTTACCTATAGTATGTGTGCAACGAAAACTCTGGAACTTGAAGGGATAACAGTTTGTTTTTATAAAATAGAAATATAAATAAATGAAATGTGTGTTATATGTAGGGGTGTCAATAATGTCGGATTGGCGGGTTAGTCTGTCGAGATTTTTCAATCCTACCAGACCCATATAGATTCTTCAAAGGTATACGTGTTAACCCATCTAAATATGTGTCGACTCATCTATATTTGTGTAGTGTTATGGTCGACCCATTTTACGTCCATTTACGAATATGAATAATACATAGTTACTTAAAAATTAACTATTCTGATTCGTATAAAACATTTTGTGAATTTTGAAAAACATTATAATTGTTTTTGAGTGTTTATCTTTTATTTTAATTAACAAACTTAGATTTACTTGATGGAAATAAGTATAGAGAATATAATAAGAGAATATATATAGTTAAAACAAACATTATAAAAAATGTTAGCAGATAATTAATGACAGATAAAATAAAGTTAAAAAAAATTAATATACTCTACTTTTAAAAGTTAATAGTGATATGAAATTAGTTTCACCCCTAAAATCAAAATATTTAACTTTAAAATTTATCACTAATCATCTTTAAAATAAAATATTAAGTTTTCTAAAACTCTTAAACGGGCTAACGCGTACGAGGCGTATTGTGGTTGACCCATTTTGAAACGGGTCGGGTTGCTCTGTTTAAGAGATCGAATGGATGTATTAGGAATTGCCGTTACTTGTCACGTGCATGCTTCAAAACCTCTAGAACTTGACGGGGTGACATTGAATTATGTAGGATAGAAAGAGTAACAAATATGTGGCTTCGAAACCTCTAGAACTTAAATGGATGACATCGTTTTTATTGTTGGAATCAACGTACAATCAAGTTGAACGAGTAAAGTCCGTGAAGGTGATTATTTAAATTTAATTCTTTTATTTATAGAATGGAAGTGTCTATTATTCGTTCCAATGTTTCTATTTAAAGAAACGATGGCATTTCTTCGAATTCTAGAGGTTTCGTTGCATCTAACTATACTAATAAAAAAAATAATGAGGATGATGTGGCAATCTCACATTCATTCTAGGCCTAATCTCTCTTCTCATTCATCCTACCTATCCATGGGTTATGGAGCAAAACCATATTGACAAATGAGTTATAATTTCCTTTTTAATTCTCTAATTTATCATCTCATTCATTTTAACTATCCATTGGTCATGGGCTAAAACAATTTTGGCAGATGGGTTATAATTTCATTTCCAATTCTCTAATTTCCCATCTTATTTATCCTACATATCCATGAGTCATGGGACAAAATAGTTTTGAGAAATAAGTTATAATTCTCTTTTAATTCTCTAATCTCTCATCTCATTTATCATAGTTATCAACGGATAATTGGTCAAAACAATTTTTGCAAATGTTGTACATTAAAAAATAAATTTGAGATTTTAGACTTTTTATTGTTTATACTATATATTTTATCTTCTTTTTTTGTAAATAATTATGTTCATTTCTTTTAGATAATGGATATTTTTATTTTTATTATTTGACAAATCTCGTATAATACACGGGTTCAAAAGCTAGTACATTTCATACACCAATATAAATTAAATCCAAGTAGGTTATACAGAAGCAATAATTTTATACAACGCTAGGAACATAATTGAAGCTTCCATTCTATAAATAGAAATTTGAGTTATTGTTTATTTTTGAAGTTTCAGTGGATTTATTGTTTTAATTTTAAGTTATCATCTAGAACTTTTATTAAAATTGTATAAATTGTTATAAAAGGAGCTGTTTCATGGCCAGGATAATCATCATTGCTTGTTGGAGACTGTAGAAGACGGGAAACAGAAGATCAATGTTGGAAGGAAAGAAGGTCATCTTGAAAGAGATTATAGGAGATATAAAAGCTTGTGGTTTTCTTTGGTAAAAGTATAGGTCTAAACATAGATATTTAGCTTGGTTGAATTGACGCAATTTTAATTTATGTAGCTTTTTTGCCTTTTTACGGTTGCTCTCCGCCTTGTGGATGCGGGTAGTAACCGTAGTATTGAGATTTTTGTGATACGAATAGCAATGTAAAACTAGACTTCTATATTTACAAGTTTTTCCCCTATATATAGACGTAAAAATTAAGAAATCTTTTTGTACATACACTTCGAATAATATACTTTTAAAATAAAATAAAAATGCCATATTTGAAATTTTGAAGGTTGGTTCATACACAAAAGTAATTTCACATATGTGTAACAATAAAAAAAATATTAAAGTCATGTCCGAGTTTTTATTCAATACTTAATGATATGAATACCCACACGTATAAATCGTCAAATGTATGTATGTTTGTGACATCTTATACCAAATTAATATTATATTTCCTAATGACGAAAACTGCAGTAGTATTGTAGGAAGATATTGCAATTGTTGTTTGTGAAGAAATTGCAGTTGTATAGGAATAAATTAATTGCATACGTATAAAAAGAAACTGAAGTTGTGTTGGAATGAACTCTAGTATGATGAAATTACAGTTGTTTCTTCTAGCACATGAGAGTATATTAATTTGTGCCTTGTAAATTTAGCTGATCAAAAATCAATTTAATATACATGATAATTATTAAAAAATATAAAAATACAAATTTGTGATACAATAAAGAATTGATAATGTACGTAGACTTCTAGCTTTTAGTTGGGACTTGGGAGTGTGGGATACAACATAATCTAACGTATTAGTCAGTATTGGAACTTCGAAATCAATATTAAGCATATTTGTGGCTACTCATATTTCTATATATAGAATCGAAGCTTCAATAATGAACCACTTATGTTTCGATCTAGCGATCTTTTGAATAATGAGGATATTGTTTGTTTATTATAAATTTTTATTTGAATTTTAAAATCATGGGTGTAATTTTTCTATGAAAAAAATTAAGTGAAATACCGTGAATACGCTAGGAAACCTCTAGAACGCGAAAGGATGACATCATTTTCCATAATATGGAGTGGTGCTCCTAAAGAGTACATCGGAAAAGATTTTGCGTACCGATCACTAGTTCACCACGGGGTGTCGTGTCCATCTTTCACCATTCTTCCCGATCTTCAACCCGTCGGAACCCATTTCTTCTTTGTTCTTAATTTCATGGATTCGGCATCAACAAACCACTCAAGCGGCCACCACGGGGTAGTATCAGGCCTTGTCTAAAGTCCACTCCGTCCAGCTTATAATAGAAGTACGAGTAAACGAAATATGTGAGATGTAAATGCCACAAAACCTCTAGAACTCGAAACGGATGACACTGTTTTCTTTGTTGGCATCAATGTATAAACAAGTTGAAAGGTAAACTAGATATTTTAAAAATGTCAAAAATTAAAATATATATATTTTATTGAGGAGAAGACTATTGTTCAAATTCTGGCATGAGATATATTATTCGTGTAATAAGAAAGAGTAAGAGTAAGAGTATATGTCTCTTTATCGGTTTTAACTCACTCGCACTTGTCATTTGTTCCCCAGAATGCTTTCAATTATTCCAGCCTTGATTAGTTATGTGTTGGTTTATTTTTAATTGTATATATATTTAAAGGTAAAGGATGGAATACGAAAATCCTTTATCGTACATTACGTACGCGAGGCTATGAAACGTCGATCTTCAATAACCCTAAAATCACAATTACGCGAACCGGCCTCCGTCAACCTCTTCTCCCGTCGATTCCGTCCACCTTCACCATCGCCGTTCAACAATTCCGTCCACCATCCACCGTCGCGACCATCGTCTACTGTCGTTACCGCCATCTTCTTCCGACACAACCATCAATCGTTGCTCACAGGTCAGTTGTCAAATTGAGCAATTGAAATTGAAATTGTTGAACCTAATTGATCAATTAACCTTGAAATCGATCTAATTAATCATCAATTTGAAGCTTCAATCAATCAATTTTGATAAACTTTAAACCTGAACGTTTAAAGGTTTAACCTTTGAACGTTTAAAGGTTGTGAATTTGTTGAACGTATTAGTGTTTTTAACCTTGAACGTTTAAAGTTTTGTGAATTTTGCTTGAACGTTTTAGTGGAACGTATTTCGCGTACGTAATGTACGTTAAGCGATTATTGTACGTTAACTCACCCCTATATTTAGATGATATTTTCTAGTTTTAAATTTATAAAAAAACATTACGCCAACTCACTATACATAACAGGAAAGCGTACCTATCGTACAATAGTATAGTATCTGAAGAAACACTAGGTGAACCCTGGACAGATTATAGATAATCTGGGGGTTAAGTAATGTTTCCCATGGATGAGGTCTAGCAGAGAAGGTTGTTCTTCAGGGGACCTGCAAAACAGACACCGTAAGCTCGTCACTGAGAAGGGGGGGGATTCCTCCTTGTGACCACCCTCCGGCGTGAGAATCAGACTAGATTGCTCTGAATATAAGTGTATATTAAGAGATTGCTAGATAAGACTGAGATATCAGATGATGTCCTTACCATTCCAAGGTGTTGGAGTATTTATAGCCGAAGGTAGGTTTCCAAGCAGGTACAGCCGGCTGAATAGTATTCCTGTTCTACCAACAGTGGATTACGCACAGGCCATGCTGGTTGGTGGATAGATTACGGCCAACAGTAATAAGGTCGGCTGTATACTGTTCCTTTTACTGCCGGCTGCGCACTGTTCCACCAACTGTAGGCTGCGCACGTCCCATCGTAAGGGTTGGTGAGTAGGCAGCGGCTAATAGTGACAAACAGTACTAGAGGGTGCTCCTCCTCGTATTGTTGTCGATGAGCTGTCACCCTGTGATTAGTTCATGGGCTGCTCTGGTCAAACTGTCTGTTCCGCCCATACCTTAGTAGGTATAGTACGAAAGACCTTCCAGAAGCATACGGACTGGCTCATTTAGGCAGGAGTGTTCCCGCCTTGCTCATTCCTTCATGTGACTACTGAAGTAACGAATGCCTTGTGCGTGTAGCCTTGCTGTTAGTGCGGGTAGCCTTCCCTGATGGCTTGTATCCGCAGCTGCGGGAACAGGCGGGGTACTTCACCATTGGGAGGCTTTCCCTGCGGGTACAACTGGCGTACTGCGCGTAAGGTTCTTTGAGCATGGTGTCCTGCTGGAGCAGTTGGTCATTGCGCAGACGTCCCTGTTCAAGGTGAGTCTTGCGGGTCCAACTGGGCTCTGCTGGGACCTACCTCTTCAAGTCCCCCCAGTCCAATGTTCTTCTCATGAATGTTTAATAAAGTGAGGTGAACTTTTGGACTTAGCAAGGGGTTTTGAAAAGGGTATAGTTTTTCGGTTTTCCGTGGTGATTCATCCCGCGGTTTTCCTGATGTCACGCAGAAATTCCCGACTTTTCTGCTTGATCTTTGGGTGTGAAGCGGATAGCTTTGTAACCTCCTCGCACGTCAGGAGCGTTGAGTCTCACTTATGTGGATTCTCCATGGGGTCTTGGTGGTTTTCGACATAGTGATCATTTATGTTAAAACCACCAATTCCATTTTGGAGTTTCAAACAATATAGTTCTCGACGTTCCCGTCGTGCGGGAATGTTATTCACGTTTCCGCAAGCATAGCCCAGAAGATCCTTCTTGGTTTGAATTCCCTGCAGAGTGCTAAGTACGTGAAGGGTTTTGCCTTGACACTGTACCCGCACTCGTCTTACGGTTACTTCACTTCCAAGGTATTCCTGGCGTCAATTCCCTGCGGGTGCTAAGTATGTGAAGGGTTTTGCCTTGACACTGTACCCGCATCCGTCTCACGGTTACTTGGTTGCCAAGGTAAGGGGTATTTTCCCGCTCACCTTTGAATCTTTTTGAATTTTGAATTTCGAAATTCGAAGAGTTGGTGGAATGATAGGAACAGTCCAAACATCTGAAACGTCGTGTGACGGTTTCTTCTGACTGTGTCAGGACGTGCAGGAAGTTATGGTGACGTGACAGTACATGGTCATTCCAGACGCTTTTTCAGGCGCGTGGGCGCGATTTTTCGGGCGCGTGGCCGCGAAATTAATGGTATGCGTCCTGTCAACAGCTGTTGCCAGCTTGCTTTTTGCCACGCGTCACAGTTTCATTTCACCTTCGTTTTCTCTCTCCTCCGCATTAATTTCACCGCATTAATTGCGATTAGTATATAAAGGGGGAGAGGGTTCTTTGTAATCCACACTTTCAATCTTCTCTTCGTCTTTTAAGCGATTTCCGGCGAATACTCATCCTTTTCAGGCAAGCATTCTCCCGAAATCGTTTTCTTCTCTTCACAAGATGTCGTCTCGAGATGTTGAATCTACAGCCGATGATAAGAGTACTGCTGGCGAGTGCCAGTGTGCTCTGCCTGGCGATCTGTACCGGTATGTCGTCAGGAAGTTCATGCTCGAGTCTCTCGAGCCTGAGTGATCATACCGTGTACGATGCCCCCAGAGGCAAGATCGGGGTTTATGCAGCATTCTTTGTTTATGGGAATCTTAGGTTCCCATTGACAAAGTTTGTTTACCGTGTCCTTGAGAGGCACGGTGTTCATTTGACCGAGTTGCACCCCATGGCGATCGCCAAGATTCGCCACTTCGAGTGGGTGTGCCGGATACTGGGCGTTGAGCCCTATGTTGACCGCCTGATGACCTTCTACACTTGGAGGTGCATCCAGGGGTGGTACACGTTGTCAACCCGGATTAAGGGTTTAAAGATCTGTGCGACCGAGCGCAGTCTTCGCGCGTGGAAGAGGGAGTTTTTCTTCATATCCGCTCGCGCCATCCCCATTGCCATGAAATTCAAAAACGGGCAAGCACTTCCCAGCCTTCACGCCCCCAACTACCAGGAGGCGGAATGGTTTGCGAAGATATCTCGGGTCCAATCTCCGGTTTACCGGTTTGCGGAGTCCGGGATGGTGATGCTGGGGATGAGCCGAGTGTGGAAGGAGGCTGATGCGCGCAAGATTCCGATCGTCCTCGAATACGGTTCGAACTCTGTTCCTTACGGTATGCCTTTTTCCCTTTTGTTGATTTTGAATTTCTTCTAACTTCTTTCCTGTTTATTTCAGAGGGGAACGACCTGCAGTCGCTCCTAAACCCGCGGGAGGCTGACGGTCCCGCACGGATGGGTACTCGCGCTCTAGATGAGAACGAGTTGCCCATCCTCGAACAAACGGCGGATCGGTTCGTGGAGGTCTATCCGCTAGGCCATGAGATCCTTAGCGCCCGTCGGCCAGGTAAGGCGCTCTTCGACCCTCGACCCCTCAATGTTGAAACCTCTACTGGAATTCCTCTAATCGTATGTTCTGATGAGGAATCCGCAGATGGTCCTCCGTTGGTGCGGAAGAAGAAGGCTGCCGGCGGGAAGGGGAAGGAGAAGGCCTCCACTGCCGATCCAGCGCCTCGGTCTGATTCGGAGACCGAGAGCGAAGAGGTGGCGGGGAATCCCGGTGGTGACAAGACCACTGCTCCGGAGGCTGTGACTGTCACCTCCGGAGAGCCCAAGAAGACGACGGTAACCGGCTCAAAGAGGCCGGCTCCATCGGGTACGTCCCCGCCACTCCGTACCTTCAGGCTCAAGAAAACTCGTAAGTACAATTTTCTTTTGCTTTTATCTCCATAGCTTAATATCGTTAACACTAATCTTCTTTACGCAGGCGTGGATGTTGACGCATTCCAGGGTGGAGCTCAGAGTGATACCTCCACGCCAATGACGGTAGGTCCGGTCAGCCTACCCGAGGCGACGACCCAGGCAGCTGCGCCTGCGCCCACTGGTTCAGTTGCTCACTCCTTTGAGCCGACTGTTCCAGTCGAGATGACGTCACCGCCGGCCGTGAGTGCGATTTTTACAGCATCTTTCACTGAGCCGGCGGTTACGATTGCTGCGGATTCCGCGGCAGCGACCGCGTCGGCTGCTACGATGCCCCCGCCATCGGCAACAACGGCCGACCCATCAGGTACGCATGGGGGTTCTCGCATCTCTCCGCCACCTTCCCATCTGCCTGACCTCTTGGATGGATTTCCGTTGGGTTCAGGTGATGGGTTCGGCGGCTATCGGCCTGTAATTGACCCTACAGGTGCGTAGGGTTGTTTTGGCCCATTTTTTTTACAAATATTTTTTATCATCTTTTCCTAACTGCTTTTTGTTTTTTGCAGTGTCGGATTCCAATGAAGTGTATGTTCCACGATGGAACATTCGCCGAGGAACAACCCTTCGCACCCCTGTGGAGTGCGTGGAATGGGCTCGTCACGCTGCTCCTAGTGGTGCGTTGGGGGAAGCCATGGCTAGCTACCAGGAGGGTAGGCTAACCAATGAGCTTCGGGTTCTCCTTGCTCGGATGCAGCCGCGCATCGAGCTGCTTTGTCGTGAAAACGACAAGTTAAAAGCAGCTCGCCTTAAAGAAGTTGCTCAGGCGCGGGCCATCCGGGAGGAGAACCAAAGGCTTTCCGCTATAGCAGCGGAAAAGGAGAAGGCCTTCAAGGCCCTTGAGGTTGAAGTTCAGGCACGACTCGAGGCCCGTTCCAAGGCTGCCCAAGCTGTTAATGAACAGCTTCGGCTGGCTAAGGAAACTGCGAGGAACGCAACCGAGAGGGCCACCAAGGCTGAAGCTGTTGCTGAGCCTTTGCGCGTGGAGAATGAAGAACTTAAAGCCAAATTAGAGGCTCTCCAGCAGGCTCATGATGCCTTGGCGATGGAGGATGCTAAGAAGCTTCAAGAAATCTTGGACCAGAGGGGGGTGCTTGACCATACCGAGCGTAAGCTAAAGGGCGTCGAAGAGGCTGCGGCTAAAGAAGTGTTGCTTGCCAACCTCAACAAGAATGAAGCCGAACGCGCCCGTAACGAAGCTCAAGCTGCCTTCCAAGAGGCTCTGGTTGCCAAGGAATGGCTTCTTCGAGAAGCGTTGTCTCAGGTAAGTTTTCATGTCTTTACGCTTTTCTTTGTAAATAGAAAGGTTCTGAAACTTGTATTTTTTCTTTGTAGGTTGTGCATCGTGTCTTCTCAGAGACATCTTACGACGATGCTATGAGCGCAGCCCTCAACGCTTCTCACGAGGATGGGGAAAAGGCCGGCTTCCTGCTTGGTCTAGGGTTCGTTGAGAAAGGCATCCCGCCTTCCAACTTCCCTTTATTCGATGTAGATACTGAAGCCATATATGACCAAGCAGTAAATCAATACGCCGCCTTCCCGCATCCGGTGGTGGAGAAGGTGAATGAAGTTGCTGCTGCTGATGATGGGCTAGCTATCCTTAAGGCTTTCCTTGAACAGCCACGCTCTACTGACGGCGCTGGTCCAAGTGGAAGTGGCCCTGAAGCCTGATCGTGAAGATCCCTTCCCGCTGCTAGGATAGATTTAGTTTGTATAGATTTACTTTCTTGTAGGCGGGTAGTTACCCGGCCATTCTTGTAACGAATATTTATGAAATGTAAATCTTTGTGCGGCTAAGACCGCTTCTTTCATTGGATTCCTTGCTTTATAAACGTTATATGACTTACACACTTTAGTTTAAATTAAAAATTTTCCAAGTGTTTAGAATAAGTTAACCTTTGAACGTGGTAGATAGGTGTGAAGTTTTGCTTCCTCTTCCGTGATTGTGCGGGTAGGACCGTCACTTGCACGTAGTAGGATGGCTAAACTTTACCATCTGACCTGCGTGTAGGTTTTCCTCATCTTTGAGGATAAGTTAACCTTTGAACGTGGTAGATAATAGGTGTGAAATTTTGCTTCCTTGTTCGTGATTGTGCGGGTAAGACCGTCACTTGCACTTACAAGGATGGCTAAACTTTACTTACATCTGACCTGCGTGTAGGTTTTCCTTATCCTTTTTTTTTTTATAGGTTAACCTTTGAACGTGGTAGATGATAGGTTGAAGTTTTGCTTCCTTGTTCGTGATTGTGCGGGTAAGACCGTCACTTGCACTTACAAGGATGGCTAAACTTTACTTACATCTGACCTGCGTGTAGGTTTCCCTTATTTTTAACGTTGTGTTTATGCGGGTTTTGCCGCCTTCCACACGTAACGACTTACTTCTTCCCGTTTATGCGGTGAATACCGGCACCAGTGTGGGAAGTTCATAAGTATAAAGGTAAACACATTATGAAAGGAGAATCATTTCCATTAGAAGTGGCTCTAGGCCTTTTCTTTACAAGTTTTGGAATTGATCTACATATAACATTTGCGTAATTGAGCTCCATTCCATGTTCTTGGGATGGAAGTGCCATCGAGCCTTTCGAGCCGGTACGCGCCCTTTCCCAGGACTTCTTTGATAATGTATGGCCCTTCCCAGACCGGGGCCAGCTTTCCCGGGCGCTCTTGGTTCGAAGCCTCGTTGTTACGCAGTATGTAGTCTCCTATATTGAAGTTGCAGAGTTTTACCCGCGTGTTGTAGTACTTTTGCATTTGTCGCTTGTAGTTCTCTTCACGCACTGCGGCTAAGTCTCTGCGTTCCTCGGTTAGCATCAGATCCAACCGTCTTTCCGCATCATTGTCTTCTGGCTGAATCAAGACCCTTGGTGAGGGTAGACCAATTTCTACCGGGACCATGGCTTCAGTGCCATAAGTGAGGCTGAACGGGGTTTCTCCCGTACTGGCCTTCTTCAGCGTTCTGTTTGCCCAAAGGACGTGCGGAAGCTCGTCCACCCAGCCAGATCTGTGTTCCAATAGTCTTTTCTTGATGCCTTCGACGATGCTCTTATTTGCTCTTTCCACCTCACCATTACCTTGCGGGTGTGCCACTGAGGTAAAGGTGTGGGTGATTTGAAGTTCTTTCAGCCACTGTTGTAGCTTCTTGTCAGCAAAGTTGGTGCCGTTATCGCTCACCAAATTCTGTGGAAGTCCAAAACGACAAATAATAAATTCCCAAATAAAATTTTTGATATGTTTCGCGGTTGTTTGGGCTAAAGGTTTTGCTTCTATCCACTTGGTGAAGTAGTCGATGGCTACCACTAGGAACTGAACATTTCCTGCTGCTGTAGGAAATGGACCTGTCACATCGATGGCCCACTTCTGAAATGGCCATGAAGAAGTGACTGGAACAAGTTCATTCTTCGGGCGGTGCGTGTTGGGTGCGTAAAGCTGGCAAGACCTGCATTTTCTGATGTATGCCAGTGCATCCGTATGCATCCCCGGCCAAAAGTATCCCGCGTTGTTTAGCTTGGCTACAACAGCGCGGGGACCTGCGTGTACTCCACAGATGCCTTCGTGTACCTCCCTTAGGAGGTAGTCAGCATCTTGGTTGTCCACGCATCTTAAGAGTGGGCCAAGAAATTTACGCCTGTAAAGGATGTCATCGATGAGTTGATAATTCAGTGCTTTACAGCGTAGTTTTCTTGCCTGTGTTTTGGACTCCGGTAGTGTACCTGTCGCAAGGTATTTTATTATTGGTGTCATCCACGTTTCCGTGCCTGTTTGGATGACACAAATTTCCTTGTGCGGGACCGATGGTGTCTCGAGGAGTTCAATGCGGATATCCTTTCCTAAGTGGGTGAAGGCTAATGATGCAAGCTTGCTTAACGCATCCGCAGATTTGTTTTCACTTCGCTTGACATGTATGACTTTGCAGTCATTGAAATCGCGCATAAGGGATTTTGCTTGTGCGAGGTACAGGGCCATTGTGTCGTTCACGGCCGTGTACGTCCCGTTGATCTGATTTGCTACTAACATGGAATCCACGTGGGCTTCCAAGTTTTTCACTCCCATCCTACGCGCAATTCTCAGCCCAGCCAGGAATGCTTCATATTCGGCTTCGTTATTCGTACTTGGAAAATCCAGTCGAATAGCGTAAGTGTATTCTTGGCCTGCTGGGTTGGTTAGCTTTAGCCCTGCGCCTGAACCCTCGTTACTGGCTGCTCCATCAGTGTAGAGTCGCCAGACATCATTGATGTCTTGTGCTGGAGAGGGTTGAGCCTCTTCCTGGCACTCTTTTTCCCGCGATGCAGGCACTTCTGCAATAAAGTCGGCCAGAACCTGGCCTTTTATGGCTGGTCTTGGCTTATACTTTATCGCGTATTCCCCCAACTCAATTGCCCATTTGGCTAGGCGTCCCGATAGCTCGGGTTTGCCTAGAACGTTTGCAAGTTTGAAGTTTGAGAGAATGGTGATTGGGTGACCCTGGAAATATCGTCTTAGTCTGCGTGAAGCGTGTATTAGTGCTAAGACTAATTTTTCTAGGGTAGAGTACCGGGTTTCTACGTCTGTTTGGACACGGCTAACATAGTAGATTGGCATCTGGATGCCTTTTCGTTCTACTAGCAGGACTGCCCCGGTTGCTCTATCAGTTGCGGAAAGGTATAGGATTAACTCCTCTCCCGCTGTTGGTGCTGTAAGCGTTGGGAGTTCGATCAAGCGTGACCGAATCTCCTGAAAAGCTGCTTCCGCTTCTGGTGTCCAGCGGAAGTGCATTTTCTTTAAACAGTTTCTCAATGTTGACACGAATGGAAATGACTTATCCGCGTGGTTTGCCAAAAAGCGATTAAGTGCCACTAGTCGTCCATTCAGTGTCTGAGCCTGTTTGATGGTAGTAGGTGATTCCATTTTGATAATGGCTTCGACCTTTTCAGGGTTCGCTCTGAAGCCATCTTTAGTGATGATGACCCCCAAGAACTTCCCTTCTTCCATTCCAAAGGCACACTTGCTCGGGTTGAGCTTCATGTTTATCTTCCTGAGCGTGTTGAAAGTTTCTTCGATGTCTTTCAACATCGCTTCTGGGTCAGGGCTTTTGATGACCAAGTCATCCATGTAGACTTCCAAGTTCCTCCCAATTTGGGAATGAAACTCGTTGTCCATCAGGCGTTGGTATGTGGACCCGGCATTCTTAAGTCCGAATGGCATCATTTGATAACAAAATGTGCCATCGGGCGTCCGAAAAGCGGTTTTGTCCTGATCATCAACGGCCATGTTGATTTGATGGTACCCCTTATACGCGTCCAGGAAGCATTTAAGGCGGAATGGTGCCAACGAATCCACCTTAAGATCAATTTCAGGTAACGGATAACAATCTTTGGGGCATGCTTTGTTCAAATCCTTGAAATCTATGCACATGCGCCATTGTTTGTCATTCTTCGGTACCATAACGGGATTTGCAACCCAAGTTTGATATCTACTAACGCGTACGATGCCTGCGTCAAGGAGTTCCTTGACTTGGGTTCTACACGCGTTAGTTTGTTCTAGCCCCATTACTCTGCGCTTTTGTACGATCGGCGTGACGGCCGGATCGCATTTGAGCTTATGCTCTGCCTTACTCCGGGGTACACCAGTCATGTCAGCTGGTGTCCACGCGAAGATGTCAGCGTTCCTTTGTAATAAGCGCTTAAGTAAGGTGCGTGTGGGACCAACAATTGTTGGGCCAATGGTGACGGCCTGGTCCGGGTACTTGCCGTTGAAGGCCCATCTTTCTGGTTCGGTGATGGTTGGTTTAGCCATCTTTGGTTTGGGTTTAGATGAGACAGATGCGATGCATACCTGGGGAATGCCGGTGATCATCGCTACACCCTCAGCTGTTGGCCATCCCATCATGCCGTGGACTGAGGATACCACGGCGTTGAATCTTGCCATCCCGTCTCTCCCGAAGAGAATGTCGTACGTGTGGTGTGGCTTCCTCATCACGACAAAGTCCACATCTTCTGTGCGGGAGTGTTTCCCATCCGTAAGAGTGACGGGGAAAGATAGGATACCCAGGGGGGTGTTTGTGCTGCCATCAAACCCTTCCATCGAGGCGCAGATCGTTTCCAGGCGCTCCTTGTCTTCGTCATCTAGCTTGTCGAAGAACTGCCTGTACATCACCGTTGACGAGGCGCCGTTGTCAGCAAGAGTGCGGGAGGTGATGTAGTGCCCCAACTGGCTCTTGATGATGATAGGGCCTTCTTTGCTGGGTCCTCCTGGCACTCGCGGGAAGCGCACCTCAGCTTCCTTCCACGCACATGGTTCTATCGTTCGCCTTTTTCTTCCTCTCACGTTACCGTGAACCATGTTGATGCTGATGTCAACGGGCTTCCTTCCGTTTCCTCGGTACCGGTTGTCGTTCCGTCCTCCCTTCTTGATTGATGCCACCAGGTGTGCCAGTCTTCCATCCTTGACGAATGCTTCAACAATATCCTTCAAGGATGTACACTCTTCCGTATCGTGACCTTTTGTCCCGTGGAAGTCACAGGATTTGCTCTGATCCGCATTAGGTCGCTGCCGGATCATTGGAGCTTTTGGCCACGGTAGTTTTTCAGTGGCAAATATCTCCGTGATGCTTTTGGTGAGTGGCGTCCACCGGTGCTTTTGGCTTGAAGGGTGCGTGTGATTTCTTCTGCCAACAAGAGGTTGAGAGCTGGATGAGGTGTCAAAGTTTACCCTTGACTGCCAGATACCTAGCTTCCTCTTTTTGTTCTGCCGGGCAATCCGGACATTGTTCTCTCTTGTCCTCTGCGTGTATAGGTGTGTACTCTGGGGAAGATCCCTTCCCAGTTGCTTTTCTGTCTCGGCAAAGCGCTTTGCCGCCGTCATGATGGCATCCCATGTTGATGGCATGCCGTCCTTACCCGTCAATGTGCGGATAAGCTCTGGGTATTCGGCGCCCTGGATGAAAGCAGCGCGAACCAGATCTTCACTTATGTTGCCGAGACTTAGCTTTTTGGAGTTGAAGCGGGTGATGAAGTCTAGTAAAGATTCATCCTCCTCTCTAACGCAGTTGAGGATCGTCCACTGTTCTTCAGTGTATTTCCTCTGTTGGCTGAAGTGTTGGCTGAACTTGTTCTAAAAGTCCGCCCAGTCATATATGTGGTGGACCGGTAAACGATCGAACCATGCCCTGGCCGCACCGACCAGAGTCATCTGGAACATGTAACACCACGTGGGTTCCGTCCAGTTGCTGACGGTAGCCCCTGCAATGAACCTGTTCAAATGGTCATCTGGGTCGGATAGACCATCATAAGTGCCAATGTTTGACATTTGTTTGGCACTTCTCGGGGCGATTGCTTCCGCAATGTCCCTTGCAAATTTTGACTTTCCCGCGTTTGTAGCAGTTGGTCTAAAGGTTTTGGAGAAGTCACGCGGGTTTCTTTCCGCATTTGTTGGTTTAAAAGCTTCCCCAAAATTCCTTTTTGGTTGGAAGTCCGTTTCCTTACGCTTCCCTTTCGCCTTATGGCGAGGGTTTGCGTCGGTATCGGATTCTTCCCTCTCGTCGTCTGAGTACTCGCACTCACTGTTCATATTTAGCTGTTGGCGAGTACTGCCGAATTCGTCAGCCTGTTGAACTGAACGCAAGCGTTCATCCAATTCAGCTTGGAACTCTCTTTGACGTGCTTCGGCCCACGCCTTCACTTGATCTAGTGTTTGGCGAGGGACCCTTGATCGTTTTTCCAACTGGGCATCAGTGAACCCCAGTGGAATGTTTACTGCACTTGCCCCGGCTTGGGTAGCCGGGGTAGTGTTCGTAAGATTTATATAACCGCCGGTGTTCCCAGTTACTGGGGTTGTGGTCACCGGGGTTTCTTGGTCACTTACTGGTCTTGGGACCGGAGTAACGTTAACCATTTCTTCAGAAACTTTGAAAAGACTAAAAATTAGTTCTAGCTTTTTATGCACGGATGGCGCCAATGAAGAAACACTAGGTGAACCCTGGACAGATTATAGATAATCTGGGGGTTAAGTAATGTTTCCCACGGATGAGGTCTAGCAGAGAAGGTTGTTCTTCAGGGGACCTGCAAAACAGACACCGTAAGCTCGTCACTGAGAAGAGGGGGGGGGTTCCTTCTTGTGACCACCCTCCGGCGTGAGAATCAGACTAGATTGCTCTGAATATAAGTGTATATTAAGAGATTGCTAGATAAGACTGAGATATCAGATGATGTCCTTACCATTCCAAGGTGTTGAAGTATTTATAGCCGAAGGTAGGTTTCCAAGCAGGTACAGCCGGCTGAATAGTATTCCTGTTCTACCAACAGTGGATTACGCACAGGCCATGCTGGTTGGTGGATAGATTACGGCCAACAGTAATAAGGTCGGCTGTATACTGTTCCTTTTACTGCCGGCTGCGCACTGTTCCACCAACTGTAGGCTGCGCACGTCCCATCGTAAGGGTTGGTGAGTAGGCAGCGGCTAATAGTGACAAACAGTACTAGAGGGTGCTCCTCCTCGTATTGTTGTCGATGAGCTGTCACCCTGTGATTAGTTCATGGGCTGCTCTGGTCAAACTGTCTGTTCCGCCCATACCTTAGTAGGTATAGTACGAAAGACCTTCCAGAAGCATACGGACTGGCTCATTTAGGCAGGAGTGTTCCCGCCTTGCTCATTCCTTCATGTGACTACTGAAGTAACGAATGCCTTGTGCGTGTAGCCTTGCTGTTAGTGCGGGTAGCCTTCCCTGATGGCTTGTATCCGCAGCTGCGGGAACAGGCGGGGTACTTCACCATTGGGAGGCTTTCCCTGCGGGTACAACTGGCGTACTGCGCGTAAGGTTCTTTGAGCATGGTGTCCTGCTGGAGCAGTTGGTCATTGCGCAGACGTCCCTGTTCAAGGTGAGTCTTGCGGGTCCAACTGGGCTCTGCTGGGACCTACCTCTTCAGTATCGATAATAATAACGTATTGAACTAATAGACAGTCGTGATAGTGGTCTGGTGACGCTAGAGTTTATGTAGAGAGAGAAGCGAGATTGTGAAGAATACGTTAAAAAACATGTTTTTTAATCTACCCTTTTTTCTTTTTACAACTTTCACATATCACCACTCACCCCACCCCACCCCACCCCACCCCACCCCACCCCACCATCGGGAAGTATTAGTAAAGTACCATAGGAACTTATAATAAATAATCCAAAACAAATTAACATGTTAAAGTTTATTTCTTTGATTATTTTAGTTATGATGTTTGATCAAGCTTAGATGTTAAATCGACTTAAAAATCGAAACTATTACCGTATTTATTATTTTAGGTGTCTTTAATTTTTAGTTATTATACAATCCCTCTTTTCGATGAGCAAACTCTAGTCACTTCAACGGACCAAACACATGTAAATATCATTTTGGTCATATTACGATTTTATTGTGAAGGCTCTCTCTTTCTGTTGCTATAGCCTGCACTGTTATCATACCGACATGTTCTCTGGTTAGCGGTTTGGACCATGCATTAACCTTTTTGCAATAGCAGGCGCTGACATCGTAATAATATCATGTACGGGTCAAACATCCCAGCTATAGCGTGCGGGTTAAAGTTAACCGTTATTTTGAGATATATAAAAATTCTGATTATATAGGCTAGCTTTTTAGTTGGAAGTGGGGTAGGGCAGGATCTTTGGAATTTCAAAATCAATATATAGCAAACTTGTGGCTCCTCATATTTCTATTTATAGAAACGAAGCTTCAATTATGAGCCACTCATGTTTCTATTGAATTCGAATAAGGATATTGTTGGTTTATGTATAACATGCTTCAGTTTAAAATTTTAAATAATAAATTCACAGTTGTTATTTGTCTACAGATATACCAAGTCAAATGAATATGGACGGCATCGTTTTCTAAATATAGATATATGAGACGCGGATGCTACGAAACCTCTAGAACTCCAAGTAAGGACGTTCTTTTTTCTTCTTTTTTTCCCCTTGGAATCAACGCACAATCAAGTTGAATTGGTAACTTTGAGATGAAAATTTTAAATATTAATCAGGAGACAATTTAAGTTTCTTATGTAATTATGTATGCTGAATCAAACCTATAAATTTTGTCATTTTACATTTTTATGAAGCATTCACCTACTAACAAAAGGCTTGGGATCAGACAATTTAATATTCATGGACCTAATCCATTTTAAGTTGCACTAGTCATTTCTAGATTCACAAAGACTCGTGCCCTAACCGTATTGACATTGTCGTTTTGATTAGTTATGTGTTGTTCTTTATTTCAAGTTGAATCTAGGAATATTAACTACGTCAATATATATCTAGATATACATGTTTTGATATTATATTAGGTTGAATTAAAAAAGGCCGAAACGAGAAATTAAGAGTGAGTTGAATAGCCTTGGATCGAAAATGAAAAAAGAATTGGGCAGCCCACACACAAGAGCAGGTCGGCTAGGGGATTAAAAGGTACTGTCAACAGAATTTTTGGGGGACATGACAAGTTCTAACGGTTGAAGTTTTGGAGTTGATACGTGTTTTGTGTTTTTGTGTTTCATGGTGTGGCAACGATACTTGTTGGGTTTTGGGAAGACTTTTGGGTTTGGGCTCAAAGTAAGGTTAATAATATGGAGCACATGTTCTCTTTTTATTTATTATAATCGGGCCCTATTGTGTTTCTTGTTGAGTAAGTTATTTACCTAAGTTCTATCTTTATATAAACAAGCATAAGTAATTGTAATCTTTGTACTAAGTTAATAAAGAACCCGAGTTGCTTAGTGTTTCAACTGTTGTTATTCATGTTAGTATTTACCATGTAGTGTTTCAATTGTTTGTTGTTTATATTAGTAAATAGTGTTTCAATTGTTTGTTTTATATGTTAGTAACAATGTAGTGCTTCAATTGTTTGTTGTTGCTTTTTTCCCCTTGTGTAACATCTTTTTCTTTTGTGAATAGCAGGTAAACAATTGGGTTGAAAAAGTGGTTAATATGGATATAATCTTTATAGTGATTACATTCACTAGGATAGGTGCTAATGAGGTGTATAATCACCAAATCAAAGGTCAAATGGAATATTTTACTGCGGCATCATTTATATCTTTTGTGATTGTTAAAAATAAGCTAAGTAGACTTACTGACTCCATCTTTGCTGTGATCGGTTTCTTTGCTACCAATGTGGTAGTGACCATAACTATGATTCCAAAACACTACACAGCCTCCTACCTAGAGATTTAGATTGTTTTAGTGTCAGCCCTCTTTGTTGCTCCTTTGATTTGGGCTACTTGTTGGGCCAACCAAGAGTTAATAACTGGGCCATGGATAAAGGCTGGAAGCAATCCTGGACGTGCATCACTATAACCCTCTTTACTATGATCGGGGGCCGTAGAGTTGAATCAGAGACATGTGTTGCCCTCCTCACCGTATGTGGAGGTATTGGCTATGTACTACTTGTAGAGGTCTATTCTTTGATAGCGTAACCTGCATAGACAACGGTGTGGCATCACTAGCGTAGTTTATGCGAGTTCATGTTGCACAAGCCGCCTTGCTCGGTGACAGGTTTCCAGACAAAGAAATCACCGGTTTGATCATATATGTTTAATTAATGAAAAGGTAAAAACAAGAGGTTATTCAAAAATTTGCACATTCAATTGAATTTTTGTGGGAGAAATGGACAACGGCGCGAACAAGGAGGTTCACGTTCCTCTCATTGCTGCTGCTACTAAGATACCGCAGATTCAGGTAATTCAACATCATCTAATAGTTGAATTAGCTCTTCATGTTACAATTTACTTCGAATCGATTCAATATGAGTTGTATACTGAGATCGATGACATACTAAGTTGTGTTTTGTAACATCCCGTTTTCTAGTTTCGCTTAATAAAATGAAAATATGAGTTATTATGAGTCGGGCTAGTGTTGGGTAAATGGATGTGGGTTATGGACTTGTGTTATAAAGGAAAGAAGGAAAGACCATGGGCTTAAGCCAATGACCCTTAATTATATAAGTCATAATTACCCATTTAATCATTTATTTCACACATATTCCATACACCACCAAAACATACACTGAAGCTCTCTCTCTAGCCGAACCAAGATAGAAAACCGATTCCGATCCAAGGTAATGATAGTATGATGTTGTATGAACTGAAACCCGTTAGATTTAGTCACAAAGCGACGAGCCGACACCGTTAAACCGTTAAAGTCACGAAATCCGAGAGGAATCGGGTATAAACCGAACCTAAGAAGAGCCTAGGGTCAACCTAGCTCAGATCTGGATCGAACGGGATGAAAAACAGTGGAAAACGAGTCAGATCTCGTTTTTCCGTTGAAGTAGCGGTTTTCCGGCGAAGGCGGCGCCGGAAAACTGCGTACGAGGTTAATGATGCGTCAGAGAATGTCTGACATTCTCTGACCTAACCCTAATTCGTTAACGGGGAGTTAACGAACTAGGGGTGATTCGTCAAGTGATTCGTTACTAAGATCTTAACGAACTAGCCTTAGTTCGTGTCCCAGTTCACTATGGTACAGGATAACGAATTACCCTAGATTCGCTATGACCAATCGTTAAAAGAGATAACGAATTAGGAGGTCCAATTCGCTACATGAACTGATTCGTCAAAGGACCAGTTCGTTATAAGGACCAGTTCGTTATGATAACCCAATTCGTTAAAGAGCAGAATAACGATGCAGACTTTGAAAGAATTACAGGATGATCCCTGGACTTAAAGAAGAATGATATAACTACATAACAGCCCTTGGACTTTAATGATTTATGATAGATACCTTTAATGGTTAACGAGTAACGATTAACTACTCGGTAAAGGTTCAATGAAGTAAAATCGGCCTAGGCACTTAAGATTAATTAAGTAAACGACAAGAAGAGCTAGAGCCATATTTAATATATGTAATGGTTATACAGTTATTCGTGTACAGCTCAAGAGGGGGATAACCATAAACGGTGAACGTAACCGACTTCAGGTGAGTTTCTAACCCCATTTCCTTGTTATGTTTTCGAGGCTGTGTGCATACTCAATGTGAATGTTAATACACTTACCTTGAATGGTAAGTGTATGCCTTATTGATGAAAGTGATGTTTATTTTATGAATTAATACTTGACAGTACGTGAACGACCTTCGGGTATTGCACATATTGTTAAGGAAGGTATTATGTAATAAATATGAATAAGTATATGAGATAAAGTATGCACGATTAACGTGTGTATGATATGTATGTATATATGTATGAATGTAAGGTAATGTATAGTTGTATGGAAGAAAGGGAGACCGCACCCTAATAATATCCGAGGATGGAGGGTGACCAGACCCTAATAATATCCGAGGATGAAGGGTGACCGGACCCTAATAATATCCGAGGATGGAGGGTACCGGACCCTAACAATATCCGAGGTATGTAGGGCGAAAAACTCTTTATACTGTAAGGTTAGTTACGTATGTATTGTGTATGTTAAAGAATGAAAGTACGAATTAATGAAAGTATGTGTATGGAAGAACGACGAACAGGTAAGTATGTAATATGTATCTCCGGATACGTATATAAGTAAATATGTGAATGTATTGTATGTTGCCTGATTCACTAGAACTCACTCAGCGTAGCTGACTTTTAGTATGCACGCAGGCAAATAGGTTGAGGCAGCTCGCGCGACTGAAGACACATGGCATGGAATCGAAGATACTGGCATCTCGAGGAAACGTTGTGATGTTTTAAAGACTATGTTTTGTTTTTAAATGACTATGAATGTTTTATAAGACAAGAATGGAAGGTTATGTAAAATGTTATGGTTGAAGTTTTATATTCCGCGTAAAGTTTTAATTAACTCTGATATTTAGAACTGTGTTTATGAGTAAATCCAACATCCAAAGTAGGGAACCGGTAACGGGGCCTTACAAGTTGGTATCAGAGCAAAGTTCGAGAGAGTTATGCATCCTACATGCTTAGACTCGAACAAAGGATGAGATTTAAGTAAGAAAAGAAAGAAGATGCCAGTTCAAGAATGCCATGTGTCACTCAAGCAAGCTCAGTAACGGTAAAGTGTATGGTTAAATAATGAATGTTAATGTTAGCTTAACTGCTAAAGAAAGGATATTTGAATGTTAGGGATATGATTAATTGCTTGTTTGATTTGTTAATTGTCTAAGAGTAGAGCCTAACACAAATAGACTCATAAGGGGAAGTGTATAGGACACGGAAAGTAACGTGATCAGCTAATCACAACTGGCCACTGTTATTACCTGCTAGCCTTACTATTCTTGTCCTAAATAGTTCCTTGAGTGATGACATTTGTGTTTTCCCTTTTAGAATACAATGGCTGGAACGGGAGGTAATGCGGAAGCTAGAAGAATTGTGAGAGCTGGAGGTTGCACTGGGCGTCGTGGCAGGCCTCATCGTGTCCAACGACCTTCGGTGGAAACAACTTCTAACACCGTAGATGAAGGAAGGGCAACTGGAGGAAATCTGAACAACGATGAGGGGGTACAACTGGACCACTGCTGTGAAAAATATGACCCCTGGAGGGTCCGCTGGAAGCCGTGAAAGAACCGCAGAAAGAGAGGGAGGGGATGGTAAGAAAGGTGATGACAGAGAGAAAGAGGACTCGAGTGAGGTTAAGTCGGTGAAGGGTAATGATGGGAAGCGAGGCCGGGGTGGGTGTAACTATAAGTCGTTCAAAGGTTGCGACCCGCCGAAGTTAACTGGGTTGGGAGACGTAATCGTTACTCTCCAATGGATAACCACTATGGACAAGGTTATCCGTATTAGTGAGTGTCGTCCCGACCAAGCCGTGGGCTATGCCAACCAACCATTCGGGGATGAGGCAATGTACTGGTGGGAGTCGGTTGAGCAGAGAAAGAGTCGGGGGGAGATAAAGGCGATGAGGTGGGATGATCTGATGGAGTTGGTAATGAAGAGGTTTTGTGCTGATGCGGAGGTGGAAAGGGTTGAAATGAAGTTTTTGAGTCTGAAGGCGGGAAAGATGACACACCGCGAATACACCACTGAATTCAACCGCCTGTCTAGGCTGGTGCCAGATATGGTGAACACTGAGGCCAAGCGGATTAAGTGTTACATCAGGGGATTGCCACAGAATGTTCACGTCTTAGTCAAGGCTAATAGACCTGCTACCTTTGATTCTGCTGTAGGGCTTGCAGAAATGGTTTACGACGACTTGTCAGCTGATGATGTAGTTGCAGAGGAGAAGAAGGATAAGAAATGGGTCGCTCCTGTCAAGCGACCAGGTACTCAGTTGTGGAACCCTAAGGACAAGAAACAGAAGGTGTGGGAGAGGAAGACATGCAAGACGTGTGGGAAGGTGCACGGTGGAGAGTGCAAGTGGGGTACTGGTTCGTATGTGTGTCACAAATGTGGAAAGGCTCATGGTGGAGAGTGCAGGTTTGGGACAAATGCTTGTTATAAGTGTGTGAAGGTGGGCACTATGCTAATTAATATGATGCAAAACCCGCATGCTACAAATGTGTTAAGACGGGTCATATGGAAAGGGAGTGTACTGATGGTGGGGCTGGAGGTAGCGGAAAGAAAGATGCTGAATAGGCTAGGCCAAGGACCAGAGCCTACATGCTGACCCAGGAACAAGCCCGACAGATTCCTGATCTTGTAACTGGTAAGTTTTTAGTAGACGGTATTTCTGCTTCAGTATTATTTGATTCGGGTGCGAATAAAAGTTTCGTAGCTACACCATTTAGTAAGTTAGGTAAAATGAAGTGTTGTCGAGTCCCTGAAACCTTTATAGTAGAAACAGCTAGTGATGCCTCTATTAAAATATTGTGAATGGTTAAGGATTGTAAGATAGAGTTAGAGGGACTTGAGTTCCCTGTTACTTTGTATGTTATGACCTTAGGAGGGTTTGATGTGGTTTTGGGTATGGATTGGCTATCCGAGTTCGAGGCTCAGATAGTATGTGAGAGTAGGATAATAAGGTTAAAATCGTTGGATGGTGGTACGGTGACGGTTTATGGTGATAGAGAAATTTCAGGGCTTAATGTCATTTCGATGATAAAAGCCGAAGGATTGTTAAGACGAGGGTGTGGTGCCTACCTGGCGTATGTTGTCAATGCTACGGTCGAGATAAAAGAAATGAAAGATGTACCTATCGTATGCGACTATCCAAAAGTATTCCCTGAGGATCTTCCAGGGTTGCCACAGGAGTGAGAGATAGAATTCCATATAGATTTAGTTCCAGGAACCCAACCTGTCGCGAAAGCACCTTACCGTCTAGCGCCATCTGAGATGAAAGAATTGATGTCCCAACTGCAAAAACTCATCGACAAGGGTTTTATAAGACCAAGTGTTTCCCCGTAGGGCGCACCAGTGTTATTCGTGAAGAAGGAGGATGGAAGTATGAGAATGTGCATAGACTATTGCGAGTTGAACAAGCTTACGGTGAAGAATAGATATCCTTTGCCAAGGATTGATGATCTATTTTACCAACTACATGGTTCAAGTTGGTTCTCACGGATAGATCTCAGATCCGGCTATCATCAACTGAAGGTGAAAGAGGCAGACATCCCTAAAACGGCGTTTCAGACACGGTATGGACACTACGAGTTCCTCGTGATGTCATTCGGTCAAACGAATGCTCCCGCAACATTTATGGACATGACGACAGGGTGTGTCGGCCGATGTTTTAGTTATCGTCTTCATCGATGATATCTTGATTTATTCAAAAAGCGAGTCTGATCATGCCGAGCATCTGAGAGAAGCATTGGAGACTCTGAAGAAAGAGAAGTTGTACGCTAAGTTTTCGAAATGCACGTTCTGGTTACGAGAAGTGCAATTTCTAGGTCACATGATAAATCCTGAAGGGATTACCGTGTACCCAGCTAAGATTGAGGCGATAACAAATTGGAAGACTCCACAAAACCCGACTGATATACGAAGTTTCTTAGGGTTAGCTGGCTACTATAGGAGATTCATCGAAGATTTCTCCAAGATAGCCGCACCGTTGACCGGTATGACCTGAAAGTCAGTAGTATTCAGTTGGGGAAAGTTCCAAGAATAAGCTTTTGAGGAATTAAAGAAAAGACTCACGCAAGCTCCAATCCTTGCTTTGCCCGATGGTGATGAGGATTTAGTTGTTTATGCTGATGTCTCGCATCAAGGGCTAGGTTGAGTGTTGATGCAACGAGGAAAGGTTATAGCATATGCGTCCAGACAATTGAAGGTTCACGAGAGCACTTATCCGACGCATGATTTAGAGCTAGCAGGAGTAGTGCATGCTCTCAAGGTATGGAGACATTATTTGTATGGTACTGTGACATTTGTCAATTTGTATTTGTATTTGTATTTGTATTTGTTTTCGTTAAACCAACTCGTTGTGTCGTTTCAATAAATTCGTGTTTGTCGTTTATCATTTAATGTTAATTACGATGATTTATAGTTATTATTCGTTCATTATCTATCCGTTTATTTCAAATAACGAATCTCCAAGCTATAAAAGTCTATCAAATAATCAAGGTTTAAAACTATTCGGGTATAAAACATAAACAATCTAATGATATTATAAATATAACAAGTTTTAATCAATTATGTATAATTATAAAGTTAAAGGGTTAAAGATTTATAAGTTTAAAAACAATATGTAAACTGATTCAAATATGAGGGGCTTAAAATGTAACATTTGAATTTAAAATATATTATTATAATAATATCAAACCCTATCCGCCCCTACCCCTTCTTTCCACGTTTTTCCGGCAGACCCATCTTTAGGCGACGGAAGAAAACTTTCGGCGACATTAAAAAATTCTCCAAAACGCAAGTTTTAATCCAATTTTAATGATACAAACTCGTTTCTCCACCATATTAATGCTTAATCAAGACCCATTACGCGTAATAACACACTACAACGTTCGGATTCATACCATTAACCGATCGAAACTTTAATACAACCTTTTCTGATCCCGTTGGAGGGGGAGACCCCGTATTATACCAGCATCTCTTTCGGTTCTTCGGTCATCCAGAGGTGTATATTCCCATTCTTCCTGGATCCGGTATCATAAGTCATATCGTTTCTACTTTTTCGGGAAAACCGGTCTTCGGGTATCTTGGCATGGTTTATGCCATGATCAGTATAGGTGTTCCTGGATCTCTTGTTTGGGCTCATCATATGTTTACTGTGGGCTTAGACGTTGATACCCGTGCCTACTTCACCGCAGCTACCATGATCATAGCTGTCCCCACTGGAATCAAAATCTTTAGTTGGATCGCTACCATGTGGGGGGGTTCGATACAATAAAAAACACCCATGTTTTTTGCTACCATAGGGGGGCTCACTGGAATAGTTCCGGCAAATTCTGGGATGGGGGGATTACATCATGACCTTAGATGTATCCTTCTTTCCCTTCTGTTTTCGTGTACTTTTTTCGGATATTATTAAAATCGTAATAACTCAAATTAATCATCCATCGGATCAATTGAGGCTATAAATAGCACCCTAGTCTCTTCCGAAACATGCTAAATACATAAAATCCCACAAACACACTCGTTAATATCACCAAATCAGTCTTATAAACTCGGTTCTGGCCAACTCATCGTTCAACCCCATTCCGGCATCATTAGAGGTAATTGATAGGTTGGTTTTCATTGTTTTGACTCGACAAAAAAACCCCTAACCTAAATCTAACAAACATGTAATGGTTATGGAGAATTGAAATTTCTAGGGTTTAAGGTGAAGAAGATGAAGTTTACTTTTCTGTTTATATTTAATTCGTTTGCATCCTTTAACAGAAATATTAAAGTGCTCCAGTGGTTGTGTATGTGTTGTGTGGGCATGGAGACCCAGGTTCGAACCCGGGTCACAGCAAACCCATGTTATATTTTTTTAAAACCATTTTTTTAATTATAATAAATCATTTATATATTTATAAATCATGTCAAAATCAATAAAATTATTTTTATGGTTAAATAAAAGCTGTTTTAATTTCTGTTAGCAATTTTGTTCAAGAATCAACTTTTACAAACCTGACAATACTCGTTACAACTCGTAAAATCACTATATAAATATGTATATATATATATATAAAATCTAATATCGTTGTAACTTTAACCTTAACCCGACAAACATTCATACTAATAAATATACCGGTAACGCTAAAAATTCCGTAAACATTATTATATTCATTATTCATCTTATAAGTAATATTATATTAATAACTTGTTAAAATCCGTTAAACCTAATTACTAAAATACGTTAACATATGTAAGATATATACATACAAACAATAATATATGAACTTTAGAACCGATATATTATTCCAATAATTAGTTAGTAATTCTCGTGTTTTTATTATTTTAGCTCGTGAGATTGGATCGTTCGGTTTCATATGACGCGCTTATTATATTACTTTCAAGTTATCATCCAATATCAAAGGTGAGTTTCTCACACCCACCTTTTTACCCTTTTTACTATTTTGGGGGTAGCATATATATTCTATCAACAAATTCATTTTCGTTTATTTATTATTACAAACTACAATTCGTTACATGGACTTGTGTGCTTATTTGCTTACTTGCTCAAAGACTATTTGCTCATGGTTTCCTCAATAAGTATGATCATATGCCCCCCTATACACTCAGGACCTCGATTTTATGAGTGGAATAGGGACCCCCGATCCGAGTACATTTGGTTGTTACCAAATGGAAAAGACATTGCTTACGCTATTACTACACCAATTTTCATGGAATTGTATGGTTTTTATGTGCTTGTATCAAACTTGTGTGAACTCACCAACTATTCAATTAGTTGAATTTATTTTATATATATGCTACAGGTACTTACATTAGAGGATGAAATGACGAAAGACACTAGAAGTTAGGCTATTTAAAGAATAAACAAGAAGATGTGTTTTATTGTTTTTCCTTTATATTTATCTCATTGAACAACTTGTGTACTTGGGATTTGAATGAATTAATGATATTATTGTCACTTAATAGTGTCACATGTGTTTTGGGAAATCTGTACGTCACACCCGGGTATATTCCGCTTTAGCCGGGGTGTTACAGGTACTAAGTGTACTATCTACACGGATCATAAAAGTTTAAAGTACTTCTTCGAGCAGAAAGAATTGAACATGAGGCAAAGACGGTGGCTAGAGTTGATATAGGATTACGACTGTGAGATTAAGTACTACCCTGGTAAAGCTAATGTGGTCACTGATGCGCTAAGTCGTAAGAATGAGGAGGTTATTGCAACAGTGAAGTCATACTAGCTGATTATGAATTCAAGTCTATTTGAAGAAATCATAAAGGTGCACTTAGAAGTGCTGATAGATGAAGAATTAGTGAAGAAAGAAATGATTTTTGGTCAGCAAGACGAGCTGATGGAAAACACTCATGGTGTTAAGACTAGGTTTGACCGTATATGGATCCCACACCATGGAGATCTTAGCGGTCGAATCTTAGACGAAGCTCATAAGTCAAGATATTTGATTCATCCAGGAACTACAAAGATGTACCAAGATTTAAAAAGAGACTACTGGTGGCCATGAATGAAGAATGATGTAGTAGATTATGTCAATAAGTGCTTAACATGTTTACAAGTCAATGCCGAACATCAGAAGCCTTATGGAAAGATGCAACCGCTTGAGATACCCGAATGGAAATGGGAACACATAACTATAGATTTCATAACTAAGCTACTTCGTACAGCTAAGCATCATGATACCATCTGGGTGATTGTGGACCGTTTGACTAAGAGTGCTCACTTTCTGCCTATACGAGAGGCTATCTCGTCAGAAACGTTAGCAAGCTTCTCATTAAAGAGGTTGTGTCTAAACATGGAGTACCGTTATCGATCGTGTCCGATAGAGATACTCGTTTTACTTTGAGATTCTGGAAGAAGTTCCATGAAGCTATGGGAACGAGGTTAAACATCAGTACGGCGTATCATCCTCAAACAGATGGACAGTCTGAAAGGACGATCCAAACCCTTGAGGATATGCTACGTGCTTGTGTTTAGACTTTGGAGGGAGTTGGGATGATCATCTGCACTTAGCTGAGTTCTCCTATAACAACAGCTACCATTCGAGTATTGGTATGCTCCATTTGAGATGCTTTACGGTAGACGATGTAGAACCCCGGTATGTTGGGGAGAGATTGGTCAGAAAGAGGTGGGAAGCCTCGAGGTTGTGCAAGAAACTTCGTTGAAGTTTGATCAAATCAAAGCAAGAATGAAAGCTGCTCAAGATCGACAGAAGTCATATGCTGATAAGAGACAACGACCAATCGAGTTCAACGTTGGTGACAATGTGATGCTCAAAGTCTCGCCTTGGAAAGGAATTATTCGCTTCAGAAAGAGAGGAAAGTTAAGTCCAAGGTACATTGGACCGTTTAAGATTATTAATCATGTGGGTGAAGTGGCTTATAAGCTGGATTTGCTCGAAGAGTTAGAAGGAATTCACTCAACCTTTCATGTTTCTCACCTAAGGAAGTGTCTAGCTGATGACACGTCTCACGTGCCATTAATGGACATTGAGGTTGATGAACAGTTGAACTACATTGAACAACTGATCGAGATAGTTGACCGCAAGGAAAAGAAACTTCGTTGCAAGGTGATACCCTTAGTAAAGTTTGGAAGCACCGTAAAGGATCAGATGCTACATGAGAAGTTGAAGAAGAGATGCGCAAGTTTTATCCAGATTTGTTTATGTAATAGTTAGGTTTCGGGGAAGAAACCTCTTTAAGGAGGGAAGACTTGTAACATCCCGTTATCTAGTTTCGGTTAATAAAATGAAGATGTGAGTTATTATGAGTCGGGCTAGTGTTGGGTAAATGGATGTGGGTTTTGGACTTGGGTTATAAAGGAAAGAAGGAAAGACCATGGGCTTAAGTCCATGACCCTTAATTATATAAGTCATAATTACCCATTTAATCATTTATTTCACACATATTTCATACACCACCAAAACACACACTTAAGCTCTCTCTCTCTAATTTCTCTCCTTTCTCTAGCCGAACCAAGATAGAAAACCGATCCCGATCCAAGGTAATGATAATATGATGTTGTATGAGCTGAAACCCGATAGATTTAGTCACGAAATGACGAGCCGACACCGTTAAACTGTTAAAGTCACGAGATCCGGGTGGAATCGGGTATAAAGCGAACCTAAGATGAGCCTAGGGGTCACCCAAGCTCAGATCTGGATCGAACGGGACGAAAAACGGTGGAAAGAGAGTTAGATCTAGTTTTTCCGGCGAAGTCGCGGTTTTTCGGCGCCGGAAAACGGCGTACTAGGTTGATGATGCGTCAGAGAATGTCTGATATTATCTGACCTAACCCTAATTCGTTAACGGGGACTTAACGAACTAGGGGTGATTCGTCAAGTGATTCGTACTGAGATCTTAACGAACTAGCCTTAGTTCATGTCCCAGTTCGCTATGGTATATGATCACGATTTACCCCCGATTCGCTATGACCATTCGTTAAAAGAGATAACAAATTAGGAGGTCCAATTCGCTACATGAACTGATTCGTCAAAGGACCAGTTCGTTATAAGGACCAGTTCGTTATTGTAACCCAATTTGTTAAAGAGCATAATAATGAAGTAGACTTTGAAAGAATTACAGGATGGCCCCTGGACTTAAAGAAGAAAGATATCATTACATAACAGCCCTTGGATTTTAATGATTTATGATAGATACCTATTAAGGGTAACGAGTAATGATTAACTACCCGGTAAAGGTTCAATGAAGTAAAACCGGCCTAGACACTTAAGATTAATTAAGTAAACGACAAGAAGAGCTAGAGCCATATTTAATATATGTAATGGTTATACAGTTAGTCGTGCACAGATCAAGAGGGGGATAACCATAAACGGTGAACGTAATCGACTTCAGGTGAGTTTCTAGCCCCATTTCCTTGTTATGTTTTCGGGGCTGTGTGCATACTCAATGTGAATGTTAATACACTTACCTTGAATGGTAAGTGCATGCCTTATTGATGAAAGTGATGTTTATGTTATGAGTTAATACTTCACTAGACGTGAACAACCTTCGGGTATTGCACATATTGTTAAGGAAGGTATTTTGTAGTAAATATGAATGAGTATATGAGATAAATTATGCACGATTAACGTATGTATGATATGTATGTATAAATGTATGAATGTACGGAAATGTATAGTTGTATGGAAGAAAGGGAGACCGGACCCTAATAATATCCGAGGATGGAGGGTGACCGGACCCTAATAATATCCGAGGATGGAGGGTACCGGAACCTAAATATATCCAAGGTGTGACACCCCAAAACCGGGGCTTGACAAATTGTTGGATTTACACAAAAACAAAGCCTCTTTATTTATAATCATAGCGGAAGTCATAAGTCTTCACAAACAAATGTACAACAAACTTGAATGAGGCTATTTTTATCAGAGTTTCTTGTGTTAAATACTTCTTGTGCCAAGTAGCCACCTGATGCCTTCTACGACACTTACTACTCTTATCCTGAAATACATGCTCAAAAATATTTGTGTCAACGTAAAGTTGGTGAGTTCATGAGAGTAGAAAACAATATTCAATTTAAGTGTATCGTCTTGTAAAGTACAAACATAACATGCTGATAAATCAGTTCTTATTCCTGCAAGAATATTTGCTAACATATATACTTTTAGTTCACCACATCCATGAACACATCATACCACCCTTCTACACCACATTCTACGCAAGAATGTATTTCTTTTAAATATAGTAACGGTACCATTACTATACGTATATATGCCCCGAGTTAAGAAACTTAATGATTAGCATGTGTTTACTTTCAACAAGATACACTTCAAAATTATTCAAACTTGACAAACATTTATAGCATGTATCCACCCCAAAAAGAAATGATTTAAAAAGGGGATTTATCATGAAGACTCACCTTCTTTGTAGATAATTGTTTTCTTTTGGACATCTAACTTGAAATTCGCCTACAACCCAAAAGAATGAAGATAGCATAGATGTGAAGAAGAGATATTGAGTTTTCCGCGCCAAGCTTTGATCAGAGAAGAATTGTTTGTAGTAGAGAGATTTTGAAGTGTGGTTGTGATGTAACAGAAATATAATATATGGGATTTATACTTGGAGTTTTAGAAGAGAGATGGTGTTTAAAGTGATGAAAGAATTCATCTCCTTTTATGTTAGAAATTGTAGAGGGTGATATGATACAGATTAATCTTAGGGAGGTCTCATTTGAAGAAACGTGGCAAAATTCTGAAGTGCCAGAGAGAAGGGTGTAATGAGGAGGGTGGACATGGTAATAATGCATATGCATGTGCAGAATAATTTGATCAAATGAGGTTCATGCATTCGTAGCTTTTACTTTTACTCTTCTTAATTATTCTGCTTCTTTTATTCACCCTATGACAATTACAAAGCATTTTACACATTGATGTCTAATACAATAAATCAATGGAGCCAAGGTCTTATGTTATTGATTTGGCCTTTCATTTTCTATGTAAACATTGATTGACTACTCTTGTGAGAGAGATATATTTGGCTGCTCATTTACTGAATATACTTATTCTTATTAAAACTGTTATTTTTGAGTTTTAAGTTCTCATACTATCTAAACTTTCACCATTAGATTATAGGCATCAAAATATACCTTTTATTTAACTGTAGAGTTACGAGCAAGTAGGATCGAATCTCAAAGTTATATTTACATGTCAAAATAAAAGATGAGCCGTCATATTTCTTTATTATTATCATTTTTAGGATATTACAAAAGGTATGTAGGGCAAAAAACTCTTTATAATGTAAGGCTAGTTACGTATGTATTGTGTATGTTAAAGAAAAAAAGTACGAAAGAATGAAAGTATGTGTATGGAAGAACGAAAGACAGGTTAAGTATGTAATATGTATATCCGGATACGTATATAAGTAAATATGTAAATGTATTGTATGTTGTAGTGTTGTCACTTTTACCCGCAACCCGAAACCCAACCCGAAAAACACGTACCCGAACCCGAACTAACACGACTCGAAGAACCCGAACCCGAGAAAAGACTAACCCGAACCCGACCGAAGTAATTTGGGTTGGTTCTCGAGTTTGATTTAGAAGATTTGGGCCAACCCGAAAACCCGAATAATCTTTTAGTTTTGAAATTAAATATATTTTTATGTATAATAGGCTTAGTATTAGTCACTAAAGTTATCAGATGCTGGTTCTAATTGACTGTTGTCATTCTAACTATTATGGACCGATTGCTTATTATTAATTTATGAATTCCGTTTATTACTTATATCAACCGTAATCGAACAACCAAATCATGCCCGATTGAATACGATTATGGTTTGAGTTAGTTTTACTCATCTTTTGAATTGTTTTATCAAGTCAGGTTAGTTTATTATTTGATTATATGTGTTATAAGCAAAGAAGAATATGTTGTTTTAATTTTAGTACTATTGTTTTTAAAAAAAAATTGGTTTTGTGTTTTTTTAGGATACTCGAAACTTGATTAACCCAACCCGAACCCGAAAAACCCATGACAGATTTGGGTTGGGTTTCGGGTCAAGATTTAAAACTTTGAAACCCGACCCGACCCGAAAAACCCGAAACCCGAAAAACAAACCCGAAGAACACCCCTAGTATGTTGCCTGATTAACTAAAACTCACTCAACGTAGCTGACTTTTAGTATGCACACAGGCAAATAGGTTGAGGCAGCTCGCATGACTGAAGACACATAGCATGGAATCGAAGATACTGGCATCTCGAGGAAACGTTGTGATGTTTTAAAGATTATGTTTTGTTTTTAAATGACTATGAATGTTTTATAAGACAAGAATGGAAGGTTATGTAAAATGTTAAGGTTGAAGTTTTATATTCCGCATAAAGTTTTAATTAACTCTGATATTTAGAACTGTGTTTATAAGTATATCCAACGTCCAACGTAGGGAACCGGTAATGGGGCCTTACATGTTTAGTTGATAATTCGTGTTCGTTAAATGTTTGATTCAATGCCTGACGTAAACGAATTTTTCTATCTTTGTCCAACTGCAACTATCGATTCAATCAATCATAGATGATGACTGAATTCATTCAATCGATTCAACTTGAATTAAAAGCTGAGATCGATGATGATGATAGATGATGACTGAATTTATATCTCCTTTGTACGTGCTTGGTTTGTAATATTCATTATATAGTGTTGCTGATTCAATTTCTTCCGATTTCGTGCTTCAATTCCGTAGCCTTCAAATTTAGGTCGTAACATGTATTGTGTTGATTTTTTCCTGATGTCAAAACAAAATCTCGTTGTTAGTTCAATTTAGGTGCAGCTCCTTCCATTGTGTTTAGTTCATATTGTTGGTTTTGATAGCTCTTAGTTTCTATTGATTCAAAGTTCAATTATTGTTATGCACAGTTTAGGTAGGACATGTTCCTTCGTGTTTAGTTGATAATGATAATGTTGGTATTTAGATTGCTGCTAAGTGTCTCAATTTCTGTTCATTCAAAGTTCAATTGACGTTAGTGTTTCAATTTCTATTCATTAAAAGTTCAATTGATGCTCTGGGTGCAAACGAATCGAGCCACTCGTAAGCTACACGAGATTGGCTCGTTAAAAAGCTCGATCAAGCCGAGTTTAATCGAGCCTGAAAGTAAGCTCGTTCAGTAAATGAGCCCGAGCTTCACTCATCGAGCTCGAGCCGGCTTGTTCGAGGGTCAACTGACAAGTGTGAGGAATTGGTTTGAGTTTTATGTGATATGTATCTACTGAATTGATGGAACAGTTATATGTTTTGATCCATTCTAATATCAATATCTAGAATATATTGAAAGGTAAATGGGTCAAGTTCATTTGATAAATAGCTTGCTAATGAACCAACGCGTTCTTGCGTAATTGCGCATTTACCTGGAGAGTTTCTAACATATGCCCAATAATAAACAAGTCGAGCCCACACCCTCTTTCTTGTGTTTAAACAACCAAATTTTGATATGTCAAATAGAACATTTTCCCATCGAATTCCTAGTGTATGCTCGATAAGTGACATGCCGTGCCCCCGCTTCTTTCCCATGTAGACACGGGTATAAATCGTATACAAGGCCATTTCACCATGTTTTGTTCAAGGTCTTCCAAACTCGCATTCCTCTTCGTTGAACTGTTAATCGATGTGACTATTATAGGAGAACAATTAGGATTTTCTTGGACTATTTCAATCATCTATTCTTTAAAGGTTGCTATATCTTCAGTTGGGTCTAAACTTTCAAGTTCATTCCCCAAAATATTTGAGTCATCTCCCTCCACATCATCATCTTCAACCATAACAATGCACTCATTTTTTTCTTTTAGAAACAGATTAATAAACATTGGCGTGAGAATTGATTCAATTTCATACGGCATTTGCACAAGTTCATGGACTTCAGCCTTTGCAAATTTCTTACGAGTCTTCAACACACGAAACCATACATTCAACTATGGGCGTTGCGCTAAGAAACTCGATGGCAATATTCATTTTCAGGGCCCGCTCTGAGCATGTGCAGGGTGCGTCATCGCACATGCCCAATCTCTTGTCCAATTTAGAAAAAAATTGGAGATTTGTATATAACTTCGTCATTTTTCGTTTGATCCTCAAAAGTCGTGGTTGGTAGAAATATGAGATGAAGAGGGTGAATGTGTGTATTGGAATTTGTTTTTCCGGCTGGCTTGAGTTGTAGAGGTGGTATGAAGAAGAACATGATTCTTCTTAGGGGTAATAAAATTAAGTTTTATTATAGAGTTGGTATTAGGGCTGAGCACGGTTCGGTTCGGTTCGGTTTTTAGGTGAAACCGAAACCGAAAATTCGTTTTTTTCATATATACAAACCGATCGGTTTCGGTTTGGTTATATTTGTTTTTTTTTTATTTTTGTTTTGTTTTGTTTTTTTTCTAATAATTGTTTTATGCAACTAGTTCCTATGTACAAAAATAAGTATTAACATTTACTATTCCTTTCACAAACTCTTATTTCTCTTACAAATTTATTGAACCAACAAACTTCTAATTTGTTTCGGTTGTTGTCGCATATGGCTTAGTATAAATATATTTAACAATCATTTAAATTATTTATTTTAATATACCAAGTTAATCGGTTCGGATCGGTTTTTTTTGGTATTTTTGAAATGGGTAACCGAACCGAAACCGAAATTTCGGTTTTTCAAAAAAACAAAAAAAAAAAAACCGTCGGTTTATGATTCGGTTCGGTTTTTTCGGTTTGATTTTTTCGGTTAATCCGGTTCCGGTTCGGTATTTTCGGTTTTCTGTTCACCCTTAATTGGTATTGTTGGTACTTTCCTTTTTGAGTTTGACAATACTCTGCAAAAGTAAATTTGAGGTAGAGTTTTTGTCTTTTGTGTGTGCATACTTTATTTTATTTACCATTCATAGAGATTATAAAAATATTTTCTAGTTCTTTAATTTCATTTTATTATTTACACTAGGTTATTGACCCGTGTACGACACAGGTGGAATATAGAAATCGTCAACTAAAGACATATTTAAGATGATAAAAGTTTGTTTGATATGCTTATTGGGAGAATTATTTGATATAATTGCAATTCATATTCCTAGGTAAACAAAGTACTTAAAACAAAAACTTACTAAAAAAGAATATTCATAAAACATTGTTTGGAAACATAATTTAAACATTAAAAATTACAAATTCATAAACTGCTAAATATTTCCTTATAAACCATATTTGTTGTCTTGTTTGTGTCACACCCTCAAAATCCACTAACGGAGTTTTACCGTCAGAGGGTGTGAACTAACAGGATCGGAATCATTAGTTATAATCAAACCATAATTAAAGTTTTCAAACCACGAAAACGTTTAAGTGTAAATAAATGCGGAAGCGTAAAACCTATAACCAAAAGTTGCGTCACGCAGGACGACTTATAAACCCAACAATAATAGTTTAAAACAAGTTTGCATAAACAGTAACGTTCAAAGTAATGCATGATCCTATACCGCGCGCCCGCCTCGGCTACCTGAGAATGACATACTAAAAGTGTCAACACGGGGTTGGTGAGTTCACAAGTGTATATATAATAAAGCGTTTGCGTTTACGTTTGCGTTTAGCGTTTTACGTTTAGCGTTTTGCATTTAGCGTTTTGCGTTTAGCGTTTTGCGTTACCAGATAGTGTTAAATCAATTATATATCTATAGGTAGCTAGCCTATAAAACAAGTATTACTAAGTGTTCGACACTGAAGCTTACTGTTTATCATGTGCCTTGCCACCAGGT